>NC_064930.1:51842055-52188055 GCF_023897955.1 Schistocerca gregaria
TTGCTGGCTCAGGCCGAAAGTGGTTCATTTGCTAAACAGAAGGTGTATATGCATTTATTTCCCATAATTCTGTAAACATGTTTAGGTGGTTGTGTTTCTTTTTAAGTCAACTGAATTGTTGTTCAGAGGTTACTATGTATGGCCATTAACTTATGCAGACATTTAATAGCAAGGAAGTGTATTCAATTCTGGTTTCAAGTTGTGTTGATTGTGTGGGGAAATTGCTTTGAACAGACATTTAATTAATTAGTAAACAACTGAATGCTATTAGTGAGTTGAAGTTTCTTGTGTTCCTCAACATACACTCCTGGAAATTGAAATAAGAACACCGTGAATTCATTGTCCCAGGAAGGGGAAACTTTATTGACACATTCCTGGGGTCAGATACATCACATGATCACACTGACAGAACCACAGGCACATAGACACAGGCAACAGAGCATGCACAATGTCGGCACTAGTACAGTGTATATCCACCTTTTGCAGCAATGCAGGCTGCTATTCTCCCATGGAGACGATCGTAGAGATGCTGGATGTAGTCCTGTGGAACGGCTTGCCATGCCATTTCCACCTGGCGCCTCAGTTGGACCAGCGTTCGTGCTGGACGTGCAGACCGCGTGAGACGACGCTTCATCCAGTCCCAAACATGCTCAATGGGGGACAGATCCGGAGATCTTGCTGGCCAGGGTAGTTGACTTACACCTTCTAGAGCACGTTGGGTGGCACGGGATACATGCGGACGTGCATTGTCCTGTTGGAACAGCAAGTTCCCTTGCCGGTCTAGGAATTGTAGAACGATGGGTTCGATGACGGTTTGGATGTACCGTGCACTATTCACTGTCCCCTCGACGATCACCAGAGGTGTACGGCCAGTGTAGGAGATCGCTCCCCGCACCGTGATGCCGGGTGTTGGCCCTGTGTGCCTCGGTCGTATGCAGTCCTGATTGTGGCGTTCACCTGCACGGCGCCAAACACGCATACGACCATCATTGGCACCAAGGCAGAAGCGACTCTCATAGCTGAAGACGGCCTAACGGTGTGCGGGACCGTAGCCCAGCTTCATGGAGACGGTTGCGAATGGTCCTCGCCGATACCCCAGGAGCAACAGTGTCCCTAATTTGCTGGGAAGTGGCGGTGCGGTCCCCTACGGCACTGCGTAGGATCCTACGGTCTTGGCGTGCATCTGTGCGTCGCTGCGGTCCGGTCCCAGGTCGACGGGCACGTGCACCTTCCGCCGACCACTGGCGACAACATCGATGTACTGTGGAGACCTCACGCCCCACGTGTTGAGCAATTCGGCGGTACGTCCACCCGGCCTCCCGCATGCCCACTATACGCCCTCGCTCAAAGTCCGTCAACTGCACATACGGTTCACGTCCACGCTGTCGCGGCATGCTACCAGTGTTAAAGACTGCGATGGAGCTCCGTATGCCACGGCAAACTGGCTGACACTGACGGCGGCGGTGCACAAATGCTGCGCAGCTAGCGCCATTCGACGGCCAACACCGCGGTTCCTGGTGTGTCCGCTGTGCCGTGCGTGTGATCATTGCTTGTACAGCCCTCTCGCGGTGTCCGGAGCAAGTATGGTGGGTCTGACACACCGGTGTCAATGTGTTCGTTTTTCCATTTCCAGGAGTGTATTAACGATTACTTTTAGTAGTTCACTTATGCAGTTAGGCGATTTACAAGGCCTGTTGTGTTGCTTCCTTTTAAAAGTATTATCAATGTTATTAATAAAGAAGTGTGTTGTAAAAGAAATAAACAGTGATGAAGTGCCTCAAATCCCTTTCGTCCACACCTTCCTTCCTTCGTATTAGGAACCACGGAACATTGCAGCCTATGACTCGCGACTGGGGAAGACCTAGAACGATGAGGACACCTGCAATGGACGAGGCAATTCTTCGTGCAGTTGACGATAACCCTAATGTCAGCGTCAGAGAAGCTGCTGCTGTACAAGGTAACGTTGACCACGTCACTGTATGGAGAATGCTACGGGAGAACCAGTTGTTTCCGTACCACGTACAGCTTGTGCAGGCACTATCAGCAGCTGATTGGCCTCCACGGGTACACTTCTGCGAATGGTTCATCCGACAATGTGTCAATCCTCATTGCAGTGCAAATGTTCTCTTTACAGATGAGGCTTCATTCCGACGTGATCAAATTGTAAATTTTCACAATAGACATGTGTGGGCTGACGAGAATCCGCACGCAATTGTGCAATCACGTCATCAACACAGATTTTCTGTGACTGTTTGGGCAGGCATTGTTGGTGATGTCTCGATTGGACCGCATGTCCTTCCACCTACGCTCAATGGAGCACGTTATCATGATTTCATACGGGATACTCTACCTGTGCTGCTAGAACATGTGCCTTTTCAAGTACGACACAACGTGTGGTTCATACACGATGGAGCTCCTGCACATTTCAGTCGAAATGTTCGTACGCTTCTCAGCAACAGATTCGGTGACCGGCAGATCGGTAGAGGCGGACCAATTCCGTGGCCTCCACGCTCTCCTGACCTCAACCCTCTTGACTTTCATTTATGGGGGCATTTGAAAGCAATTGTCTACGCAACCCCGGTACCAAATGTAGAGACTCTTCGTGCTCGTATTGTGGACGGCTGTGATACAATACGCCATTCTCCAGGGCTGCATCAGCGCATCAGGAATTCCGTGCGACGGAGGGTGGATGCACGTATCCTCGCTAATGGAGGACATTTTGAATATTTCCTGTAACAAAGTGTTTGAAGTCACGCTGGTACGTTCTGTTGCTGTGTGTTTCCATTCCATGATTAATGTGATTTGAAGAGTTGAAGGGAAGTAATAAAATGAGCTCTAACATGGAAAGTAAGCGTTTCCGGACACATGTCCACACAACATATTTTCTTTCTTTGTGTGTGAGGAATGTTTCCTGAAAGTTTGGTCGTACCTTTTTGTAACACCCTGTATAAAACAAATATCGCATGCAAACGACAGAAATAACAAGCAAGAGTCAATTGTAAACACTCGTTTGCTAATGTTTTGGGGGATCCAAGATGGCGGCAGGCCCCGCCCACTGGCTTCAAAACAACATACAGCGCAAGTCTGTCGCGCCATCTCCTCTTATGCTACCTCCATGGACAGACGTCCACATTCGTGGTGGGCTGTGGGGACGCAGGGCTGCCACATTTTGCACCTCGACCCATTCCGTATCACTGGGCTATCGCGGGGGACGTATATGAATGAAAGATGTTAAATACTGGAGGGTTGACTGGTCGTTGTAGAATGAATTTTTGACGGCGTAACGTGCCATCATCATCAGGTTACTCCTGTTGACTGAGGTCCCAGGTCGGCGGGTGGTGTGGTATGTATACCTGTCGCCTCCACCCTCCACTGACGCCGCGTACGGACCGAGGGATGAGCAGGCCGCAGTGGTGGGGGTAGCTTCCGCTGACGAGATGGCTGATGGGCGTCAGTAGGCATGCCGCCTTCGGCGGGTGTGGTGCCCCGTTTCCGCTGCCCCTGCAGAACTTCTATTGCTGGGTTGCACACTTGGCTGAGTTGAAACCCGTACACCAAGAAACATTTTCACTTTTGGGAAAAGGTGGAAGTCAGATGGAGCCATGCCAGGTGAATAAGGAGGGTTCATACTTTAATTCGGGTAATTTTGCCATGGCAAGGGGACATCTCTCTGGGCGCGCATTGTCTTGATGGAAGATGACTTTCTTCCTTGCTAAACCTGGTCTTTTTCGTGTATCTTTTGTTGAAATTTGCCCAGGAGGTGAGCATAGTATTCTCCAATAATTGTTTGCCCAGCAGGGAGATAATCTACAAACAGAATCCATTTCGCATCCCAGAACACTGATGCCATGAGCTCTCCCGCCAAAGGAATTGTCTTTGCTTTCCTCGGTGGCGCTGACTCAGCACGTTTCCACTGCTTTGACTTTTGTTTTGTCTCTGGGTCATGGTAGTGCGCCCTACTTTCATCTGTGGTCACAAACCGGCACAAAAAGTCTTGTTCGTTTCTCCTACAACGGGCCAAACGTTGTTCTGATATGTTCATTCTCATACGTTTTTGATCCAGCGTCAAGTGCCGTTGCACCCATCTTGCAGATAATTATATCACTTCTAATTCTTTAGTTAAAATGTGATATACCGTTTCAGATGAAATATGGCAAGCGTGAGTAATTTGACGCACTTTCAATCGGCAATCGTTCGTGACCATTTTGTGCACTTTTGCAATGATTTCTGGAGTATGACACATGTTGGCCGAATACTGCGCGTATCATCATCTAAGCTCTCCCAACCAAGTTTAAATTCATTTGTCCACTTGGCAACAGTTGAATATGAAGGAGCAGAGTCCCCCAATATATTCTGGAAATCGGCAGAATGTCCTTTGCTTTCATACGTTGCTTTATAAAGTACTTCATCACTGCTCGAATCTCGATATTTTGCATCTGCGCAAATGACTACACGGGAACAACAACGGAGCCATGTCCCGTCACAGCTGTCTTCCGTGAGCTCTGACGTAGCACGTGTTTACAGACAATGGATGTCACGTAAACAACTCGTTGCGCTAGCGCTGACCTCTCTTGGCGATTCCGAGAACTTTTCAAACTACCCTCGTAGCATGACTCACTTTAGTATGAAAAAAACAAGCAGGATCGAAAAAAATGCGCTAGTGCGTGTAACATACAGTATACTGTGCTAGTGTCACGCAGCCATGTCATATTTTCCAAGCTATTTAACATCTGTGTGTTCGTAGTTTTACGCCGTCGAAAATTCGTTCTACAGCGACCAGTCAACCCGGCTGCATGCCCGAGGGACCTTCGAGCACCTCATTCGCCGGGAAAATCTACGAACATACATAAGATTCCTCTACGGGGAGGAAATGGTATGGCAAGTGAAGAAGCTTGATAAGCTTCAGAACAAGAAACAACTTCTTCTGAGTGCACCCGTCTTCCTGAAGAGATGCCGTGACGTCCGCATTGTGTCAACCTTTGCCAAGATCGTACACCATATACAGACACCTGCGGCGAACCGAATTACTAGAAGAGCTAGCCTGGCCCTAGTGCGTGAATGTATCAGAGACACACGCCGCCAGCTCGACTCCATAGGAGGCAAACTTTTTGCCCTACATCTAGAATTTGCTTCCCTGCTCTCTCTTGCCACCTGGAAATGGGTTGAATGCTCCTCCTCAGCTCAGGGCGAGAGGACTCAACGAAATGCAACTACGAAACAGTCATCAAAATTTGCTTGGTGTGGTGTGCGTATTGCAAGACTTTCGGTACACACGCCGTCAGATTATTTGACTTGTCGCTCTAACGAACTAGGCGAGTGTCAGCAATATGTCTTATGGTCTTATCGTTGCGTGTTTATCTTCTGCCATTAGGTCAGATGATAGAAATGCCACTTGCACGCTTAGTGTAGTAGATTGACACTTACCAACTTTAAACAGAACTTGATTAATTTTCACACACATTTATTAAAATAATAAAAAGCATAGACATTACATCACTTGATTCTGGATGCTGTTTACAATTGACAATCTGAAGTTCCTTTGGTCTTGGTACGTTAATCTTATTCTCACATATCTCTGATACTTGACAAAGTGTGTATACATTTCTCTTCATGGCTATGTACAGGAATATGGTAATCTTATTAGGCGCAGACTGAAACTTGACTTCAGAGTAATGCAGACTAATGGAGACTGACTAATCAGAGGTCGGTACACTCGTTACGATACCTCGAGCATTCAGATATCACTGCGCAAGTGTGATCCGCAAGGAGAAAAGGTTCTACATTAGCAGCAATCTCATTGGCCGCGTTACATATTAATACGCAGATCACCGGAAGCAGAATTTGGTCCGTCACTAAGGCAGCGCCATCTCGTAGTGCGGAGACAGACGAGCGCTGCGCCTGCGCTGTTGTGCTTAGCAGGGAGCGCTCTAGTGGGAAAGTTGTGTACGCCCTGAGTACGCGGAACTACGTACACAACCATCGGCTTGCATCAAAACAGCCCAAACAGGAGACTGGACGCACGGTTATGAATCTTACAGGGAAAACCATCGACAACGCTGCGTTGTCCATCCTAGAAAAAGGCTTAAACTTTGCTCCAACACGAGCAGCAATCCCTGTCGCTGAAATAATGAGCGGAGTGGAACACGTCGCCTCCAAGCTGCCACCCGACACGGCGGAGGAGTTACGACGGGAAACGTGCCGCACTCTCGCCAGGCCGCGCTGCCAAAACACAACGTCTCCAGACGGCAAAGGGCCGCGCTGCGTTCTCTGCGGGACGATCTGGACATGTCGTCCTCCCAGCGGATAAGGGGAACATAACCGTTCTACTAACGGCGGCTCGATACAAAAAGAAAATGTACAAGATCTTGGACGGCCCTGCTTACAGGTAGATGATGACGGATCCAACCAGTCGGATACAGCGCAAGACGTTGAACTTCTTCCTTACAGACGAGACAGCGAAGAAACTTCGGCCGCGTGCTGCTGCACAAAGCGAGACTCTACAGACTTCCAAAGGTACACAAGATGGGCACTCCTCTGAGGCCGATAGTGAGCACTATAGGAGCGCCAAACTCTTGACCGCAGTATTGAGTCCACTGGTTGGCAAATGTGAGCACCACACCAAAAACTCGGCTCAGTTTGTGGAATGCATGGGGAAACTCGAGTTAGCCAGCTCAGATCTTACGGTCAGTTTCGGTGTTGTATCACTTTCCACGAGAGTTCCACTCAAGGATTCGCTGGATCTTATTGAGAAGAAATCTGGACCCACATTCACGAAAGTATTTAACGTTGTGCTCACGTCAACATATTTTCTTTTTGACGGACATTACTACGAACACACAGACGGCGTACCTATGGGTAGCCTTCTGTCACCTGTGGTCGCCAACATGTACATGGAAGAATTTGAGGAGAAAGCGTTAGTTTCAGCACCACTAAAACCAAGTCTTCTACAGACATGTTGACGACACATTCGTCATTTGTCCTCACGGTGAACAGAAGCTCCAACTGTTCTTACAACATCTGTACTCTGTACACCCCCAAATTCAGTTCACCATGGAGGTGGAGAAAAACACGCAGCTACCATTCTCGGATGTTCTGGTACGGAAAAAGCCTGATGGAAGACTAGGACACAGTGTCCACCAGAAGGCAACCCACACGGATCTGTACCTTCACGCCTCCAGCTGTCATCACACGTCACAAACATCTACATCTACATGACTACTCTGCAATTCACATTTAAGTGTTTGGCAGAGGGTTCATCGAACCACAATCATACTATCTCTCTACCATTCCACTCCTGAACAGCACGCAGGAAAAACGAACACCTAAACCTTTCTGTTCGAGCTCCGATTTCTCTTATTTTATTGTGATGATCATCCCATCATGTAGGTTGGGCTCAACAAAATATTTTCGCTTTCGGAAGAGAAAGTTGGTGACTGAAATTTCGTAAATAGATCTCGCCGTGACGAAGAACGTTTTTGCTTTAATGACTTCCATCCCAACTCGCGTATCGTATCTGCCGTCTTATACCCGTAATTTTCCGCCACTTATTTACTGGTAAACACTTGTTGGAGAGTGACATGCCGCCCCCCTCCCCTTCTCCCCAATCTTGGAGTGACACTGATCTGTAACATATCCCGAAGTCTACAATATGCATTTTGAGGCTGTTGGTATGAAAGTGGGAAGTACAGATCTTCCAGTTGAATCAGGAATAGCTTAAGTGCAGTACTTGAAAGTAACACAGGAAAAGCTTACTTATGTAGGTGGTAGTAGTGTCGGCAAAAAGTTCGTGTGTGTGAAGTTGCCATGTAGAACACCAGGTGCAAAACTTTTATCCCGAGTCTAGAACTGTGCCAGAATAAAAGTGAAGCACTCATATGACTCAATAATGCTGTTTTCATTTCACTGCACTTATACAGATGTCTGAGTTCTGCTGTGTTAACATTGCAAAGTCCTGTATGCATGTGGAGTATTAACCAAAACTGTTATATTGGAAGCAGAATCAAACACATTTGTTATGTTACTTGATATTTTCAGGACAAAAAGGATATGTTGCTTCTTATTAATATAATACATTCAGAGTCACAGCTGTGTCTCACCAACTACAACTGACGCTGAATGTGCATGTCGCCATATAATATGAAGTGCTTATTTCAATAGTGGTACAAGTCCATTGCCTTCACTTTCCTGTCTATAATGCTTCTGAAATTAATGATCCAAACAAACATAAATAAAGGTTCATCTCTAGCAACAAGCCATATGCCTGAATATTTCTGGTATCTCAACTGCAGATTTTTCAGTGCTCATTTAACTTTACGATACTGTATCTCAAAATGAACACTATTGAAATAAGCCCTTCAAATGCACACACAGCACATCGATCTCGTGAGGCACAAGGCTCTCATAACGAAGTACGTACGTCAGTCAACAGATGGCACTAGGAAAAAAAAAGTTAACTGCGCTTTTTGGTTGCTACTTGCGACTCTTAGTTGCGATTTGTCACAGAAATTGCAGTTGGACTCGATAGCGTGTCGCAGAGATGATCGTAGTACGAACTTTGGCCAACAGATGGCACTGTTAGCTGCGCTTTTTAGTTGCTACTTGCGACTTCTAGCCGCGGTTTGTCACTGAAATCGCAGAAAGCAGTACGTAATTCGGCCAACAGATGGCTCACGGTGTTGAATGCAAAATGCTACTTGCGATTGCTAACTGTGACTGAAATCGCAGTTAGATTTTGTAAAGTTGTTACTGTGATATCTGTGACTTCTCAATCGCTGTGGTTTCTAACAGATACGTGATTTCCTGGCCACGACTAGTCAGGAAGCACCTGAGGCGGGCAGCGTGCACGTCTGAATTACGACCCTACCCGGACGGATACCCGAGAGCTGTTCATATCGGAAATACGTCGGGAAAGCTTCAGACCGCATACGCTACATGTAGCTCGACTTTAAACCATCGCATGTCGACGACGGGTAAAGATTGATGGATTTAAAAAATTTCGTTTTGACTTTATCCATTTATCTACCTTCGGGCAATGTCAGTGCACACTGGTACAAGTTTAAATTATAAAAACATTTTTGGAAGCTTACTGTCAACAGCCGTTGAGAAATGTATAAAATGTATATTTAAACCATCAGCTCTTTTCATTTTAAAATCAGAGATCTTTTAGGTCTTGGACCATCATCACGGATGAAGGGTTAGAATCGTTTAAGCCACAATATTGCATTAGTCATTACTTAAAATGTGTTGTGTATGTCATGAATGTAAATATATGACAGAGGATTTTAAAGTCAAACAAACGAATACTAAATGTATACAGAGCAACATTTACCTGGATGCCAGCTCCCGCTTTTTGTTCAAATCTTGCTTAGTAGTATTGTAACAGCTAGAGCAAAACAGATATTTGAGTGACTGTAGCTGGCCGGAGTGGCCGAGCGGTTCTAGGCGCTTCAGTCTGGAACCGCGCGACCGCTACGGTCACAGGTTCGAATCCTGCCTCGGGCAGGTGTGATGTCCTTAGCTCAGTTAGGTATAAGTAATCCTAAGTTCTAGGGGACTGATGGCCTCAGAAGTGAAGTCCCATAGCGCTCAGAGCCATCTGAAGCCATTTTTGCGTGACTGTACATATGGCAGTACTGTTCTGTATACATTTAGTATACTTTGGTTTGCTTTGAAAGTCCTCCGTCATATATTTACATTCATGACATGCAAAACAGATTTTAAGTAATGACTAAAGCAATATGGTGGCGTAAACCATTTTCACCCTTCATCTCTGATGATGGTCCAAGACCGAAATGATGTCTGGGTTTAAAATGAAACAACTGATGCTTCAAATATGCATTTTATACATTAAATAATAAAAGCGCCTTGCTCCAAGAAATTCCTAGAAAAAACATGCTTTTTGCATGTTTTTGCGCGTATAATCCGAATCGTGCCCATACAATGGTACCATTAGCTTAGGGCTTCCCAACCTTTTCAGCTGGCGGACCCCTTTTTCAGTCGAAAATCCATGACGGACCCCTCGTCAGTGAAGACCACAGTAACTTGAAATTTCAGAGTGAAACCCATGGGAACTGGAAACTTCTTAATGCACGTGCCATGCTCCCAGTTCGTCTAGCATGCAAGAAACAATATCATTAACACAAGGCTTTATGAAATTTTCTGCAATGGTATGAGCTTTGCATGTTTTTGCCACTAGATAACTAACTAAGAAAGATGCTTTTAATGAATTTTTATTAATTGTTTTTGCATGACTTTTCATGCAATGCTGAGAAGCAGCTAGTTAAGCACTCTTCCTTTTGAAAAAAATCGATGTCTTTGCGCCTGGAAATTCGTGTGAGTACTTTCAAAATGACGGTGCAACTTAACTGGAACCACTGAACTATTCGGAAGGACTCGTGCACAAATTACAGACTGAGCTTTACCCTTTTTTGTGTCCATAAAGCCCATTACTAAATAGCTTTCGTTGTACGTACGCTTCTAGGTTATTCCACTTCCACAGGATATTGCAGCCAATGGAGTACTTGCAGGGTTTTCACATAATAAAACCGACAAAGCTCGCTCCGCGCATGCGTAAAAGGCTTCAGCGCAGCTAGCGCCGTGAGCCGGCGAACAAACGACCCCGTATTGTTGCCAAACAGTGCATCAGAGAAGCCGCTTTCTCCGGCAACTAAACTGCGTATGCGTTCTCACTTAGGAACCGCAAAGGCTGCTTGGGGATACGACCTGAAGTAAAACTACACACGTTTTTCACACGAAAAATAAAACAAAGATGAAGTTGATTTTCACGTTTTTATTCAGTAAGTTTACTCATAATTTTAGACGATTTGGTGAAAGCTGTCCGCGGACGCCCTAGAAAGAGCCGGCGGACCCGAAAGGGGTTGGGAAGCCCTGCACGATTAGCTGATGATTAATTTCAGCGCAAATAAAATCCTTTGAAAAAGGAATTAGCCGATTCGCACGATTTACCTCGGTGCCAGCTCCGGTTTGTCGTTCAAACCTTGCTTAATACATTATAGCGCAGCTAAAGCAAAGCAGATGTTGGAGTGACTACACATATGGCTGCTCTAAACTAAAATCCTTTTACCCCATGTTTCTAGCTCAAATAGAAACCGACCACCAACACTCTCCCAAACCGCAATTCTGCGCGGGGCCTATTCACACATATTTGTTATACACTACTGGCCAAGAAGAAATGCAGATGATAAACGGGTATCCATTGGACAAATATATTATACTAGAACCGACATGTGACTACATTTTCACTCAGTTTGGGTGGATAGATCGTGAGAAATCAGTACCCATAACAACCACCTCTGGCCGTGAAAACGGCCTTGATACGCCTGGGCATTGAGTCGAACAGACATTGGATGACGTGTACAGGTACAGCTGTCCTTGCAGCTTCAACACGATATCACAGTTCATCAAGAGTAGTGTGTAGCATATTGTGACGAGCCAGTTGCTCAGTCACCATTGGCCAGACGTTTTCAGTTGGTGAGAGATCTGGAGAATGTGCTGGCCAGGGCAGCAGTCGAACATTTTCTGTATCCAGAAAGGCCCGTACAGGACCTGCAACATGCCGTCGTGCATTATCCTGCTCAAATGTAGGGTTTCGCAGGGATCGAATTGAGGGTAGAGCCACGGGTCGTAACACATCTGAAATGTAGCGTCCACTGTTCAAAGTGCCGTCAATGCGAACAAGAGGAAACTAGATGTGTAACCAGCGGCACCCCATAACATCACGCCGGGTGATACGCCAGTATGGCTATGACGAATACATGCTTCCAATGTGCATTCAGTGCGATGTCGCCAAACATGGATGCGACCATAATGATATTGTAAACAGAACCTGCATTCAACCGAAAAATATGACGTTTTGCCATTCGTGCACCTAGGTTCGTCGTCGACTACACCATCGCAGGCGCTCCTGTCTGTGATGCAGCGTCAAGGGTAACCGCAGCCACGGTCTCCGAGCTGATAGTCCGTGTTGCTGCGAACGTCGTCGAACTTTTCGTGCAGATGGTTGTTGTCTTGCAAACGTCCCCATCTGTTGACTTAGGGATCGAGACGTGGCTGCACGATCCCTTACAGCCATGCTGATAAGATGCCTGTCATCTCGACTGCTAGTGATACGAGGCCGCTGGGATCCAGCACGGCGTTCCGTATTACCCTCCTGAACCCGATTCCATATTCTGCTGACAGTCATTGGATCTCGACCAACGCGAGCAGCAATGTCGCGATACGATAAACCGCAGTTGCGATAGGCTACAATCCGACCTTTATCAAAGTAGGAAACGTGATGGTACGCATTTCTCCTCCTTACACGAGGCATCACAACAACGTTTCACCAGGCAACGCCGGTCAACTGCTGTTTGTGTATCGTGAGAAATCGGTTGGAAACTTTCCCCATGTCAGCACGTTGTAGGTGTCGCCACTGGCGCCAACCTTGTGTGAATGCTCTGGAAAGCTAATCATTTGCATATCACAGCAACTTCTTCGTGTCGGTAAAATTTCGCATCTGTGTAGCAATTTAATGGCCAGTAGTGTAGTTCTTCAACACTGTAACCATTAGGTTCGTATGCAAAACGCAGTGTGCGAGTTCATCCAACACTCGCCCGGATTTTTTAACAGAACAATACTATTGCACACATGGCACGTGTGTCTACGAACTAAAAAATGGTTCAAATGGCCCTGAGCACTATGGGACTTAACATCTCAGGTCATCAGTCCCCTAGAACTTAGAACTACTTAAACCTAACTGTCCTAAGGATATCACACACATCCATGCCCGAGGCAGGATTCGAACCTGCGACCGTAAGAGTCGCGCGGTTCCGGACTGAGCGCCTAGAACCGCGAGACCACCGCGGCCGGCAGAGGAAAGGTGTACTGAACACAAACGCCACACGATCTCCAACAGCCTACAAAATCTGCAATCGCAGAACATTGCCTCGAGACAAATCATAGTATGAAATACGAGGACACAGAAGTCTTGCACAACACATCCCGCTTTTGGGACTGTGTATACAAGGAAGCGATTGAAATCCGGCTGCACGAGAACCTTGTTATCTGCAAGATGGGTGCCGCGGCACTTGACGCTGGATCAAAAACGTATGAGAATGAATATATCAGAACAACGTTTGGCCCGTTGTAGGAGAAACGAACAAGATTTTTTGTGCCGGTTTGTGACCACAGATGAAAGTAGGGCGCACTACCATGACCCAGAGACAAAACAAAAGTCAAAGCAGTGGAAACGTGCTGAGTCAGCGCCACCGAGGAAAGCAAAGACAATTCCTTTGGCGGGAAAGCTCATGGCATCAGTGTTCTGGGATGCGAAATGGCTTCTGTTTGTAGATTATCTCCCTGCTGGGCAAACAATTATTGGAGAATACTATACTCACCCCCTTGGCAAATTGCAACAAAAGATACACGAAAAAGACCAGGTTTAGCAAGGAAGAAAGTCATCTTCCATCAAGACAATGCGCATCCACAGAGATGTCCCCTCGCCATGGCAAAATTACACGAATTAAAGTATGAACTGTTGCCTCACCCGCCTTATTCACCTGACATGGCTCCATCTGACGTCCACTTCTACACAAAGCTGAAAATCTTTCTTGGTGTACGAAAATTCACTTAAAATGAAGAATTAATAGCTGGAGTTGAGGACTATTTTGCAGGACTGGAGGAAACTGATTTTCGAGATGGGATCAAGACACTGGAACGTCGTCGGACCAAGAGACTACATTGAAATATATTTAAAAAAAGTTTCAGTGATGTAACTACACTACTGGTCATTAAAATTGCTACACCAGGAATATGACGTGCTACAGGCGCGAAATTTAACTGACAGGAAGAAGATGCTGTGATACGCAAATGATTAGCTTTTCAGAGCATTCACACAAGGTTGGCGCCGGTGGCGACACCCAGAACGTGCAGACACGAGGAAAGTTTCCAACTGATTTCTCATACACAAACAGCAGTTGACCGGCGTTGCTTAGTGAAACGTTGTAGTGATGCCTCGTGTAAGGAGGAGATATGCGTACCATCACGTTTCGGACTTTGATAAAGGTCGGATTGTAGCCTATCGCGATTGCGGTTTATCGTATCTCGAGATTGCTGCTCGCGTTGGTCGAGATCCAATGACTGTCAGCAGAATATGGAGTCGGTGGGTTCAGGAGGGTAAAACGGAACGCCGTGCTGGATGTTAAAGGCCTCGTAGCACTAGCAGTCGAGATGATAGGCATCTTATCCGCATGGCTGTAACGGATCGTGCAGCCACGTCTCGATCCCTGAGACAAAAGATGGGGACGTTTGCAAGACAACAACCATCTGCACGAACAGTTCGACGACGTTTGCAGCAGCATGTACTATGAGCTCGGAGACCGTGGCTGCGGTTACCCTTGACGCTGCATCACAGACAGGAGCGCCTGCGATCGTATACTCGATGACGAACCTGGGTGCACGAATGGCAAAACGTCATATTTTTCGGTTGAATGCAGGTTCTGTTTACAATATCATTATGGTCGCATCCATGTTTGGCGACATCGCACTGAATGCACATTGGAAGCATGTATTCGTGTTGGACATACTGGATTATCACCCGGCGTGATGGTATGGGGTGTCATTGGTTACACGTCGCAGTCACCTCTTGTTCGGACTGACGGCACTTTGAACAGTGGGCGTTACATTTCAGATGTGTTACGATCCGTGGCTCTACCCTCCATTCGATCCCTGCGAAACCCTACATTTCAGCAGGATAATGCACGACCGCACGTTGCAGGTCCTGTACGGGCCTTTCTGGATACAGAAAATGTTCGACTGCTGTCCTGGCCAGCACATTCTCCAGATCTCTCACCAATTGAAGAATCTGGTGAATGGTGGCCGAGAAACTGGCTCGTCACAATACGCCAGTCACTACTCTTGATGAACTGTAGTATCATGTTGAAGCTGCACGGGCAGTTGTACCTGAACACGCCATCCAAGCTCTGTTTGACTCAATGGCCAGGCGTATCGAGGCCGTTATTACGGCCAGAGGTGGTTGTTCTGGGTACCGGTTTCTCACGTTGTATGCACCCAAATTATGTGAAAATGTAATCACATGTTAGTTCTAATATGATATATTTGTCCAATGAATACCCGTTTATCATCTGCATTTCTTCTTGGTGTAGCAATTTTAATGGGCAGTAGTGTATTATACGTAAGGACAAAATCCATACTAATATTATAAATGCGACAGTAACTCTATCTATTACGTTTCCACGACTAAACCGATGAAACAATTTCGATGAAATTTGGTACAGTGATAGGCTGTACCCTGAGGAAGAACATAGGTTAATTTATAAAAAAAAAAAAAAATGAGTCGGCCTGTAGCATGCTGAAGTAGGCATTGGAACATCTGTTTCTACATCACATAACAAAAAAATGGTTCAAATGGCTCTGAGCACTATGGGACTTAACTTGTGAGGTCATCGGTCCCCTATACTTAGAACTGGTTAAACCTAACTAACTTAAGGACATCACACACATTCATGCCCGAGGCAGGATTCGAACCTGCGACTGTAGCGGTCGCGCGATTCTATACTGAAGCGCCTAGAACCGCTCGGCTACACGGCTGGCATCACCTAACGTACACCCCTCGCAGGGAGTACAGTAGCCTACTTCTTAACCATCGCTCATCGTAACAAAACTACTGAGACGCGAGCGCAGCGGTCGGTAGTAGTTAATAAACTATATTCAACACTTAGTGGCTACTAATTTCAGTGATGAGTACTTCCGCAAGAAAAACTGAAGTGGTTTCAGAACATCTGAAATAAAGCATCAAACTTCATCGGTTCAATTCCATTATTCCCAGAACGTGAAGAAAAGCTTTATAAATCACTAATATTTCACTATTCGAGATGTTGATCCGATAATGCTTCCCACCAGAATGTTCGGTATACTCTACACTGAAGATGTAACCTCGCAGCGTCGATATTCGCTTTGTCCACGTACCAATTAACAAGCTAGAAGTAATGTTTTCACCTCACTTGTCAAACTGATTTCTTGTTATAGCCAGTAGGTGACTATGTATGACGTTGCAATGACACCTGTACGGTTGTACATCTCGAGCAGCCACCAGAAGACCGCCCACGCTCTTTATGCAAGGTGTAAGGGAAACAAATGCAATACTTCTGTCGGTGACTGAGGACGGCGGACTGAGCAACATTAAATCAATGTTTACGTCATTTGTGGACAAATATTTGTGGCTGCTGCACGTTTTCAGGTTGGGTGGTGCCTCCAAACAAGCCTTCAATGCTTATTTTCCCGTGGGTGACAGGTCAGGCGTTGAAGTGTGGACAGGAGGACGAAACACAGATAGTCTATACTGAAAGGCATCTTTCACCTCACGGCCCAGGTACGTCCAGGCAGAAAACATCAGGTCGTCAAGTTTTTGACGTGTTTGTGCGAATGGAACAACCAACACCCTGATATGGGTACATATTGTAGTAATACATATTAAAATATATATGTATATGTATAATTATAGACCCTCTGCTGTTCCCTAACCAGCAAGCCCAGCATCGTTTCCAGAGAAGGCTCGTGTTAATATTTTGTTAAGTGTTCATCTTTGTTTTAGCAATGAAAGGAAAGTTAATGAGTGATCACTTCACAATAACAAATACTGTTCCAAATTGAAGATCAGTTACGAATTCACTGCTGTAATCAGTTAATGTCAGTTCTGCAACGATGAAAATGAGCATTTTCTTATACTCAATAACGTCACACTAAACTTCTTTGCAGAATTCAGAAAAAGGCTCTACCCCAGTTAGTACGCACTAGATAATTCATTTTCGACAAGGTTGTTAATTTTAACGCTGTGTATTGGAACTAGCAAACGTATTTTAAAGACTATTTCATCCGTTACAAGGCTGAATCAGCACTGTGCCTGGATGTGATGATTTTTCGTTGTCGTCAGCCTTACCACGTCCATATTTCCAGTGAGGTCGTTAACAACTCACACACGGCTTTTCTCAGTATTTCCAATAAGCCATGAGGCTTACGTCGCCTTTTCTATCTTCCAAGACATGGAATAACTCATTATCCAATGCCTTATCCACAGTTTTTACAACCTGACGCTCTGCCCTGCCAAAAGCTGCTCACGCTTTGAAAATTCCTGTTAGCCTCTTTGAATACTGGCACACAGTCTTCCACCGTGTGCTACGTCTTTGCTTTCACAATCTTCTACCTCCATAGTAGACACCGACTTTCCTACGTTTTTTCTCCGTCAATCCTAACATTTCCGATAATCGATTGCTTCAGATTGGCTACCAACATCTCGATTTACAATATAAAATTACACGATACATGTGTATTATGAAAAAAAGGACGGTGAGAAATTATGTGAAGTGATTTGTCTAAAAGTAAGAAATAAAACAGATTGGGGAAACATTTGGTGCACATTCAAATGATACTCGATATGGTACAGCAAATGAGGTGCTAACTGAGAATATGAAGTCCAATGTTTAACTAAGAATTTGAAACAGTGTCAGATGATCCAGAATGAGATTTTCACTCTGCAGCGGAGTGTGCGCTGGTATGAAACTTCCTGGCAGGTTAAAGCTGTGTGCCGCACCGAGACTCGAACTCGGGACCTTTGCCTTTCGCAGGCAAGTGCTCTACCGCTGAGCTGCCCAAACACGACTCGCGCCTGTCCTCACAGGTGCTCTACCAATGCCTCGTCTGCTGTCTTCCCAACTTCACAGTAGCTCTCCAGCGAAGTCCAGGTCATGACGGAAGTAAAGCTGTGAGGATGGATCGTGAGCTCTGCTTGGGTTGCTCAGCTAGTAGAGCACTTGCCTGCAAAAGGCAGACGTCCTGAATTCGAGTCTCAGTCTGCCACAAAATTTTAGTGTGCCAGCAAGTTTTATATCAGCGCACACTCTGCTGCCGAGTGAAAATTTTCGTACGAGGGGGTACAAAAAAAAAAAAAAGATACATTGCCGTGGGCGGAGCTTTTTGTAGTACGTACTTGTGCAGCTAGGCGTCTATAGCGCAGCTCAGCAGCTCATCGCCTCTGCAGTGTCACCTGTGTTGTCGGCTAGGCTTGTTCTGTTCATTGTTTAGCTGCAATGGCTGTTTTTGGTAGCGCTGTTTCTTTCTTGTTTCGTTTTTTTTTTTTTTGTGATGACAAGTTCAAGTGAACTATGCGCAGCTATGAAATTTTGTTTTCTACTCCTGGAAGTGTTTTAACGGTGAAAGCAGCTTACCAAGACGACACTGTGCGAAAAACTCATGTGGACGAGTGCGTTGCTCGATTTAAAAATGGCGACGTGCCAACTGATGACAAGTCTCGTTCTGGATGCCCATCAACTGCCCGAATCGACGAAAGTATTGAAAACCATGCGGCAGCTTGTCCGTCGATAAACAATTGATCAACTGAAACTTCCTGGCAGATTAAAACTGTGTGCCCGACCGAGACTCGAACTCGGGACCTTTGCCTTTCGCAGGCAAGTGCTCTACCATCTGAGCTACCGAAGCACGACTCACGCCCGGTACTCACAGCTTTACTTCTGCCAGTACCTCGTCTCCTACCTTCCAAACTTTACAGAAGCTCTCCTGCGAACCTTGCACAACTAGCACTCCTGAAAGAAAGGATACTGCGGAGACATTGCTTAGCCACAGCCTGGGGGATGTTTCCAGAATGAGATTTTCACTCTGCAGTGGAGTGTGCCCCCAGGCTGTGGCTAAGCCATGTCTCCGCAGTATCCTTTCTTTCAGGAGTGCTAGTTCTGCAAGTTTCGCAGAAGAGCTTCTGTAAAGTTTGAAAGGTAGGACACGAGGTACTGGCAGAAGTAAAGCTGTGAGTACGGGGCGTGCGTCGTGCTTCGGTAGCTCAGTTGGTAGAGCAGTTTCCCCTCGAAAGGCAAAGGTCCCGAGTTCGAGTCTCGGTTGGGCACACAGTTTTAATCTGTCAGGAAGTTTCATATCAGCGCACACTCCGCTGCAGAGTGAAAATCTCATTCTGGAAATTGATCAACTGTTAGAGATTAGTGGGTTATCTTGGAGCTCGGATCAGCGAATTTTAAAAGATTTGTGAGTGTAAAAAGTCGCTGCCAAGTTTGTTTCTCGGGTTCTGAGTGCTAGCCATCTCTGTTAGACACTTTTTGGCTAAAAACGGCATGGTCCAGTTGCCTCACGCAACTCACTCGCCTCGTCTGGCTCTGTGAGACTTTTCTTATTTCCACGCATGAGAAGGAGCATGAAAGGATCCGATTTGACGACACTGAAGAAGCAATATATCGAACAGTGGATACACCGGTGGGACAAATGTATTAGTTCTAATAGAGAGTATTTTGAAGAGGAAATGGCTGTTATAGCTTTTAAAAAATAATTCCATTTTCTCGTCTATCCCATCGTATGGGCCCAATAAATTTTGTATCTGAAGTATAACCGTATTCGCAACTGTTAATACATTTCTTCTACTTCACATAGCTGTAGATTGTACGCGATGGGGCAAATAAAAGTGCCTCGGATATTTTCAAACAATTTGTGGGCAGCATTAACAGAGGAGGAAAACACCTACAGTCACTTCCAACTGGATGGAGACAACAACCCATACAAAGTCGTTATCAGAGGTCAGTCTGGTTGAGGCGTTAGCTGGATAGTGTGCGACTACCTTGTGTGGGGAGCCCTCAAGTCTGAGGTGCATCGCAACAGCTCTTAGAGTCTTCAAGAAATGCAGCGAAACGTTTCGGATGAGACTGCAGGAATTTCAGAAGTCCAGCTTCGATCTGGCTTCAACAACTTGCTGATCAGCATCGAAAAGTGCCAAGAGGTGGATGGTAGTCGCTTTCTACATCAGCTATAGTCAGGTTGGTATCGTATTTCCTTTCCTCTGCTGTGTTCCTTTGCACCCTGGAACTCTGTTCTGCAGGCACTTTTATTTGTCAAACACTATAGCAATGTCTGCCCCTTCAGACATGCATCCATGTTTGAAGGACATTGCATACTGCGACACCGCAAAATAGCCTTAAATTTATTGGCGATGAGAAGGAAAAAGTTGCGACAGTGCACACAGGAAATGTGACGGAACGTGCAAGCAACATGTTAAAAGCTGAGCACATTGATGTTGTGCGAAGTATAGTAGGAGGGGCATGGTGCTGAGACGAATGGAATTTAAGTACACTGGTGTTCAAAATTAAAGCAACAAACGGAAATTTTGCAAGAATGCGTTTATTTTGCCACAAAACAGTATAAACTGGTGATAGTAAAGCAGAAACAATGTAAAGAATAAAGAAGGTAGACAAAAATGTTCTTCATCAGGTTACCCTCCATTCAGAGGCTGTTGCACGGAGCGACCGCTATTTTGATTTGTAAATAACAGATTTCAGCTATGAGTCGCCCTTTGAAATTTTTATTGGCAGATCTAGATTTCAGCTAGCAACTAGCCATTCTCAGTGCACTATCCTTTTTCGGTCAATGCATCTAATGTCTGTTGGTCTGGCTTTGTACACAGTTCATGAAATTCCATGGTGTACAAAGCCAGACCAACAGACACTCCATGAGTGGATCGTTCAGGAGTCCACTACACACAGCAGGCGGATGCACGGGTAGCAGGGGTTGTGTGGCGTGGACTGCGCGGTTTTTTTTAGGTTAGATGGCCTCGGGCAAGTACAGAAAGGGCAACAGCCTCAAAGGGTGCAGGCAAAGTCAGGACATGCGGCGACCAAGCAGCAATCGGTATTGTAATTGTAAACTGTCGAAGCTGCGTTGGTAAAATTTCCGGAACTTCAATCGCTGATAGAAAGCACCGAAGATGAAATCGTTATAGGTACAGAAAGCTGGCTAAAGCCAGAGATAAATTCTGCCGATATTTTTACAAAGGCACAGGTGTTTAGAAAGGATAGATTGCATGCAACTGGTGGTGGCGTGTTTGTCGCTATTGGTAATAGTTTATCCTGTAGTTAAGTAGAAGTGGATAGTTCCTGCGAAATATTATGGGTGGAGGTTACACTCAACAACCGAGCCAGGTTAATAATTGGCTCCTTTTACCGACCTCCCGACTCAGCAGCATTAGTGGCAGAACAACTGAGAGAAAATTTGGAATACATTTCACATAAATTTTCTCAGCATATTATAGTCTTAGGTGGAGATTTCAATATACCAGATATAGACTGGGACACTCAGATGTTCAAGACGGGTGGTAGGGACAGAGCATCGGATGACATTATACTGAGTGCAGTATCCGAAAATTACCTCGAGCAATTAAACAGAGAACCGACTCGTGGAGATAACATCATGGACCTGCTGATAACAAACAGACCCGAACCTTTCGATTCTGTAAGTGCGGAACAGGTAATCAGTGATCATAAGGCCATTGCAGCATCCCTGAATATGGAAGTTAATAGGAATATAAAAAAAGGGAGGAAGGTTTATCTGTTTAGCAAGAGTAATAGTAGGCAGATTTCAGACTACCTAACAGATCAAAACGAAAATTTCTGTTCCGACACTGACAATGTTGAGCGTTTATGGAAAAAATTTAAGGCAGGTACGTGCCGAATAAAACCGTGAGGGACGGGAAAAACCCACAGTGGTTCAACAACAAAGTTAGGAAACTACTGCGAAAGCAAAGAGAGCTTCGTTGCAAATTTAAACGCAGCCAAAAACTCTCAGACGAACAGAAGGTAAATGATCAGTTCAGTGAATTCAAAAGTAAAATTCTATGTACCGACTTGTCAGAAAATCCTAGGAAGTTCTGCTCTTACGTTAAAATCAGTAAGTGGATCGAAACAGCATATTCAGACACTCTGGGATAATGATGGTATTAAAACAGAGGATGACAGGCGTAAAGCTGAAATACTAAATATCTTTTTCCAAAGCTGTTTCACAGAGGAAGACCGCACTGTTCCTTCTCTAAATCCTCGCACGAATGAAAAAATGGCTGACATCGAAATAAGTGTCCAAGGAATAGAAAAGCAACTGAAATCACTCAGCAGAGGAAAGTCCACTGGACCTGACGGGATATCAATTCAGTTCTACACGGAGTACGCGAAAGAACTTGGCCCCCCTTCTAACAGCCGTGTACCGCATGTCTCTGGAGGAACGGAAGGTTCCAAATGATTGGAAAAAGGGCACAGGTAGTCCCAGTCTTCAAGAAGGGTCGTCGAGCAGATGTGCAAAACTATAGACCTATATCTCTGACGTCGATCTGTTGTAGAATTTTAGAACATGTTTTTAATTCGCGTATCATGTCATTCTTGGAAACTCTGAATCTACTCTGTAGGAATCAACATGGATTCTGGAAACAGTGATCGTGTAAGACCCAACTGGCTTTATTTGTTCGTGAGACACAGAAAATATTAGATAAAGGCTCCCAGGTAGATGCCATTTTCCTTGACTTCCGGAAGGCGTTCGATACAGTTCTGCACTGTCGCCTGATAAACAAAGTAAGAGCCTACGGAATATCAGACCAGTTGTGTGGCTGGATTGAAGAGTTTTTAGCAAAGAGAAGACAGCACGTTGTTCTCGATGGATAGACGTCTACAGACGTCAAAGTAACCTCTGGCGTGCCACAGGGGAGTGTTATGGGACCATTGCTTTTCAGAATATATATAAATGACCTAGTAGATGGTGTCGGAAGTTCCATGCGGCTTTTCACGGATGATGCTGTAGTATACAGAGAAGTAGCAGCATTAGAAAATTGTAGAAAAATGCAGGAAGATCTGCAGCGGATAGGCACTTGGTGCAGGAAGTGGCAACTGACCCTTAACATAGACAAATGTAATGTGTTGCGAATACATAGAAAGAAGGACCCTTTGTTGTATGATTATATGATAGCGGAACAAACACTGGTAGCAGTTACGTCTGTAAAATATCTGGGAGTATGAGTGCGGAACGATTTGAAGTGGAATGATCATATAAAATTGATTGTTGGAAAGGTGGGTGCCAGGTTGAGATTCACTGGGAGAGTCCTTAGAAAATGTAGTCAATCACAAAGGAGGTGGCTTGCAAAACACTCGTTCGACCTATACTTGAGGGATCCGTACCAGGTCGGGTTGACAGAGGAGATAGAGAAGATCCAAAGAAGAGCGGCGCGTTTCGTCACAGCATTATTTGGTAAGCATGATAGTGTTACGGAGATGGTTAGCAAACTCTGCAAGAGAAGCGCTCTGCATCACGGTGTAGCTTGCTCACCAGGTTTCGAGAGGGTGCATTTCCGGATGAAGTATCGAATATATTGCTTCCCCCTACTTATACCTCCCGAGGAGATCACGAATGTAAAATCAGAGAGATTTGAGTGCGCACGGAGGCTTTCAGACTGTCGTTCTTCCCGCGAACCATATGCAACTGGAACAGAAAGGGAGGTAATGACAGTGGCACATAAAGTGCCCTCCGCAAGCAAGCAAATCGAAAGGTCACTTGTGAAATTCCGCTCGCCGAATACAAAAGACAGTCGTTTCTCCATGGAACAGTGAGAGGTGATGAAAAATGGATATAGTTTGAGAATACTAAGCGTCGTAAATCATGGGTGAATCCAGGCAAACGATCGACATCCACTGCAAGACCAAATCGATTTGGAAAGAAGACAATGTTCTGTGTTTGGCGGGGTCAGAAGGGTATCATCTACTACGAGCTCCTAAAACCTGGTGTAACCGGAACACTGATCGCTACCAACAGATATAGATTATGAGGAAAAGGACCGGAATATGGAAAAAGGCAACACAAATTTATGATGCTCCATGTTAACGCCCCATCACACACAGAAAAACGGATCAGGGAAACGATTGAGGCATTTAGTTGGAAAACAGTAGCGCATGCCTTCGAAAACCAGGCATTTATCAAATTCCCTGTCAGTGCGTAAAATCATACATTGGGGAGTCAGTCCGCACTGTAGAAGAGAGGTGCCGCCAACACAAGCGCCACACCCAGTTACGCCTGGCCACTAAATCAGCTGTGGCTGACCACTGTATAGAGACTGGCCATACTGTGGACTATGAAAAGACAAAAATACGGTGTCAGTCCTCCTACCTCTGGGACTGCGTTACTAGAGGGGCCATCGAAATCCGACTACAGGACGATCTAATTAATAAAGACAGCGGCCTTCAACTAAGTCAGGCTTGGAACCGCAGAGAAAGATGCGGCCCCAGAGATGGAGGACCGAGGACTGCAGGGAGACTGGAGACCCCAGTTCAGACCCAGGCGCCGCTTCACCCACCATCCCCTGTTGCCGCTGAGCCGGGAGAGGACCGGTGGAGGGGGTAACGGCTAGCATATATAGGGCGCCGACAGGAAGAGCACAGCATTCGTCAGGAATAGTGATGGGCTAAACTGCGATTTTCCGATATCAGCGATTTCTGTGAATGCTACTTCTCAGTATCTGTTATTCTTAACCGTGATTTGTCGCAGCTAAGGAACCTAGGTCGTGTATCCCTCCGCCACAGCTATTTCTGCGATTTCTGCTACTTCCGCGATTTCTGCTACTTCCGCGATTTCTGCTACTTAACACCCTATGAAAAAGTTACATCTGTCCACACAGAAAATTGCGTCTCACCAAACCTGTCATTGGTAAGTATGTTTTACGTTTGTTCTTCCTTTGGCTTTAATTTTGTATTAAAGAAACAACTGTGAAAATATTAATAGTGTAATTGATTTGTAAGTAGCCACACATACCGTAATAGTTCGTGTTTAGAAAATGAATTCTAACATATTGTTATGTTCACAGGTACCCGAACTACATTTCAGTCACTCAGTAAAGTGATAAATCAAAATATCATTGTCAACAGATCTGAAGAATTTGCCACTGCGTCTTTAGATTGTTTTCGTCAGACGAGAGGTTAGTTTCTAAGTATTTCGATGGACTTAATTACTTCAGTGAGATCGTTCATGCAAATGTGAAATATACCCCATTGAATGGCTTTCATTACAGCAAATATTAGCAATCTACTTTGTCAATTATGTTGCTTGCAATTAGCGACAGCAAAAATTGTTTAATAATTTTGCAGACACAGTTCTGACTCTGATTATTGGTTGCTGTGCATATCTATCCACATCAAGGCTGTTGGGAGAGACTCGTGAAGATTCAAGACAGCTCTTAGAGGATTTGCAGTTTAAAAGTGACATAATTGTGAAATAAGTCTGCAGATGAGTGATTAAACTTGGTTTTATTGAAGTTGTTGTGCGATTTTAAAGGAATAATAAATGGTAAATACAGTGATTGAATAATGAAAATCTCATTTTCCACATGTTAAGCCGTGCTATACCCATAATTTTCCGCCACTTACTTATTGGTAAACATTTGTTGGAGAGTGACATGCCGCCCCCCCCCCCCCCCCATTCTCCCCAATCTTGGTGTGACACTGACCTGTAACATATCCCGAAGTCTACAATATGCATTTTGAGGCTGTTGATATGAAAGTGGGATGTACAGATCTTCCAGTTAAATCAGGAGTAGCTTAAGTGCAGTACTTGAAAGTAACACAGTAAAGGCTTACTTATGTAGGTGGTTGTAGTGTCGGCAAAAAGTTCGAGTGTGTGGAGTTGCCACGTAGAACACCAGGTGTAAAACTTTTATCCCGAGTCTTGAACTGTGTTGGAATAAAAGTGAGGCATTCATATGACTCAATAATGCTGTTTTCATTTCACTACACTTGTACAGATGTCTGAGTTCTGCTGTGTTAACATTGCAAAGTCCTGTATGCATGTGGAGTATTAACCAAAATTGTGATATTGGAAGCAGAATCAAACACATTTGTTATGTTACTTGATATTTTCAGGAGAAAAAGGATATGTTGCTTCTTGTTAATATAATACATTCAGAGTCACAGCTGTGTTTCACCAACCATAACTGACGCTGAATGTGCATGTCGCCATATAATATGAAGTGCTTATTTCAATAGTGGTACAAGTCCATTACCTTCACTTTTCTGTCTATAATGCTTCTGAAATTAATGGTCCAAACAAACATAAATAAAGGTTCATCTCTAGCAACAAGCCATATGCCTGAATATTTCTGGTATCTCAACTGCAGATTTTTCAGTGCTCATTTAACTTTACGATTCTGTATCTCAAAATGAACACTATTGAAATAAGCCCTTCAAATGCACACACAGCACATCGATCTCGTGAGGCACAAGGCTCTCATAACGAAGTACGTACGTCAGTCAACAGATGGCACTAGGAAAAAAAAAAGTTAACTGCGCTTTTTGGTTGCTACTTGCGACTCTTAGTTGCGATTTGTCACAGAAATTGCAGTTGGACTCGATAGCGTGTCGCAGAGATGATCATAGTACTAACTTTGGCCAACAGATGGCACTGTTAACTGCGCTTTTTAGTTGCTACTTGCGACTTCTAGCCGCGGTTTGTCGCTGAAATCGCAGAAAGCAGTACGTAATTCGGCCAACAGATGGCTCACGGTGTTGAATGCAAAATGCTACTTGCGATTGCTAACTGTGACTGAAATCGCAGTTAGATTTTGTAAAGTTGTTACTGTGATATCTGTGACTTCTCAATCGCTGTGATTTCTAACAGATACGTGATTTCCTGGCCACGACTAGTCAGGAAGCACCTGGGGCGGGCAGCGTGCACGTCTGCCGAAATGTTGTGGAGAAATTACGACGCTACCCGGTCGGATACGCGGGAGCTGTTAATATCGGAAATACGCCGGGAAAACTTCAGACCGCATACGCTACTTGTAGCTCGACTTTAAACTATTGCATGTCGACAACGGGTAAAGATTGATGGATTAAAAAAAATTCGTTTTGACTTTATACATTTATCTACCTTCGGGCAATGTCAGTGCATACTGGTACAAGTTTAAATTATAAAAATATTTTTGGAAGCTTGTCAACAGCCGTTGAGAAATGTATATTTAAACCATCATCTCTTTTAATTTTAAAATCAGAGATCTTTTAGGTCTTGGACCATCATCACGGATGAAGGGCTAAAATCGTTGAAGCCACAATATTGCATTAGTCATTACTTAAAATGTGTTGTGTATGTCATGAATGTAAATATATGACAGAGGACTTTAAAGTCAAACAAACGAATACTAAATGTATACAGAGCAACATTTACCTGGATGCCAGCTCCCGCTTTTTGTTCAAATCTTGCTTAGTAGTATTGTAACAGCTAGAGCAAAACAGATATTTGAGTGACTGTAGCTGGCCGGAGTGGCCGAGCGGTTCTAGGCGCTTCAGTCTGGAACCGCGCGACCGCTACGGTCACAGGTTCGAATCCTGCCTCGGGCAGGTGTGATGTCCTTAGCTCAGTTAGGTATAAGTAATCCTAAGTTCTAGGGGACTGATGGCCTCAGAAGTGAAGTCCCATAGCGCTCAGAGCCATCTGAAGCCATTTTTGCGTGACTGTACATATGGCAGTACTGTTCTGTATACATTTAGTATACTTTGGTTTGCTTTGAAAGTCCTCCGTCATATATTTACATTCATGACATGCAAAACAGATTTTAAGTAATGACTAAAGCAATATGGTGGCGTAAACCATTTTCACCCTTCATCTCTGATGATGGTCCAAGACCGAAATGATGTCTGGGTTTAAAATGAAACAACTGATGCTTCAAATATGCATTTTATACATTAAATAATAAAAGCGCCTTGCTTCAAGAAATTCCTAGAAAAACATACTTTTTGCATGTTTTTGCGCGTATAATCCGAATCGTGCCCATACAATGGTACCATTAGCTTAGGGCTTCCCAACCTTTTCAGCTGGCGGACCCCTTTTTCAGTCGAAAATCCATGACGGACCCCTCGTCAGTGAAGACCACAGTAACTTGAAATTTCAGAGTGAAACCCATGGGAACTGGAAACTTCTTAATGCACGTGCCATGCTCCCAGTTCGTCTAGCATGCAAGAAACAATATCATTAACACAAGGCTTTATGAAATTTTCTGCAATGGTATGAGCTTTGCATGTTTTTGCCACTAGATAACTAACTAAGAAAGATGCTTTTAATGAATTTTTATTAATTGTTTTTGCATGACTTTTCATGCAATGCTGAGAAGCAGCTAGTTAAGCACTCTTCCTTTTGAAAAAAATCGATGTCTTTGCGCCTGGAAATTCGTGTGAGTACTTTCAAAATGACGGTGCAACTTAACTGGAACCACTGAACTATTCGGAAGGACTCGTGCACAAATTACACACTGAGCTTTACCCTTTTTTGTGTCCATAAAGCCCATTACTAAATAGCTTTCGTTGTACTTACGCTTCTAGGTTATTCCACTTCCACAGGATATTGCAGCCAATGGAGTACTTGCAGCGTTTTCTCATAATAAAACCGACAAAGCTCGCTCCGCGCATGCGTAAAAGGCTTCAGCGCAGCTAGCGCCGTGAGCCGGCGAACAAACGACCCCCGTATTGTTGCCAAACAGTGCATCAGAGAAGCCGCTTTCTCCGGCAACTAAACTGCGTATGCGTTCTCACTTAGGAACCGCAAAGGCTGCTTGGGGATACGACCTGAAGTAAAACTACACACGTTTTTCACACGAAAAATAAAACAAAGATGAAGTTGATTTTCACGTTTTTATTCAGTAAGTTTACTCATAATTTTAGACGATTTGGTGAAAGGTGGCCGCGGACGCCCTAGAAAGAGCCGGCGGACCCGAAAGGGGTTGGGAAGCCCTGCACGATTAGCTGATGATTAATTTCAGCGCAAATAAAATCCTTTGAAAAAGGAATTAGCCGATTCGCACGATTTACCTCGGTGCCAGCTCCGGTTTGTCGTTCAAACCTTGCTTAATACATTATAGCGCAGCTAAAGCAAAGCAGATGTTGGAGTGACTACACATATGGCTGCTCTAAACTAAAATCCTTTTACCCCATGTTTCTAGCTCAAATAGAAACCGACCACCAACGCTCTCCCAAACCGCAATTCTGCGCGGGGCTTATTCACACATATTTGTTATACACTACTGGCCAAGAAGAAATGCAGATGATAAACGGGTATCCATTGGACAAATATATTATACTAGAACCGACATGTGACTACATTTTCACTCAGTTTGGGTGCATAGATCGTGAGAAATCAGTACCCAGAACAACCACCTCTGGCCGTAAAAACGGCCTTGATACGCCTGGGCATTGAGTCGAACAGACATTGGATGACGTGTAGAGGTACAGCTGTCCTTGCAGCTTCAACACGATATCACAGTTCATCAAGAGTAGTGTGTAGCATATTGTGACGAGCCAGTTGCTCAGTCACCATTGACCAGACGTTTTCAGTTGGTGAGAGATCTGGAGAATGTGCTGGCCAGGGCAGCAGTCGAACATTTTCTGTATCCAGAAAGGCCCGTAGAGGACCTGCAACGTGCGGTCGTGCATTATCCTGCTCAAATGTAGGGTTTCGCAGGGATCGAATTGAGGGTAGAGCCACGGGTCGTAACACATCTGAAATGTAGCGTCCACTGTTCAAAGTGCCGTCAATGCGAACAAGAGGAAACTAGATGTGTAACCAGCGGCACTCCATAACATCACGCCGGGTGATACGCCAGTATGGCGATGACGAATACATGCTTCCAATGTGCATTCAGTGCGATGTCGCCAAACATGGATGCGACCATAATGATATTGTAAACAGAACCTGCATTCAACCGAAAAATATGACGTTTTGCCATTCGTGCACCCAGGTTCGTCGTCGACTACACCATCGCAGGCGCTCCTGTCTGTGATGCAGCGTCAAGGGTAACCGCAGCCATGGTCTCCGAGCTGATAGTCCGTGTTGCTGCGAACGTCGTCGAACTTTTCGTGCAGATGGTTGTTGTCTTGCAAACGTCCCCATCTGTTGACTTAGGGATCGAGACGTGGCTGCACGATCCCTTACAGCCGTGCTGATAAGATGCCTGTCATCTCGACTGCTAGTGATACGAGGCCGCTGGGATCCAGCACGGCGTTCCGTATTACCCTCCTGGACCCGATTCCATATTCTGCTAACAGTAATTGGATCTCGACCAACGCGAGCAGCAATGTCGCGATACGATAAACCGCAGTTGCGATAGGCTACAATCCGACCTTTATGAAAGTAGGAAACGTGATGGTACGCATTTCTGCTCCTTACACCAGGCATCACAACAACGTTTCACCAGGCAACGCCGGTCAACTGCTGTTTGCGTACGAGAAATCGGTTGGAAACTTTCCTCATGTCAGCACGTTGTAGGTGTCTCCACCGGTGCCAGCATTGTATGAATGCTCTGAAAAGCTAATCATTTGCATATCACAGCATCGTCTTCGTGTCGGTAAAATTTCGCATCTGTGTAGCAATTTAATGGCCAGTAGTGTAGTTCTTCAACACTGTAACCATTAGGTTCGTATTCAAAACACAGTGTGCGAGTTCATCCAACACTCGCCCGGATTTTTTAACAGAACAATACTATTGCACACATGGCACGTGTGTCTACGAACTAAAAAATGGTTCAAATGGCTCTGAGCACTATGGGACTTAACATCTGAGGTCATCAGTCCCCTAGAACTTAGAACTACTTAAACCTAACTAACGTAAGGACATGACACACATCCATGATCGAGGCAGGATTCGAACCTGCGACCGTAGCAGTCGCGCGGTTCCAGACTGAAGCGCCTAGAACCGCTCGGCCACATTACTCTTGTAGGCAGCAAGATCCTCATATCTGTCACCAACACAACACATGGGGAACCAACTTGGACGTCACCTTCATTCCAGCGCTGTTATACCAGGTATCGACGATCAGTTGCAACAGCTGTGGGCCAGCTTCCTCACGAAAGGGCACAACATCTGTAATACACACCTCCCAACCGATTCAGTGCATATAACCAGGGCAGACGGAGTGGAGCGTCATACAGATTAATGGCCGCACACTGCATTTGTACATTTAATAACGCCACATAACCTCTGACACCCTCAAGTTTCGTTTTACTCCCTTCTTCTCTTCTGAGTGTCGCACTTCTTGTGGTAAGCAGTGCCTGTGGTTGTTGTTGTTGTCTTCAGTCCTGAGACTGGTCTGATGCAGCTCTCCATGCTACTCTATCCTGTGCAAGCTTCTTAATCTCCCAGTACCTACTGCAACCTACATCCTTCTGAATCTGCTTAGTGTATTCGTCTCTTGGTCTCCCTCGACGATTTTTACCCTCCATGCTGCCCTCCAATACTAAATTGGTGATCCCTTGATGCCTCAGAACATGTCCTACCAACCGATCCCTTCTTCTGGTCAAGTTGTGCCACAAACTCCTGCCCAATTGTATTCAGCACCTCCTTATTAGTTATGTGATCTACCCATCTAATCTTCAGCATTCTTCTGTAGCACCACATTTCGAAAGCTTCTTGCCCATACTGTTTATCGTCCACGTTTCACTTCCATACATGGCTACACTCCACACAAATACTTTCAGAAACGACTTCCTGCCACTTAAATCTATACTCGATATTAGCAAATTTCTCTTCCTCAGAAACGCTTTCCTTGACGTCGCCAGTCTACAATTTATACCCTCTCTACTTCGACCATCATCAGTTACGTTGCTCCCCAAATGGCAAAACTCATCTACTACTTTGTCTTATTTCTTAATTCCCTCAGCATCACCTGATTTCATTCAACTACAGTCCACTGTCCTCGTTTTGCGTTTGTTGACGTTCATCTTATATCCCTCGTTCAACACTCTGTCCTTTCCATTCAACTGCTCTTCTAGTCCTTTGCTGTACCTGACAGAATTACAATGTCATCGGTGAACCTCAAACCTTTTATTTTTTCTCCATGGACTTTAATTCCTACTCCTAAGTTTTCTTTTGTTTCCTTTACTGCTTGCTCAATGTGCAGATTGAATAACATCAGGTATGGCTACAACCCTGTCTAACTCCATTCCCAACCACTGCTTGCCTTTCACGGCCCTCGACTCTTATAACTGCCATCTGGTTTCTGTGCAAATTGGAAATAGTCTTTAGATCCCTGTATTTTACCTCTGCCACCTTCTAAATTTGAAAGAGAGTATTCCAGTCAACATTGTCAAAAGGTTTCTCTAAGTCTAGAAATGTAGGTTTGCCTTTCCTTTATCTTCTAAGATAATTCGTAGAGTCAGTATTGCCTCACGTGTTACAACGTTTCTGCAGAATCCAAACTGATCTTCCCCGAGGTCAGCTTCTGCGAGCTTTCCTATTCGTGTGTAAAGAGTTAGTGTTAGTATTTTGCAGCCGTGACTTACTAAACTGTTAGTTCGGTAATTTTCACACTGCTTTCTTTGGGATTGAAATTATTATATTCTTCTTGAAGTCTGAGGGTATTTCGCCTGTCTCATACATCTTGCTCACCAGATGGTAGAGTTTTATCAGGGCTGGCTCTCCAACGCTGTGACTAGTTTTAATGGTATGTTGTCTGCTCGTGAGGCATGAAGCACGCGAAGTGAAGTGGCCAGTGGTCTGTTTAAACGAAACTTGGATTCATGGAAATTATTCAGTCAAAGACCCTGGCAGAATGATGTCGTTCAGAGAGTACCGTCAACCAAATTACCCGTTCACGTTTATTGGCCGTGCTACGCAAGGCATTGGTGTGGGTAGCAGTTCTCCACCTGTTGCGATACCGGTGTGTACGCTGCTGCTTCCTCGGCTACCTGTTTCTTGGCAGTAAACACGACGGTGCTGCCATCCTTGTCAGGTACATCTACATCTACATCTGCATCTACAGGGATGCTCTGAAAATTACATTTAAGTCTCTGGCAAAGGGTTCATCGAACCCCCTTTAGAGAAATTCTCTATTATTCCAATCTCCAACAACGCTCTGATTTACCTTATTATGATGGCAATCTCGTTTATCGTCTAGTGAAGACATCACAGGATCAATAGAAATTGCAAAACGATGTAGGAAAGATATCTGCATGGTGCAAAAAAGGGCAGTTGACCCTAAATAACGAAAAGTGTGAGGTCATCCACATGAGTGTTAAAAGGAATCCGTTAAACTTCGGTTACAGGATAAATTACCCTAATTTAAAGACTGAGCTTATATCTGGCTTTGGCCAGCTTTCAGTGCCTATAACGATTTGAACACCAGTGCTTTCTACTAGCGCTTGGAGTTCTGTGACTTTGCCAACACAGCTACGACAATTTACAGCTGTTACAACATAACTATTTCCAGTCAATGATCGGTTCAGTTGGACCAGAGGACCCAGTCCATTCCATGTAAAGGCAGTCCAAACCAGTTGTTACCAGCTGATATAGCAACTCATCCCACCACGCCACAGTTTTCCAGTGGTGTAGGGTCCAGATGGTATGGTCATGAGCCCAGGAGATGTCGTGCTGTGTCGTCTGCTGCCATAGCCCTTTACCGCCAGATTTCTCCACACTCTCCTAATCGACACGTTCATTGCACGGCCCATGTTGATTTCTGAGTAATGCATGTCTGTTAGCGCTGACAGATCTACGCAAACGCTGCTTCTCACCGTCGTTAATTAAAGGTCATCGGGCACTGCATTCTCCGCTGTGAGAGGTGATGCCTGAGATTTGGTGTTCTCAGCACACTCTTGACACTGCAGATCTGGGAATAGTGATTTTCATAACGATTTCTTGAAAAATAGATTAAGGAAAGCCTATCCTACTTTTCTAGCATTTGTAGACTTAGAGAAAGCTTTTGACAATGTTGACTGGATATTCTCTTTTAAATTCAGGGATAAAATACAGGGAGCGAAAGGTTATTTGCAGTTTGTACAGAAACCAGATGGCAGTTATGAGTCGATGGGCATGAAAGGGACGCAGTGGTAGGGAAGGGAGTAAGACAGGGTTGTAGCCTATCCCCGATGTTGTTCAATCTATATACTGAGCAAGCAGTAAAGGAAACAAAAGAAAAATTCGATGTAGGAATTACAATGCATGGAGAAGAAATAAAAACTTTGAGGTTCGCCGATGACATTGTAATTCTGTCAGAGACAGCAAAGGACTTGGAAGAGCAGTTGAACGGAATGGACAGTGTCTTGAAATGAGGATATAAGATGAACATCAACAAAAGCAAAACGAGGATAACGGAATGTAGTCGAATTAAGTCGGGTGATGCTGAGGGAATTAGATTAGGAAATGAGACGCTTAAAGTGGTAAATGAGTTTTGCTATTTGGGTAGCAAAATAACTGATGGTGGTCGAAGTAGACAGGATATAAAGTGTAGACTGGCAATGGCAAGGAAAGCGTTTCCGAAGAAGAGAAATTTGTTAACATGGGATATAGATTTAAGTGTCAAGAAGTCGTTTCTGAAAGTATTTGTATGGAGTGTAGCCATGTACGGTAGTGAAACGTGGACTATAAATAGTTTAGACAAGAAGAAAGTAGAAGCTTTCGAAATGTGGTGCTACAGGAGAATGCTGAAGATTTGATGGGTAGATCACATAACTAATGAGGAGGTACTGAATAGAACTGTGGAGAAGAGAAATTTGTGGCACATCTTGGTAGGACATATTTTGGGGCATCAAGGGATCACCAATTTAGCACTGGAGGGCGGCGTGGAGGGTAAAAATCGTAGAGGAAGACCAATAGATGTTTCAAATGGCTCTGAGCACTATGGGACTTAACATCTATGGTCATCAGGCCCCTAGAACTTAGAACTACTTAAACCTAACTAACCTAAGGACATCACACACATGCATGCCCGTGGCAGGATTCGAACCTGCGACCGTAGCTGTCGCGCGGCTCCGGACTGAGCGCCTAGAACCGCTAGACCACCGCGGCCGGCAGACCAATAGATGAATACACTAAACAGATTCAGAAGGATGTAGGTATTGGGAGATAAAGAAGCTTGCACAGGATAGAGAAGCATCGAGAGCTGAATCAAACCAGTCGTTGGACTGAAGACCACAACAACAACAACGATTTCCGAAATGGAATATCCCATGCGTCTAGCTCCAACTACCACTCCGCCTTGAAAGTATTTTAATTCACGTCGGGTGGCCGTAATCATGTCGAAATCTCTTCACTTGAATCACCTGAGTACAAATGACGCCGAGTGAGGTGGCGCAGTGGTTAGCACACTGGACTCGCATTCGGGAGGACGACGGTTCAGTCCCGCCTCCGGCCATCCTGATTTAGGTTTTCCGTGATTTCCCTAAATCGCTCCAGCCAAATGCCGGGATGGTTCCTTTGGAAGGGCACGGCCAATTTCCTTCCCTAATCCGATGAGACCGACGACCTCGCTGTCTGGTCTCCTGCTCCATGATAATCCGACCCAGCAAATGACAGTTCCGCCAATGCACTGCCCTTTTATAGCTCGTGTACACGATACTACCATCTGTATATGTGTCGGGCATGGATGTTTGTGATGTCCTTAGGTTAGTTAGGTTTAATTAGTTCTAAGTTCTAGGCGACTGATGACCACAGATGTTAAGTCGCATAGTGCTCAGAGCCATTTGAACCATTTTTTTGTATATGTGCATAGCGCTTTCCCACGACTTGTCACCTGACTCTATGTTGAGAATTGATTATGTAGACATGAAGTTTAAACATGTAGAGAGTTAATGAAGTTTGTTTTATTTAAAAAGTTTTAAGAATGTTTATATAAGAAAATTCGGATGAATTAGCTTTCAGCTCGCCCTTGTATATTAAGTGCATGTTTCAGTAGCTTTCAACCTAACGTGTCTTGCACTGCAATCTGCGTGAGAATGATACCGATGGTGGATTAATAAATGCACTTAAAATAACGGCTCTGGTGATCTTCTTAACATGTGTGTTAGTCAGCTGCGGAAGCTGACAGCTCTCTACCAGTATTTATTACAAAATTAAATTAATTTTCGACAGCTGGACTGTTTAGAGCTCACATTCGTTGGTCACATTCAATTTTTAACAATTTATGGCCATGTGCTGTAACCAATACAATCGCGGTTAAAGTAATTATTATTTCTGCTATTTTGTCAAAAACTGACATTTTTAGCCTGTGGCTGTGTACAAAATATGGGTTGGCTCTTACGCAGAAGATTACAGCAACCAGCCACTTTTTACATTGCCATTTATTTATTTAAACTGCGCCGTTACCGGTTTCGAACCGACGGCTAGTTCACGTTTTACATTACATTTCGTGTTTTCTTTCCCCACCTGACGAAACGTCCTTGGTGTAGTGATGCCCTACAACCAAAACAAGACGAGAGACAACGTCTTCTTATTTGTAATTGTGCCTCACGACGATTTTAAGTGACGTAAACAATTTATTATTATTAAATGTTTCGGTTATTTACAATGAATAATCAGCGCCATACGTTCCAGTGTAGGTTGCTTATCATCTTGCGCCGTTGAAAACTGCATAATGCACTTTTTTGTGTGTATATATGCACATAATGGAACGCACGACTCACGCTTAGACGTTTCACTACATGGAGGTATGTATACAAAGATGGCGATATTACAACCATAACAATGCCAAAGAATTCCAATCTCAGAGATATTTCATTATGTGCAGATTTGTGACAGGAGAAATTTACGAATTGGTAATGTTACTTTACTTACTATTTACACTGAAAGAGAACTGATTGAAATTAAGATAAACAAATGAAGCAGTCAATTATAAGTGTTACTGCAGTGATATTACGTAAATATTAAGGTATACATTGGAACAAAAGTTAATGTTGAGGGCCAGATGTACATAAATAAATGTTACAAATATGGACATATTATAGCATACGTTGAAAGCACAGTAAACGGGTTGGGATAGATGTGCATATATAAATATTAAAAATATTACAAAAGTGGACTTTTTAAAAATTTTAAATTGGAAAGCACGTCAATGAAATTTTGAAGAAATGTAACGTAAAACGTGAAGTAGCCGTCTGAATATGAACCTATCGGTTCGAAATCGGTGACGGCTCTGTTTGAATAAATAAATAGCATTGTAAAAAGTGGCTGGTTGCTGTAATCTTCTGTGTTAAGACTCAACCTATACATTATTATTAGTGTGTCCTATTACTGCCTGTGAAATTGTTGAATAATTTGTTCATGTTTCACCACCCTTTTGGAATTTATTATCAAATGTCAGTAAGTTTAATGTGCAGCTCTTACATGCACACTGCTGGACTTATAATACTACTTTAGCCTCTCCTCCAATTGTAATCCACCGATGATCTCTCAAACAAAACACCGTGCCCAGTTGTTGGAAAGAAGCACAGGTCACAACTGCCTATGAGAGGGATAGTAGAAGTGACCCTCAAAACTACCCTCCAATATCCTTGGCATCGATTTCTTGTAGAATAGTAGAACATATTCTGAGCTGAAACATAATGAGGTATCTCGAACAGAATGACGTACTCCATGTCTTTTTGTCACATGACAAACTGAAAGTTTTGGATCAAGGATGTCAGGCGCATGCAGTATTTCTCGATTTACGAAAAGCATTTACCTCAGATGGGTAGATCACATAACAAATGAGGAGGTATTGAATGGAATTGGGGAGAAGAGGAGTTTGTGTTGTGGCACAAGTTGACTAGAAGAAGGGATCGGTTGGTAGGACATGTTCTGAGGCATCGAGGGATCACAAATTTAGTATTGGAGGGCAGCGTGGAGGGTAAAAATCGTAGAGGGAGACCAGGAGACGAATACACTAAGCAGATTCAGAAGGATGTAGGCTGCAGTAGGTACTGAGAGATGAAGAAGCTTGCGCAGGATAGAGTAGCATGGAGAGCTGCATCAAACCAGTCTCAGGACTGAAGACCACAACAACAATAACATTTAACACAGTAATACATCTACGCTTGTTGTCTAAAGTGTGATCATATGGGACATCAAGTGAAATTTGTGACTCTGTTGAGGAGTTGTTGGTAAGGAACACAGTAGGTTATCTTGGATGCAGAGTCATCGTCAGATGTAGCAGTAGCTTCGAGTGAGCCTCAGCGAAGTGTGTTGGGACCCTTGCTGTTCTTGTTGTATATTAATGATCTTACGGACGACATTAATAGTGAGCTCAGATATCTGTAATGAAGTACTGTCTGAGAAAAAGTGCATATACAGGGTGTATCATAATTAATGGTAAACGCATACAGTTGAAAGTACACGATACTAGAGGCAGAAAAGTCTCAGTAAACATAGGATCGAAAGTGAATACCGTAAGAGATACGAGCAATTTTTCGTCTTCGATACTGTGCAGTAAATCTCTTCTACTGCAAGCTCTTTGCTTTCCACGTTTTGGGAAGTAGTAGTATGACGAAAACAAGAAAAAAATGCAGAGTAAACATTTGCTCTAAAATGCGCACCTTGAAATTTATGAGCAATTGTTCATAAGAAGAGTTGTTTCCAAGTAGCGAATATGAGCACGTGCTCACAGCTCTTAAGGTAGGCATTTTACCAAGTGTACCGGTATGAAATGAGCGTTTTTTTTTGTGAAAATGAAACGGTAATTTTAAATTGAAAGGTAAAAACATTTTATTCAAAGTACTGACCATTGCTTTCTATACATTTTGACCACCTTTTTGGCAGTTTGTGGGCACCAAGCCAATAGAAATATTCGTCTTTTGAAGCAAACCAGACACCCAATTTTCGACTTGTTCGTAGGAATCGAAGTGTTCCTCAGCCAATGCGTGTCCCATTGATGGAAACAAATGGTAGCTGGAAGGGGCCAAGTCTGGTGAACACGGCGGGTGGGGTACCAGCTCCCAGCCAAGTGTTTTGATTGTATCCTGAACCAGTTTTGATTTGTGTGCAAGTGTATTGTCGAGTAAAAAAAATCACTTTGCCATGTCTTCTGGCTTATTCTGGTCGTTTTTGATCAATGCATAATTCAAATTGATCATTTCTTGTCTGTAGCGATTAGTATTCACAGTTTCACCGGGTTTTAGAAGCTCATGATACACCACACCTTTCTGATCCCACCAAACACAGAGCATTGTCTTCTTGCTGAATCGTTCTGGTTTTGCAGTTGATGTTGAGGGTTGTCCCGGATTAACCCATGATTTTTCCCGTTTTGGATTTTTAAAATAAATCCAATTTTCATCGCTAGTAACAATTCGAAGCAAAATTGATTTTCTTTCAAGTATTTGAAGAAAAATTTGACAAATGGTTTTTCCGTTTTGCATCTGTCTTTCATTCAATTCACGTGGCACCCATTTTCCATTCTTTTGGATCTTTCCCATAACTTTCAAACGGTCAGAAATTGTTTGTTGTGCAACATTTAGCATTGCTGCCATTTGCTTCTGACTCAAAGTATCATCTTCATCCAATATTGCTTGCAGTTCGGCGTCTTCGAACTTTTTTGGTGGTCTTCCACGTTCTTCACTTCTTACATCAAAATCATTATTTCTGAACCGTTGAAACCATCTTTTGCATGTTGCTTCTGATAGAGCATCATCACCATATGCCTCGACAAGCATTCGATGCGACTCTGCAGCACTTTTTTTTTCAAATGGAAACAAAAAATTAATGCTTTCCGCAAATCATCACTTTCTGGTACAAAATTCGACACTGTTAACACGATGAAAACATATGATGTTGTTTGTTCCATGACTTGATGTATACTAAATATCTTTGACACATGACATACCAACCACACACAAAAAAATTAAGGCTCGTTCACAACAAATGTTCCCTATCGACACATTTGTATCTTAACGCTGATTTCATACCGGCACACCTGGTAGGGCACATGTTTACTGGGCATTTTTTTCTTGTTTATGTCCATAATACTACTTCCCAAAATGTGGAAAGCAAAGAGCTTGCAGTACAAGAGATTTGCTGCACAGTATCGAACATGAAAAATTGCTCGTAGCTCATAAGGTACGCACTTTCGACCCTATGTTTACTGAGACTTTTTTGCTTCTAGTATTGTGTACTTTCAACTGTATGCGTTTAAACCATTAATTATGATACATCCTGTATATTCAGTCATATCTTCAAACAATTTCACAGTGGTGCAAAGATTGGCAGCTTGCTTTAAATGTTCAGAAATGTAAAACTGTGCACCTCAGAAAATGAAGGAGAGTGTAGTATCCTAAGACTATAATACGAATGAGTCACAGAATGAATCGGTCATCTCATACACATAGCGGGATGGAACAGTTTTAGGGATATGAAATGCAATGATCACATAGGCTTAGCCGTGGGCAAACCAGCGGTAGATTTCGGTTTGTTGATAGAATATCGAGGAAATACGAACACTGTACAGACGAGATACTTACAAACCACTTGTGTGATGGTTCAAATGGCTCTGAGCACTATGGGACTTAACATCTGAGGTCATCAGTCCCCTAGAACTTAGAACTACTTAAACCTAACTAACCTGAGGACACCACACACAGCAATACCCGAGGCAGGATAAGAACCTGCGACCGCAGCGCCTAGAACCGCTCGGCCACGCGGGCCGGCCCCACTTGTGTGACCTATTCTGGAATAATACTGAAATGTGTGGGACCCATACCAAACAGGACTAACAGGGGATATTGAACGTGTACAGGGAAGGGCAGCACGGATTGTCATAACGTTATTACCATCTTTTTTCCATAACTGAATTCTCCACAACTTCGGCTGAAAACTGTGCAGTTGTCTGGAATTAAAAAAAAATAATAATAATTAGGCCAAGTAGTCAATAAATAAAAATTTTACGAAATTACCTTACTTGAAACTTCATGGCAGATTAAAACTGCGTGCCCGACCGAGACTCGAACTCGGGATCTTTGCCTTTCGCGGGCAAGTGCTCTACCATCTGAGCTACCCAAGCACGACTCACACCCGCTACTCGCAGCTTTGCTTCTGGCACCGAGGACAGGGCGTGAGTCGCGCTTGGGTAGCTGAGATGGTAGAGCACTTGCCCGCGAAAGGCTAAGGTCCCGAGTTTGAGTCTCGGTCCGGCAAACAGTTTTAATCTGCCAGGAAGTTTCATATCAGCGCACACTCCGCTGCAGAGTGAAAATCTCATTCTCGATTACCGTACTTGTTTGCTTCTCTGGGTATTGTGGAAACCCACTGCAGATACACGTCTGGGATGTGTTTTTTTAGCTTCACCAGATTAATAACAACAAAATAAATGGAAATCGTGCTTTACTTTAATCTCGTACAGTTTTGCGATGGCCTCATATTAGCGAAGTTGCTACATTTCAGGCAAAGTAATTTTTTAGCCGTAACTCCGTAACTACACATGGGAAGAAGATGCTGTGATATGCAAACGATTAGATTTTCGGAGCATTCACACAACGTTGGCGCCGGTGGCGACACCAACAACGTGCTGACACGAGGAAAGTTTCCAACCGATTTCTTATACACAAACAGCAGTTGACCGGCGTTGCCTGGTGTAACGTAGTTGTGATGCCTCGTGTAAGAAGCAGAAACGCGTACCATCACGTTTCCGACTTTGATAAAGGTCGGATTGTAGCCTATCGCGATTGCGGTTTATCGTATCGCGACATTGCTGCTCGCGTCGTTCGAGATCCAATGACTGTTAGCAGAATATGAGATCGGTGGGTTCAGGAGGGTAATACGGAACGCCGTGCTGGATCCCGACGGCCTCGTATCACTAGCAGTCGAGATGACAGGCATCTTATCCGCACGGCTGTAACGGATCGTGCAGCCACGTCTCGACTCCTGAGTCAACAGGTGGCGACGTTTGCAAGACAACAACCATCTGCACGAACAGTTTGACGACGTTTGCAGCGGCATGGACTATAAACTCGGAAACGATGGCTGCAGTTAGCCTTGACGCTGTATCACCGACAGGAGCGTCTGCGATGGGGTACTCGGTGACGAACCTGGGTGCACGAATGGCAAAACGTCATTTTTTTCGGATGAATCCAGGTTCTGTTTACAGAATCATGACGGTCGCATCCGTGTTTGGCGACATGGCGGTGGGCGGTGCGCGCAAATTGGAAGCGCGTGTTCGTCATCACCATACTGGCTATCACCCGGCGTGATGGTACTGGGTGCCATTGGTTACAAGTCTCGGTCACCTCTTGTTCGCATTGACGGTACTCTGAAAAGTGAACGTTACATTTAAGATATGTTACGACCCGTGACTCTACGCTTCATTCGATCCCTGAGAAACCCTAAATTTCAGCAGGATAATTCACGACTGCATGTTGCAGGTCCTGTACGGGCCTTTCTGGATACAGAAAATATTAAGACTGCTGCCCAAGGTAGTACATTCTCCAGATCTCTCACCAACTGAAAACGTCTGGTCAATGGTGACCGAGCAACTGGCTCGTCACAATACGCCAGTCACTACCCTTGATGAACTGTGGTATCGTGTTGAAGCTGCATGGGCAGCTGAACCTGCACACGCCGTCCAAGCTCTGTCTGACTCAATGCCCAGGCGTATCAAGGCCGTTATTACGATCAGAGGTGGTTGTTCTGGGTACTCATTTCTGAGGATCTATGCACCCAAATTGCGTGAAAATGTAATCACAAAAATGATTCACATGGTTCTGAGCACTATGGGACTTTTGAGGTCATCAGTACCCTAGAAGTTAGAACTACTTAAGCCTAACTAATCTAAGGACATCACACACATCCATGATCGAGGCAGGATTCGAACCTGCGACCGTAGCAGTCGCGCGGTTCCAGACTGAAGCGCCTAGAACCGCTCGGCCACTGTGGCTGGCATTGTAATCACATGTTAGTTCTAGCAGAATATAGTTGTCCAATGGATATCCGTTTATCATCTGCATTTCTTCTTGGTGTAGCAATTTTAATGGCCAGTAGTGTATATTGAAGCGACCTCACACTGTCGACACCAATGACAAAAACTGTCAGCTGATAAACGCGATTCTACAAGGTTATGATGTCGAAGACGCAAGAGGAAGCGTTTGCTGCAATTAGCTATAGCTTGCAAGTAACAGAAAACAAAAAAAAGGGCATGGGTCCGAGACTGGGTGAAGAAAGAAGGCACTGGTCGCGTGTACATTTACTGACTGAAACCACAGTCACAGACCCACAAGATTGTGTATATCATTTCTCGATATCTACTGCACTATACGACACTTGCTAGTGTCGATACGAGATAGAATAGAGAAGCAAAATACGTTCATAGCAGAGGCAATTTTATTCGGTAAGAGATTAGGAGTAAGTTGAAGATGTCTGCCGACAGAAAGGTCGTTCTAATGCTCGAAGTTTAGTTCTGTACTATCAACAAGCTCAATTAGCGAAATTCTATGGAAACCTATGAAGCAACTGTACCTGCCTAGCAAGGACCTGTTGAGCAAATTAACGCAACAATTTTTTTACGGTTTGTGATCATCTGCGGAAACTGACACGCATTTCTTAGAGCTCTTGCTAGTCACTGCAGATGTATGACGCATTTTTCGAAATAGGAGGGTTTTTCAAAATTTCTATGTAACACAACAATCTATAGTATTATTGGTTAAAAACAGTCTTGGTTACAATTTTAGCCTTTTATTTTTCTACTACGCGTTTCGCCTTATTTAGGCATCTTCAGGTTGATCTTAATTTGGTATTTGTTAGAACGATCCTTTTGACAATGTAGCCAAAAGGCATGTTGGCCTGATGTACTGGACGATGCCCTTTAGCTACACTGTCAAAAGGATCGTTCTAGGAAATACCAAATTAAGATTAACCTGAAGATGTCTAAATAAGGCGAACCGCGTAGTTGAAAAATAAAAAAGCTTAAATTGCAACCAAGACTGATTTTAACCAATACTGTTAAGCACTGGTTTACTGTATGCTACATGTGGACTGGAAGAATTTCTAATCTATAGTACATTTTGAAATTGATGAAATAAACAATGTCATAGAGAATCCTCCGTTAAAATCCTCCGTTAATCATCCTAGAGTTGTACATACAATGATTACCCTTATGTAGCACTACTAAAATTCTTTTGTGTTAAAAGGGCCGGACGGGGTGGCCGAACGGTTCTAGGCGCTACAGTCTGGAACCCGGCGACCGCTACAGTCGCAGTTTCGAATCCTGCCTCGGGCATGGATGTGTGTGATGTCATTAGGTTAGTTATGTTTAAGTAGTTCTAAGTTCTAGGGGACTGATGACCTTAGAAGTTAAGTCCCATAGTGCTCAGAGCCATTTGAACGATTTTTTGTGTTAAAGGCTCCTTAAAAACTGAATCTAAGGTATGGTATACACAATGCGAACTGAAAAAAAAGTAAAAAACAGTTCACACTAACTCTGCGTAGCTGCTTCCTAAGGGTCTGTCAACATCTGAATGGAGAATATTGTCGAACCGTTCAATATGTATTGATAATACTGAGAATATTTTGAGGTCCATCAGTACCGCTCATCAATATTTCTAGGATTAAATGATGACTAACTGAAATCCTCAGCTGCCGACAGGTGTTGTTGATATACCGTGATGTGGACAGCTGAAAATGTGTGCCCCGACCGGGACTCGAACCCGGGGCCTCCTGCTTACATGGGAGACGCTCTATGCATCTGAGCCACCGAGGACACAGATGACAGTACGTCAATACTCACCCTGAGACGGACAATATTTGTCAGTTTGGCAATATTACTGAACGTGTGAGGGCCCATTAAGGCGTACGCTTACCGGACACAGATGACAGTACGTCAATACTCACCCTGAGACGGACAATATTTGTCAGTTTGGCAATATTACTGAACGTGTGAGGGCCCATTAAGGCATACGCTTACCTGAACGTTTCGGTCGGGAAGAACTTCGCCGTCGTCAGGTGTGACATTAGCGACGCTGCCGGCGTGTTGCCTGGCCACGTTCGGCGCCTGTTGTGTGCGCTCCGGCTGACTTGGCCACTGTCTGCTTCGCCTGCCAGACTTTATCAGGCGTCGGCCCTCACGTGAGAACGGCGTATCTTCAGATAAGCGCTCACCTGCTGCGCTATGCGATTCAGCTTTTTGCCATCTGTCACAAAGGTATGAATCGAGCCACTTCCACGCTGCACCACTAACACCTGGGGACCCGGTCCTGAAGGGCTCGCTTTGTTGGTGCATAAGACGCATATCGAGGCACACGCCGATGCACATTTAGCTTAAGGGGGGCAAGTGTCGTAGACCATCTACATCAACATACATACTCCACACGCCACAGTACGGCCCGTGGCGGAGGGTACCATGTACCAGTGCTAATCACTTCCTTTCCTGTTACATTCGCAAATGGAGCGAACGAAAAACGTCTGTATGCGTCCATATTATCCCCATTTTATCACATCTTATCTGAGTGGCCCTTCCATGAAACGTGCGTTGGTGACAGTACATTCGATCTGTTGTCAACTTCAAATGCTGGTTCTCTGAATGTTCTCAGTATTGTTCCATTCCTCGAAAACCACATCGAGTTCCTGAAGCATCTCTGTAATACGAGGATATTGTCTGAACCCACCAACTACAAGCCTAGCAGCTCACGTCTGAACTGCTTCGATGTCTTCCTTTAATCCGACCTGGTGCAGATCCCAAACACTCGAGCAGTACTCAGGTATAGATCGCACTAACGTCCCATTTGCAGTCTGTTTTACAGATGAACCACACTTTCCTATAATTCTTCCAATAAACCAGAATCGACCATTGACCTTTCCTACCACAATCCTGAAATGCTAGTCCCACTTCCTATCACTACCTTAGTATGGAACGTAAATTTCTACTTCATACCTCTACCCTTCCCTGAGAAAAAGGTGTCTCAATCGACGTAGAGAAAGATAGACACACAATAGTTGGCATAAAAATATTCTTTGTTTTATAAACTGAAAATTTTTCCATTACATGTGCTATGAAACGATGCTTCTTGTCAAAATTCATAATTATAGGTCAGTGGGAAGTGCCTCAGAGGTATTGGTGAATGAGTTTGCAAGTATTGAAATGTGTCGCAAAAAGGTCGTGTTTTTGACTTAATTGACTCAGAATCTTAAATTTTTCCTACCGTCAAGGGAGCGCTGATCTTAGTATGTGAGACAAATTTCAACTCCTTACTCTTAGCCGATCCTGATAAGAATGGGTCCTAAGAGGGGTAGGGCGTCAAACGGGCCGATTTGGAGCAGGAGAGGCACCACAGGACATTTTAATTTCCACTGTCTATACTGTTACAAGTAAATTTATAAAACTTTGTCAGCATGACCAGGAAGGATTCAAGATTCACATTCATAGCAGAGGATGTTCAAAAACACGAAAAAATAATAGTTTTTAAATGTGGAATTTGATGATTTGTTTCACTTACTCCTGGATGCATTTGTTGCTATAGGTACACTTTTCTTCATAAGTAAGAGAGATTCTTCGATGAATTTTGCACAGTTTACAAACCATACTTACAGGTGTATGAAACTCTGGAATTTATTTAATCTATGGAGAAATGAATGGGCTGTTACGTTCTAAACTTCGTTTTTATAGAAAACTCGAATTTCATTGTTAATTATCTCAATTTTCACCACAGTTTTGTAACAGATTTGGGAAATTCTAGAGTTTCATACACCTGTAAGTATGGTTTGTATGCTGTGCAAAATTCATAGAAGAATCTCTCTTATGAAAAAAAGTGTACCTACAGCAACAAATGTAGCTAATACCAAGTGGAAAAATGGTGAAATTTCGCATGTAAAAAAAAAATGTTTCGCTATGTTTGTGAACTTCCTCTGCTATGAGTGAGAATCCTGAATCCTTCCTGGTCATGCTAACAAAGTTTTATGAATTTATTTGTAAAAATATAGACAGTGTAAATTAAAATGTCCTGCGGTGCCTCTCCTGCTCCAAATCGGCCAGTTTCGCGTCCTACCCCCCCCCCCCCCCCCCCCCTTAAACCCATCGGCTCACGAACCGTGCGCCCGATGATGATGATGATGATGATGATGATGATGTTCGGTTTGTGGGGCGCTCAACTGAGCGCTTATCAACGCCTGTTCAAATTCCCAATCTGTACACAGTCCAATCTCGCCACTTTCGTCAATGATGATGAAATGATGAGGAGAACAGAAACGCCCAGTCCACTGGCGGCGAAAATCCCCAACCTGGCTGGGAATCGAACGCGGAACCCCATGATGCAGAACTTTGCCCACGCCATACGCCCCTGCACACCATACCGTTGCTCAGCCTCCTCTGGCACAGTTACTTCATAACCGGCAACGTGCGAGGCAGCCCTATGGGATCCGCGCACAGCACTGCCTCGCTGCGATGTCTATGGCTGGTCTTCATGTTTTACGTCGCAGTTGGAGCAGATTTCCGCCTTAACTCTTTGAGGGGCAGATAAACACCAATAAAATTTACCCTAGTGGGGCAAGAAAAATTATTTGCAAATTTCAAATTTCTTTTACTTGTAACACATTTGTTTTATTGTCTTGACGTGTTTAATCATTGAGTTTGTAAAACCTCACGTAAACAACTACAAAATAATAACATTAAATTTGTTCACTACAGGTTAACACAGTATACAAATTCGATATTTGGCGGTTGAACTTTGAAATAACTAGTTTTTAATTTTCTTTGTATCTCTTGAAACAGTTCTTGCCTGCTCTCATAGAAAGGTACTTTGTACACTGTTTGCACTGGATTTTTATTTGAACTGCAATCTGCGCATCTTCTACATGATGAGTGAATTGGTTGTTGTTTACTGCTTTCGTGGCGAATACTTTCGTCTACGTATGGTTTGTGTGATCTGATCTGGGTTGCTAAACTACTTTGGGATACAGAAGAAAAATTAACTGCCACTGAAACTATTTTTGGTGCCAACAAGATTTTGTACACCTATCGGCGGAAGTCTTTATCGGAGAACTGCTCCATTTCGATTTCTTTGTGCATAATGAACGCGTTTGTCACACTGCAGTCTAAAAAGTGAAGAAACAGTCTTATCTACCATTTCTTGCTTCTTCTGTCAATAGCATAGTCTGACTTTAGTCGATCAAAATTATCCACGTAGTTCATACTGGAATTGAAGTGTTTCAATACAATTGGACAAGTGATATTGGTTATTGTTCCATCTTTCATTTTTCGAGTTACTGTGGACACATCTGATGGTGAATGACATGTTGAAATCGAGTTGACTACCCTGTTATATATCCATCTATAGATTACTATGCCATCATTGCTTATTTTGTAATCGAATTCCCCTCTTTCTAGTTCCTTTTCCTCCTTGAGTTTTGGTATGTTTTTCCTTCTGGGATTTATTGTTCCACAAGCGTACACACCATTGGATTTTAGGTCCCTGAACAGATCATATGATGTAAAATAATTGTCCATGAAAATAATATGATTCTGTCCATGAAGACAACTCGTTAAATTTAGAACCACACGACTGCACACAAGACAAGAACTTGCGCAGCTTGTCGTGAATGTGGAGTCATTTCCATCACTGCCAAAAGTGTCAACACTGCTGTCACTAGAAGATATTTCTTCAAATAAAAGTCGGTAACATTCGTTCTTACTTATTCCTTTTCTTCTAGACATATTCGATGGAGACGAAGAAAATATACTGGGTGGAGCAGAAAGCAGCACTAACGACACAGAAATTTGTCTGTAAAACATGGAAAATTCTATTTCAATTTAAAGTTACATTACACGTAGATTTATATGTGTTCAACACAATCGTATAAATAAGAGCTACAGACAATACTGCACGCCGCTTCCAAGAACAGTGCTAACAATGTAGAAGTATCAACTATTGTTCTGAATACGCGGCAAAAATTCGCGCAGGAGACCTGCACTGCCATCTAGTGGCATTTTAGGCAACAGTTATGTGGTTGGCAGAGACACTAGTGGCCCCTGAGCAGTGAAGGGAGAAAGTATTATGTGACCACCGCCCATTGAAACCGTCTGCGTGTGTGGTTAGTTGCAGTTTTGCCTGCTGGAGACCTTATTTTAGATTTTCATAGGACCCATTGCCTATCAGATTCAGCGCATGCTTCGCTACAAATACAACTGCAATGTTGCCTTCTCTACTAATAATAATCTAAAGAGAAACTTCATTCACAATTTGAAAATCCATTCGCTCCCCTACAGAAAGTTCTGGCGTTTATAAGATCATCTGCGATACCTGCTCCTCCTATTATATAGGGCAAACCGGACGTGCTTTCACCATCAGATATAAAGAACGGCACCAGTCCCCTAAATTCATCCTTTGCCGATCATCTCTTAATTACTGGACACGTGTCTAAAGCCATAGGCGATAACAATATTCTGCATACCGAAAAGAAGGGGCGTAGGTTATATGTCTTAGAGGAATTGGAGATTTTCAAACATCTCTCTCGTCATTCTCAACGAACAGCTGCAGCTGCCAAATAAAAACTTTTTCGACTGTATAAAGCCATTGGTTGATCTTTGATTCAGATTTCCTCATGCGGTTTACCGCAATGTTGTTTTCCTGTCACATCTTTGCTGTTTTCTTGTATCTCACAACCGACGTTTTTTACGTTACAAAATGTACCTCTATTTAAAGCATATAAACATGTAACTTCATCCTGTTATTATTAGTGCTTCCTTTGTGCCCAAATCAGCTGCATCACAATCTGATGTGTCTAATTTTGAATGTACAGTAGCCTAGTTGTTTCTGCGGCTACCAGAGGGCGCTCGTAGCAACACCGTGTTTACTTGCCCGCACTTTCTAAAGTGGGCACCTCAGTCTTGTTGCAACCCTTGTTCACAACACGAGCAGCCCTTAGCGGCTCGCCATCTCACAACTGTTCATGACGTCGCCTTTACGGCTTAGATCTCTTTTAATTTGTAAGTACTGCATCTTTTCCAGTCAGTACAAACTTTAATTTTATTAATGCATTATATACCTAATACGTTTTAGAACAGTTAGTCTACTCTGAAGATGACGCTCATAGTAGCGTCGAAACCCGGTCGATTTTGACTTAAAATTTGTGACCGAGGGCTTATTTATTCTAATATATTTTAGAACTGACTAATTTTAAGAAAGATAGCACACCAGATTTTACATTCCAATCTCTGTTGTTTAACATTTTAGATGCGCATCACGGTTTACACTGATGGCTCGAAACAGGACAATTTCCTTGGTTCTTCTGTTGTGTTCCCTGATCATGTTACCCGGATTCGCCTCCCTGATGAATATACCGTTTACGTAGCGGAGCTCCACGCGATCCTGAAGGCACTGGAGCGGATGAATCGTGTTTGGGGCAACCGATGTCTTCTCTGCTCCGATTGTCTTAGTGCCTTACAATCACTGCAGAATTTGTACCCAACGCAGTTTTCCGAAATTCCTTCACCAGGGAAGACGAATGCAATATTCCAGAATTTGAAACACGAACAGCTGCTAGCGTGAGTTTCTTAGAAGTAGATACCTTAGGCGATGCGATGCAACTCAAATCGCTTGATACGGGCAAGTCTTCAGGTCCAGATTGTATACCGATTAGGTTCCTTTCAAATTACGCTGATACAATAGCTCCCTACTTAGCAATCATATACGAGACGGTTGGGATCCAGCACGGCGTTCCGTATTACCCTCCTGAACCCACCGATTCCATATTCTGCTAACAGTCATTGGATCTCGACCAAGGCGAGCAGCAATGTCACGATACGATAAACCGCAATCGCGATAGGCTACAATCCGACTTTTACCAAAGTCAGAAACGTGATGGCAACTCATTTCTCCTCCTTACACGAGGCATCACAACAACGTTTCACCAGGCAACGCCGTTCAACTGCTGTTTGTGTATGAGAAATCGGTTGGAAACTTTCCTCATGTCAGCACGTTGTAGGTGTCGCCAACGGCGCCAACCTTGTGTGAATGCTCTGAAAAACTAATCATTTGTGTATCCCAGCATCTTCTCCCTGTGGGTTAAATTTCGCGTCTGTAGAGTGTCATCTTCGTGGTGTAGCAATTTTAATCGCCAGTAGTGTTTTTTCAAAACATCAGTTATTGTAGTATATACTTACATTAAACTAATAATAAAGCACCAGAACCTATTAAAAACGCGAATGTGGAAAAAAAATACTTTGGCGTGGCAAAATGCGAACTATCGCCGCATACGTATACGGATCGAAATCATTTACGCTGATCACTACTCTAAAACCACTACAAACCATTTAGAGTCAATCCTTCCATATTGTACTTGCTGAAAGCTTTAATCGTAGCTATGTTACTAATTGAAATTTAATTACAACAAATTGTACCAAGAACAATGTGTTTCTGGTGGATCTTCAGTGTGTCTCCCGCGCCCGGGTTCCCGGGTTCGATTCCCGGCGGGGCGAGGGATTTTCTCTGCCTCGTGATGAATGGGTGTTGTGTGATGTCCTTAGGTTAGTTAGGTTTAAGTAGTTCTACGTTCTAGGGGACTGATGACCATAGATGTTAAGTCCCATAGTGCTCAAAGCCATTTGAACCAATTTTTTTCAGTGTGTCACTGCCTACAAATGGCGTACTCTCGTTCTTTTTCCACGAATATGACGTTTCTCATTATTGAATTGGTACGAATCACACAGTTACAATTGGTTTTTCAGTGCTTCGCAATTTGTTGGTGCCCAGAAACGGCATATATACGTATACGCTTGAACTGAATGCAATGCTGCCCACGAGAAAGACAGTCCGAGGGGCGTACGTCACGAAGCTAGCCAGCTCGGTCGCTTAACTCAGCAGACAAACTGCGTTCCTACACCCGTTTACTCGCAGCTGGGTGTGTACTTACTAACGAGAATTGCGTCTTCTACTACAATCTGGTATAATGAAGTCTTAGCGATTATTAGTCGTACAGCAAAGTTTAAGATGAACTCTCGACGTAAATGGTATGACGGCTCGTTTGTAACATTTAGTCTCTTTTGCGTTACTCAAGCAACTGATAATCATTTTTATATGATTTTAATTTTATTGTACCCCAGAACAGCCGTAACAAATTATTACTGGACCTTTGGATTTTCTATCATTGTAGGGCTAATAACAGTAAGATTCCATAATAATGGACTCCACTAGAAGATGCAATACTCGTTTGTACGTACACACACAGTTACGAGTTAACACGTGTACAAACACAGTTTCTCTGCTTACTTGAGCGAGCGTACCTTGGTGAGGTACCCACCAAGGCCGACGGCCTCGTATGACGTACATGTGACGTAGGTGGCGTTGTCTCATCTGATTGGTCAACGCTCAGACGAATGCTCAGATTACCGGGTGATCAAAAAGTCAGTATAAATTTGAGAACTGAATAAATCACGGAATAATGTAGATAGAGAGGTACAAATTGACACACATGCTTGGAACGACATGGGGTTTTATTAGAACCAAAAAAATAAAAAGTTCAAAAAATGTCCGACAGATGGCGCTTCATCTGATCAGAATAGCAATAATTAGCATAACAAATTAAGACAAAGCAAAGATGATGTTCTTTACAGGAAATGGTCAATATATCCACCATCATTCCTCAACAATAGCTGTAGTCGAGGAATAATGTTGTGAACAGCAATGTAAAGCATGTCCTGAGTTATGGTGAGGCATTGACGTCGGATGTTGTCTATCGGCATCCCTAGAGATGTCGGTCGATCACGATACACTTGCGACTTCAGGTATCCTTAAAGCCAATAATGGCACGGACTGAGGTCTGGGGACCTGGGAGGCCGAGCATGACGAAAGTGGCGGCTGAGCACACGATCATCACCAAACGACGCGCGCAAGAGATCTTTCACGCGTCTAGCAATATGGGGTGGAGCGCCATCCTGCATAAACATCGTACCTTCCAGCAGGTGTTTATCAGCCAGGCCGGGGATGATGCGATTCTGTAACATATCGGCATACCTCTCATCCGTCACGGTAGCAGTTACGAAACCAGAATGACGCATTTCCTCGAAGAAAAAAGGCCCGATAATCTTTTTTTGGTTCTAATAAAACCCTATGTCATTCCGAGCATATGTGTCAATTTTTATCTCTCTGTCAAGGGATCACCAATTTAGTACTGGAGGGTAAAAATCGTGGAGGGAGACCAAGAGATGAATACACTAAGCAGATTCAGAAGGATGTAGGTGGCAGTAGGTACTGGGAGATGAAGAAGCTTGCACAGGATAGAGTAGCATGGAGAGCTGCATCAAACCAGTCTCAGGACTGAAGACCACAACAACAACAACATCCACATTATTACGTGGTTTATTAAGTTTTCTAATTTATACAGACTTTTTGATCACCCGGTATATGACGTGCTAGATATTGCTCTGCACGTTCGCAAAGACTCCCCAACGTGCTGTTGCACGCTATGACGTCAGAAACTCGGCATCGTTAACGCCCAACGTTCGGATGCACGGTCCGTGTGCCGACGGCTTTAGGTGCAGAGTTGTGAGGCGGCACACTCCTTAAACTGGGGAGCTCTCCAATACCCTAAGTATGATTGCCGCGCGATGTAGCCGGGCGGTCTTGGCGTCTTGGCACGGTCCGGGCCGAGGTTCGAGCCCTCCCTCGGGCATGGGTGTGTGTGTGTTGTCCTTAGTGTAAGTTAGCTTAAGTTAGACCAAGTAGTGTGTAAGCTTAGGGAGCGATGACCTCAGTAGTTTGGTCCCGTAAGACTTTACGACAAATTTCCAAATTTCACAGTGATTCGTTGTAGTGAAATGGCAAGGAGCGTCGTATTCGTGGTAAAATAATCATTGCAACTTGCCATTTGAAATCATCAGCACATTGAGGATCGAAAGTAAAGGTGTTGTTCCTGTACAATTTCTTATAATTCAGTCAGTAATATAGCTACAATTAAACCTTTCATGGAAGGGTATGATCTCAGGACAGTTAGTCTCGAGGTAATGCAATGGAGAGTGTCCCAGTGTCCGAGCTAAATTTTGAAGTGTAGGTGGTTCGCATCCCACTACATTCCGAAATATTTCTTCTAACCTTCGCTTTTTAATAGGTTCTGACACTTTCTTAATAGTTTAATGTAAGTAAAAAGCATTCCGTCTTCAGGCCACGAGTGGCATACCGGGACCATCCGACCGCCGTGTCATCCTCAGTGGAGGATGCGGATAGGAGGGGCGTGGGGTCAGCACACCGCCCTCCCGGCCGTTATGGTGGTATTCTTGACCGAAGCCGCTACTATTCGGTCGAGTAGCTCCTCAATTGGCATCACGAGGCTGAGTGCACCCCGAAAAATGGTAACAGCGCACGGCGGCCCGGATGGTCACCCATCCGAGTGCCGACCACGCCCGACAGTGCTTAACTTCGGTGATCTCACGGGAACCGGTATATCGACTGCGGCAAGGCCATAGCCTAGTTTAATGTAAGTATATACTATAATATTCGACTTTATATAAATAAGAGGTCGCTGTTTTCGAGGGATGGGAATGTTCGATTATCTTAATCTGCAGGGCACCTTGCACTACTTGCGATACGTTATTTTGTCCTTTTAAATTCACATGTGGAGATTCTGCTACTGAGTAGGAACACTGATCAAGCAAGAAAAGGCTTCACTAAAAAGTAGCAATAGTTAAATAATTTTTATCTTATGTCGAGATTATTATCGCACTATTTGTAATGGAAAGTTACCACTCACCATATAGCGCAGATGGTGAGTCACAGATAGACACAACAAAAGACTCTCACAATTACAGCTTTCGGACATTAAGTACTTCGTCAACAACAGACACACATACGCGCGCACACACAAACACACACACACACACACACATACACCCACACACGCACGCAAACGCAGCTCACACACACGACTGCAGTCTCACGCAACTGAAACCACATTGCGAGACTCTTTTGTTGCGTCTATCTGCTACTCAGCATCTCTGCTATATGGTGAGTAGAAACCTTCCTTCTCATAATACGAGTATGTTACATTCCATCCTGGATTTTTCATTTCCATGGAAGTTTTATAAGCTGATGTCCATAGCGACTGTACATGGTATTTCCCTTTTTGCCTTTTAATATTTTCACTGATACTGAAGTTTTTATTTATGTGTACTACAGGCAGAACGAGCTGACTAGCATACCGACAAGGGATAAAAGTACGTATTAATAGACCTACTATGGGAATTTCACAAACGCCCATTTCGTAAACGGTGTGATTTACGAGCTAGATACAGACGATTTTTTGCCGCTGGAGAGCGCTGTGATCGCGTATACCACGTAGGAGTCCACGTTCCGTATGCACCAGTCGCATCGTTTCTGATCGTTCAGCAACATGTTGATATCGCCACAGTCAACACTGATGTTCGGCAGCACAGTCCGTGTGCAGACGGCTTTTGACGTTTAAGCCACAAGAGAAAACTTTTATTCCTTTAAATGAAAAAAAATCGGGGGGAGTATGACACATAAAAATGGAATTACAACATGAAAGTAATAACGGATAAAAGTAAAATATTTATGAACCCAAAAAAGTCAAGCCATAAGCTTCAGTAAATGTAGTCAACAATATATCATAAGAATCAAGATAATTTTCCAAGGGATTCCTCAACAGAATAGAAGGAGTGACCCAGGAGAAATGTCTTCAGTTTAGATTTGAAAGCGTGAGGAATACTGCTGAGATTTTTGAGCTCTTGTAGTAGCTTATTGCAAATGTATGCATCAGTATACTGCACATGCAGGTTGAATTTCTGCCGAGTATTGACTCATAGCTGCTTATTCTTGGGAATAAGCTGATTTGTTAAGAAGAAAAGACATCAAGGAATACATACGATGGTCGTCCACAAAGTATGTTCCGTTTGGTTATACGAAACAAAGGTGTACAGATACAGAAAAAAACATTTATTGTACAAAAATCTACAACCGTTAAACTACTTTTCTACGTACCTTCCGAAGTTTTGTATCCACTTGTGATAGCGTGGTAGAAGTTTTAGTGTGCCTTCTTCATAGTAGGTTGCCGCCTGTGTGCTCAACCATGTGGTAGCATGTTCTTTCAGCTCGTCGTCATCGCTGAAGTGTTGACCACCAAGGACAGACTTTAGGTGTAGGAAGAGACGAAAGTCGCTAGGGGCGATGTCCGGGCTGTACGGAGGATAATCAAACGTGTCCCGGTGAAATTCCCGTAAGAGTTGTTTGCCCACATTCGCCGTGTGAGGTCAGCCATTATCGTAGGAAAAAAAACCAACACCTTTTGACAGCAATTCTCGGCGCTTGTTCTGTATTGCGCTGCGCAATTTCTTAATGGTCTCGCAGTAACCGTGTGCATTGATTGTTTGACCTTGTGGTAAGAAATCAACCAGCAAAATGCCTTTTCTCTCCCAAAAAAACGGTGCACATGGCTTTTCGAGATGTCAAAATTCACTAAGGCTTAACTTTCGTTGGGGATGAAGTGTGCCTCCACTCCACTGATTGCTGTTTTATTTCAGGGGTGTCGTACGATACTCAAGTTTCATCCCCCTGACTATCCGAGAAAGAGAACCGTAGCGTGTCAAAAACTGAAGTGCACTGTCCACCCGTTGTTTTTTGTGTTGTTCAGTAAGAATTTTGGGTACGAAACGTGAGCAAAGTTTTCGAAATTTCAGTTTCCCAGTAATAATTTCACGAATTAGTGATCGTGAGATTTGCGAAACTCCGATAGCAAGGGCACCGAGTGTAAAGTTACGGTTGTGGTTAATCCTCTCTCCAGTCGTGTGAGCCAGTTCATCAGTGACCGCAGACGGGCGTGCACTCCGTCCTTCATCGTACACTTGATCGCGTCCTTTATTGAAAAGTCTGAACAATCTTCTAACCACTGAATCACTCATAGCATTTTGTCTGTAAACCTCGCAGATTTGCCAATGAATTTCCTTTGTTTAGTTTTCTTTGCATTTAGAAAACGAATCACAGGTCTGATTTCACACGCGGCGCCATTTTCAATTACGGATGGCATTATAAAGAAGCGCTACAAACCGCAAGTCGGCAGCAGCGATCTGAAAATGGCGTACATGTCTTCTCCTCGAGTCAGAGTAGCTGCCGCGCATGGCCGGGAGTGCGATCGTAGCGCTGCCGCGGATAGAAATAGAAACGGAGCTTACTTCGTGGACCACCCTCGTATATTGAGAGACCAATGTCAAAATACCCAGAGAACTGAACACGAGTCGACAAGAGGTTCGCGAACTTACACCACATATTGTCTGAACAGCCGTTTCTGAGCCAGAAATACCGTTTTAGAAGGGAAAGAGCTACCGCAAAATATACCATACGACATAAGCGAGTAAGCAAAGTAGAGTAATTTTCGTGTCCAACGATCACTTACATCAAATACCATTCGAACAGTATTTTTGTCAATAATCAAATCACTTAACACTAAGGACTCTCATGGTTATGATGGAGTGTCTAGTAGAATATTAAAGTACTGTGCAGCACATGTCAGCCCTGTATTTAGCCATATTTGTAATTTTTCCTTTAGGAATGGTCAGTTTCCTGAGCGATTAAAGTACTCAGTATTAAAACCGCTTTATAAAATGGGAGAAAGGGATAATTTCGATAATTTTAGAGCTGTTTCTATGCCATCAGTGTTTGCTAAAGTTATTGAAAAGGCTATGTATGTAAGGATAATTGATCATTTTATATCACACGATTTGTATCAAATGTACAGTTCGGCTTTAGAAGTCATGTAACAACTGAAACTGCTATAGTCTCTTTTCTCTGTGAGGTACTGGATGGGTTAAACAAAAGGTTTCGAACTCTTGGCATATTTTTTGATTTAACTAACGCATTTGATAGTGTTGAACACGAAATATTGCTCCAGAAGTTGGACCATTGTGGAATACGGGGAATAGCTCACAATTGGTTCACCTCATACTTTAGCAACAGGCAGCAAAAGGTCATCATTCACAATGTTGATAACGGCTGTGATGTGGGGTCTGACTGGAGTACTGTCAAGTCGGGGGTGCCCCAGGGATCAGTGTTGGGGCCACTCGTCTTCCTCATTGATATAAATGACATACCCTCTAGTATTACGGGTAACTAAAATATTTCTGTTTGCTGATGACACTAGCTTGGTAGTAAAGGAAGGTGTGTACAACATTGGATCAGTTTCAAATAGTGTAGTACATGACGTCAGTTCATGTCGTGTAGAAAATAAACTAATGCTAAATCACAATAAGACTCAGGTTTTACAGTTTTAACACACAATTCAAGAAAACATGACGTTTTAATCTCACAGAACTGGCAAATGATTAGTGAAACAGAACTGTTCAAATTCCTAGGTGTTCAGATAGATAGTAAGCTGTCGTGGAAAGCCCATGTTCAGGATCTTGTTCAAAGACTTAATACTGCCATTTTCACTATTCGAACGGTATCGAAAGTGAGTGATATTTCGACAAGTAAATTAGTCTACTTTGCTTATTTTCATTCACTTATGTCGTATGGTGTTATGTTTTGGGGTAACTCTGCCCGTTCTAGAAGAATATTTTTGGCTGAGAAACGGGCGGTTCGGGCAATAAGTGGTGTGAATTCACGAACCTCTTGTCGACCTCTGTTCACGAGTCTGGCTATTTTGACATTGGCTTCTCAATATGTACACTCCTGGAAATTGAAATAAGAACACCGTGAATTCATTGTCCCAGGAAGGGGAAACTTTATTGACACATTCCTGGGGTCAGATACATCACATGATAACACTGACAGAACCACAGGCACATAGACACAGGCAACAGAGCATGCACAATGTCTGCACTAGTACAGTGTATATCCACCTTTCGCAGCAATGCAGGCTGCTATTCTCCCATGGAGACGATCGTAGAGATGCTGGATGTAGTCCTGTGGAACGGCTTGCCATGCCATTTCCACCTGGCGCCTCAGTTGGACCAGCGTTCGTGCTGGACGTGCAGACCGCGTGAGACGACGCTTCACCCAGTCCCAAACATGCTCAATGGGGGACAGATCCGGAGATCTTGCTGGCCAGGGTAGTTGACTTACACCTTCTAGAGCACGTTGGGTGGCACGGGATACATGCGGACGTGCATTGTCCTGTTGGAACAGCAAGTTCCCTTGCCGGTCTAGGAATCGTAGAACGATGGGTTCGATGACGGTTTGGGTGTACCGTGCACAATTCAGTGTCCCCTCGACGATCACCAGAGGTGTACGGCCAATGTAGGAGATCGCTCCCAACACCGTGATGCCGGGTGTTGGCCCTGTGTGCCTCGGTCGTATGCAGTCCTGATTGTGGCGCTCACCTGCACGGCGTCAAACACGCATACGACCATCATTGGCACCAAGGCAGAAGCGACTCTTATCGCTGAAGACGACACGTCTCCATTCGTCCCTCCATTCACGCCTGTCGCGACACCACTGGAGGCGGGCTGCACGATGTTGGGGCGTGAGCGGAAGACGGCCTAACGGTGTGCGGGACCGTAGCCCAGCTTCATGGAGACGGTTGCGAATGGTCCTCGCCGATACCCCAGGAGCAACAGTGTCCCTAATTTGCTGGGAAGTGGCGGTGCGGTCCCCTACGGCACTGCGTAGGATCCTACGGTCTTGGCGTGCATCTGTGCGTCGCTGCGGTCCGGTCCCAGGTCGACGGGCACGTGCACCTCCCGCCGACCACTGGCGACAACATCGATGTACTGTGGAGACCTCACGCCCCACGTGTTGAGCAATTCGGCGGTACGTCCACCCGGCCTCCCGCATGCCCACTATACGCCCTCGCTCAAAGTCCGTCATCTGCCCATACGGTTCACGTCCACGCTGTCGCGGCATGCTACCAGTGTTAAAGACAGCGATGGAGCTCCGTATGCCACGGTAATCTGGCTGACACTGACGGCGGCGGTGCACAAATGCTGCGCAGCTAGCGCCATTCGACGACCAACACCGCGGTTCCTGGTGTGTCCGCTGTGCTGTGCGTGTGATCATTGCTTGTACAGCCCTCTCGCGGTGTCCGGAGCAAGTATGGTGGGTCTGACACACCGGTGTCAATGTGTTCTTTCTTCCATTTCCAGGAGTGTATATTCCTTATTGTCGTTTCTTGTTACCAATATTAGTTTATTCCCAAGAGTAAGCAGCTTTCACTCGGTTAATACTCGGCAGAAATCAAATCTGCATTTGGATCGGACTTCCTTAACTCTAGAGCAAAAAGCTGTGCAGTATACTGCTGAATACATTTTCAGTAAGTTGACACTGGAATTCAAAAACCTTAGCAGTAATACACGAGCTTTCAAATCGAAACTGTAGAGTTTCCTCATGGGTCACTCCTTCTATTCTGTCGAGGAGTTCCTTGAAAAATTAAGCTGATTTTTATTGTATCGCTGATAGCGTTTACTTAAACTTATGGACTGGATTTGTTCAGGTTCATGAACATTTATTTATATCTGTTATTACCTTTGTGTTGTAATTTCGTGTACTGACACGTCCCATCACCTTGCAGATTTGCTGCTACGAAACTTGACGAGTAAATAAATGAAAAATAGTAAAAATGGCAGCATTAAGTCTTTGAACAACACCCTGAACGTGGGATTTCCATGACTGTTTACTGTCTATCTAAACACCTAGAATTTTGAACTGTTCAGTTTGACTAATCATATGCCCATTCTGTGAAATTAAAACGTCGGGTTTTGTTGAATTGTATGTTAGAAACGGTAAAAACTGAGTCTTACTGTGATTTAGCGTTAGTTTATTTCCTAGAAGTCATGAACGTACGTCGTGAACTGCTCTATTTGAAACCGAGCCAATGTTGCACACAACATCCTTTACTACCAAGCTAATGTCATCAGCATCGTCTGTTGGTCCAACCCAATATGGCAAATTTCGCCACACTGCCCTTACAGATATGTTATGTTATGTTAACTGGGGACCTAGAAAAACGACGGAGCCGCAGTGGTCCCCAACCCCACGACGACTGCCGCAGTCCACTTCACCCCTCCGCCGCCCCACACCGAACCCAGGGTTATTGTGTGGCTATTGTGTGTTCGGCTCCTGTTGGACCCCCAGGGAACGTCTCACACCAGACGAGTGTAACCCCTGTGTTTGCTTGGTAGAGTAATGGCGGTGTACACGGACGTGCAGAACTTGTCTGCGCAGCAACCGCCGACATTAGCTGAGGCAGAATAAGGGGAACCGGCCCACATTTGCTGGAAAACCGCCTAAAAACCATCCACGGACTGGCCGGTTCACCGGACCTCGACGCAAATCCGTCGGGCGGATTCGTGACGGGGTCCGACGCTCCTTCCAGCCTGAAAGCTGTGCGTTAAGCTGGGTTTACACTAGCAAGTCGCTTGCAGGAGTTATTGCTGCAAGTTATTGCTAGCCGCTTGTAACTGTGTTTACACAGCAGCGCAAGAATTAAGCAAGGTCTTCCGCAAGTTCTTTGGCAAGAAACTTGCGCCACCAACTTGCTGATACTGTTTACATATGCTCTCAGTACCACTACGACTGTCAGCCGAAGCGTAAAATGACAAGTAGGCGGGTGAGATATGCTGCAGCTCTTCTAATGCAAGACGTGAAAAAGAAAAAGAGTACATAATGAGAAGATCGCAAAATGGTGCCTATAATAACCATTATCGAGAGCATGGATACTTTTGAAAACTTTTGCAGAATGTCCTCAAATGATCTGGAGTATTTTTTTATGTTAATAGCGCCTGTCATATCAATACGAAACACAAAATTCTGTACTGCTATTTCTGCAAAGGAACGTTTGCTAGTCACTCTACGATTTATAGCCACCGGTGAGCTACGAATAAAATAGGCATTTCATTTATTTATGTGAAACATACAACCAAAAAGGGTTTGAATTTTGAAATCTCTTCTTTGTAGGAGACTCATACAAGTCCATAATGTACTTGTTACGTATTCCCGTCAGCACGATTGCTCTGATGGTACCCGATGTATGTAGCGCCTTTTTTAACATCTTGAAAAGGGAAAAATTATTTGAAGGTCTGTGAAAAAACAACAATGAAATTAAATTTTTATGAAATAAACTGCATTTTACAGAATGATATGCTTATAAAAATGTTTTTTTTCTAATGCTCTTAAAATGGAAAGTGTCAAGCTATTTAAATAGAACATGTAATAATTACACATCGTCTTTTCCTAGACTCCTGAAAGAACATGCGAATGGATGCAGCTGGCAAAGGGGTTGTGTCTTCAAGTTATGCTACTGTCTCTATACTTCTTTCACAGATGTGTCGAATATCGACGAGATTTCATTTAATGCGGTCATCTTCTTCACTCTATCCTTAAAGCCTCGGTTATGCACGTTCCATTTTTTGTGGTAGCTCTCCACGGCTTCAATAAAATCTTCTGTATCCTGCTTCATTCATTCCCGTTTCTCCTCCATTTATGAAATTTGTTTCCATATAATAATTAAGCCACCACATTAACTAAAATGTTAAATATTAGTGTTATGCAGACGCCATACTATAACTTGCGCATCCTACTTGCAGACAATGGAAATAAATCCTAAAAGCTGCAAGTTACTTGCAGATTCTTCTTGCGTGGTGTTCACACTGGAAGCGGAAAACGTGCAGCAAGCCACTTACGCAATAAATTGCTGCGGTCGCAAGTCGACTTGGCGACATGTTTACACTCGCAAATCGCGCGGCAAGTTGCTCCACGCAGGCAAATTGCTGCGATAACTTGCTGGTGTAAACGGAGCATTAGACCGCACGGCCAACCGGGCGGGCTACAGATATGATACTCGTACCTCTGACATTGATTTCTACGTTTATTTCAGGCAGAGTTGTTTGCCTGCCTGCACTGACAGCTCTACACAAACGCCTCTGCCCTCGGTCGGTAAGTGAAGGCCGTCAGCCACTGCGTTGTCCGTCGCGAGAGCTGAAATCTGGTATTTTCGGCACACTATTGACATCTTCGATGGCTCAAATGGTTCTGAGCACTATGGGACTTAACATCTGAGGTCATCAGTCCCCTAGAACTTAGAACTACTTAGACCTAACGAACCTAAGGACATCACACAACACCCAGCCATCACGAGGCAGAGAAAATCCCTGACCCCGCCGGGAATCGAACCCGGGAACCCGGGGACATCTTCGATCCTGGAGTGCTGAATTCCCTAACAATTTCCGAAATGGACTGTCCCATGACTAGCTTCCACTACCGTTCCGCGTTCAGTGTCTGTTAATTGCCGGCTGGAGTGGCCGAGCGGTTCTAGGCGCTGCAGTCTGGAACCGCGCGACCGCTGCGGTCGCAGGTTCGAATCCTGCCTCGGAACATGGATGTGTGTGATGTCCTTAGGTTAGTTAGGTTTAAGTAGTTCTAAGTTCTAGGGGACTGATGACCTCAGGTGTTAAGTCTCATAGTGCTCAAAGCCATTTGAACCATTTTCATGATAAAGGAACTGTGCCGATTGCAATTCGAAACTCGTTTACAACACGCTCTCTCTCACGCACCTTCGCAGTTTCGTTCCAGACTGCCGTGTTGTACGTTATAATTCCAAGTCCTCTGGCGGCAGAGTGTCGCAACGTAAGTCAGTGAAGAGGAGAAGGCTACCTAGTAATATGCATGAAATGTAATACCTCAACCGATATGAGAACAGAATAAAAAATTCAGACAACTAGCCCTCGTCCGGAAATGACCAGGTCTTAAGTTACAAGCGAAAGTCGTACTGATACCTCCGACAACGGATCCCTTCTAATGCCATCCCTTTTTTTACATATTTTGAGACGTGGTAGAAAAAAATGCTCGTAAATATGAGCCATAAAAAGGACACTTTAACAGGCATGAGCACTGTTTATCATTGCTACTGTGAAACACATCTATTCCACTCCACAAGTGCTCATATACCATGTGTCTGAATTTTTTATTCTGTCCTCATGTCGGTTGAGGTATTACATTTCATGCGTATTACTGGATAGACTTTTCCTCTTCACTGACTTATATCTGGACACTCTCTATCTGGACACCTGGCTGAAAATGACGTAAAGGTGCATGGCGCCCTCCAACGGCAATACTGGATTTCAGTATGGTGTTAGCCCACCCTTAGCCTTGATGACAGCTTCCACTCTCGCAGGCATATATTCAGTCAGGTGCTGGAAGGTTTCTTGGCGAATGGCAGTCCATTCTACTCGGAGTGCTGCACTGAGGAGAGGTATCGATGTCGGTCGGTGAGGCCTGGCACGAAGTCGGCGATCCAAAACATCCCAAAGGTTTTCTATACGATTCAGGTCAGGACTCTGTGCAGGCCAGTCCATTACAGGGATGTTATTGACGTGTAACCAATCCGCCACAGGCCGTGCGTTATGAACATGTGCTCGATCGTGTTGAAAGATGCCATCGCCATACCCGAATTGCTCTTCAACAGTGGGAAGCAGGAAGGTGCTTAAAACATCAATGTAGGCCTGTGCTGCGATAGTGCCATGCAAAATAACAAGGGGTGCAAGAGCTATTCACGAAAAACGCGACCACACCATAACACCACAGCCTCCGAATTTTACTGTTGGCACTACACGCACTAGTATATGACGTTGACCGGGAATTCACCATACCCACACCCTGCCATCGGATCGCCACATTGTGTACCATGGTTCAAATGACTCTGAGCACTTAGGGGCTTAACTACTGAGGTCATCAGTCCTCTAGAACTTAGAACTACTTAAACCTAATTAACCTAAGGACATCAGACACATCCATGCCCGAGGCAGGATTCGAACCTGCGACCGTAGCGGTCGCGCGGTTCCAGACTGTAGCGCCCAGAACCGCTCGGCCACTTCGGCCGGCTGTGTACCATTATTCGTCACTCCACACAACGTTTTTGCACTGTTCAATCGTCTAATTTAACGCTTCTTATACCAAGCGAGGCGTCGTCTGGCATTTACCGGCGTGATGTGTGGCTTATGAGCAGCCGCTCGACCATTAAATCCAAGTTTTCTCAGCTCTCGCCTAACTGTCATAGTACTTGCAGTGGATGCTGATGCAGTTTGGAATTCCTGTGTGATGGTCTGGATAGCTGTCTGCCTATTACGCATAACGACCCTCTTGAACTGTCGACGGTCTCTGTCAGTCAACAGACAAGGTTATGCTGTACGCTTTTGTGCTGTACGCCTCCCTTCACGTTTCCACTATCACATCGGAAACAGTAGACCTACAGATGTTTAGGAGAGTGGAAATCTCGAGCACAGACGAATGACACAAGTGACAACCAATGACCTGATCACTTTCGAAGGCCGTGAGTTCCGCGGAGCGCCCCATTCTGCTCTCTCACGATGTCTGATGACTACTGAGGTAGCTGATATTTAAAATTTAATTTCGTGGTTCCCATCTAGAGAAACATGCTCAGCTACGGCCGATAAAGTAACGGACCGTGTCGGGAAAGTTCTGGCCAACTATGCGATCGAAACAATCTTCAACCCACCAAGAAGATTAAGGAATATTTAAGAACTGCAAAAGACACCCGACACCCTCTAGCAACACCTGGGGTATACAAATTTCCACGCAGTTGTGGACTAGTATATATTGGAACAACGAAAAGAAGTGTAAACACCCACTTAACCGAACATAAAAGAAACTGTCGCTTAGGACACGCCGAAAAATCAGCTGTAGCTGAGCATGTTTTTCGAGATGGGAACCAGGAAATTAAAGTTAATGAGACAAGTGTTCCAGCACGAACATCCAATTATCATGCGCGCATGTATAAAGAAGCAATAGAGATTCACAAACACCACAACAATTTTAATAGAAAAGAGGAAGTTTTAAAGTCGGACAATATATGGACGTGGACGTTGCGCCAGCAGAATGACAATCGATTACTCTTAATCGAGAGTGATGCCGCCTTCCAAAGACAGGCATACCGTCGGCATGCGCTCTATAAATGCGAGAGTAGCTGGAGCCTCAGTGGCAGTAGCCGGGCGACCTCAGAAGATGTCTCCCGCAGATGGAGACGAAACGTCAGGTGGAAAATTTATACATCGACCACGGCCTCTCAGCCCGGAAGTTTCAACTGAAGACAGCGCGGGCCGTGAGCGCCTACATTGTACGATATGAACACATTTGACAGAATTGTGTACATGCACAACGGAGGAAAAGTTTTGAGATGATAACTTTCATCCATTGATGATGTGGGTCACTGCGACTGTGATGAACAAAGGTTTCTTGAAATTACTGGAACGAGTCGCCTTTTATTTTCTTCTTCAGCTCTTATTATCCCATTAGCGTTTCAAATTGCCTATCGATTCATCATCAGGTTGTAGATATTTATTAATTGTTTCTACCAGTGTCGGAGTTCTGTAGCTCTGGCAAGATGTATAAACGAAACATGTACGCCCTGAGTGTGTGGAGAATTATTCACATTTTGAAATCGATATTGTTGCATTACTTATACGTAACGGTATCCGTTAGTTGGTTGTTGGCGCGCACAGTATTCTGGAAAACATAACGGCCGGCAGCGGTGGTCTCGCGGTTCTAGGCGCTCAGTCCGGAACCGCGCGACTGCTACGGTCACAGGTTCGAATCCTGCCTCGGGCATGGATGTGTGTGATGTCCTTAGGTTAGTTAGGTTTAAGTAGTTCTGAGTTCTAGGCGACTGATGACCACAGATGTTAAGTCCCATAGTGCTCAGAGCCATTATTTGAAAACATAACGAATGTTTTCCAGTGACGTTAATTTTGCTGCACTTCACAGACTTAGGTACAGGTGACACGTTCCACATGCACTAGAAAACGTAAATAAGCCAAAGAGTATAGCTAAAGTTATGTGAAAGAGTTTGTGGTAGGCAGGGAGTCTCTTTGTTCCGCCCCTGTAATACCCACTGGCGATAGTCCGTACGTGCCTATTGCAAAAAAATTGACCCGTGCTATACATAAACACACACACACACACACATATACACTCCTGGAAATTGAAATAAGAACACCGTGAATTCATTGTCCCAGGAAGGGGAAACTTTATTGACACATTTCTGGGGTCAGATACATCACATGATCACACTGACAGAACAACAGGCACATAGACACAGGCAACAGAGCATGCACAATGTCGGCACTAGTACAGTGTATATCCACCTTTCGCAGCAATGCAGGCTGCTATTCTCCCATGGAGACGATCGTAGAGATGCTGGATGTAGTCCTGTGGAACGGCTTGCCATGCCATTTCCACCTGGCGCCTCAGTTGGACCAGCGTTCGTGCTGGACGTGCAGACCGCGTGAGACGACGCTTCACACAGTCCCAAACATGCTCAATGGGGGACAGATCCGGAGATCTTGCTGGCCAGGGTAGTTGACTTACACCTTCTAGAGCACGTTGGGTGGCACGGGATACATGCGGACATGCATTGTCCTGTTGGAACAGCAAGTTCCCTTGCCGGTCTAGGAATGGTAGAACGATGGGTTCGATGACGGTTTGGGTGTACCGTGCACTATTCAGTGTCCCCTCGACGATCACCAGATGTGTACGGCCAGTGTAGGAGATCGCTCCCCACACCATGATGCCTCGGTCGTATGCAGTCCTGATTGTGGCGCTCACCTGCACGACGCCAAACTCGCATACGACCATCATTGGCACCAAGGCAGAAGCGACTCTCATCGCTGAAGACGACACGTCTCCATTCGTCCCTCCATTCACGCCTGTCGCGACACCACTGGAGGCGGGCTGCACGATGTTGAGGCGTGAGCGGAAGATGGCCTAACGGTGTGCGGGACCGTAGCCCAGCTTCATGGAGACGGTTGCGAATGGTCGTCGCCGATACCCCAGGAGCAACAGTGTCCCTAATTTGGTGGGAAGTGGCGGTGCGGTCCCCTACGGCACTGCGTAGGATCCTACGGTCTTGGCGTGCATCCGTGCGTCGCTGCGGTCCGGTCCCAGATCGACGGGCGCGTGCACCTTCCGCCGAGCACTGGCGACAACATCGATGTACTGTGGAGACCTCACGTCCCACGTGTTGAGCAATTCGGCGGTACGTCCACCTGGCCTCCCGCATGCCCACTATACGCCCTCGCTCAAAGTCCGTCAACTGCACATACGGTTCACGTCCACGCTGTCGCGGCATGCTACCAGTGTTGAAGACTGCGATGGAGCTCCGTATGCCACGGCAAAGTGGCTGACACTGACGGCGGCGGTGCATAAATGCTGCGCAGCTAGCGCCATTCGACGGCCAACACCGCGGTTCCTGGTGTGTCCGCTGTGCCGTGCGTGTGATCATTGCTTGTACAGCCCTCTCGCGGTGTCCGGAGCAAGTATGGTGGGTCTGACACACCGATGTCAATGTGTTCTTTTTTCCATTTCCAGGAATATATATATATATATATATATATATATATATATATATATATATATATATATATATATATATATAGGGCATGTAGTTTAGTCTAGCTTTTGCTCTTTAATGGCAAAACACCAATAATAATTGTTTTGCCATTAAAGAGCCCAAGTTAGACTAAACTACATGGCCAATTCCTTTTGCTGCCTTCCATGCTGCCCAAACTTCCCTTATTCGCTCGCTGTGTTTCTGTTTCCCGTCCTCTGCCCATGCTTCTTGTCGGCTTCGCGTCTTCGGCTTCATCTTGATTGCCTTTTTGGTGCCCATATTTCTTTCATCTTCTGACTGTGATCTCCTTTGCCTTCTTTGGTCCATTTTACGCCTGTTCGTTTGTCACAGTACATCTCATGTAATTTACTTTTCTTAATGATGTTTCTGAATTTTGTTCTGTCGTTTATTGTGTCTGGTGTGATGTTGAGTTGGTTGAGGTCGTTCTTTTACCTCTGCCACCGATTTGCTGTTTCTAGTGGTTACCCAGTCATAGAGCCGCTGGTCAGTCTGTGTGATGGCATCCTGTATAGCTGTCCATAGAATTGTAGTCTGCGTTTTCTAGTCTTTTCTGTGATTGTCTCTGTATGTTTGTATAGTTCCTCTGTAGGTTCCTTGATCCATATTCCATTGTTGTTAGTTGCGGCAAATATTTTCCTAAGTATTTTCCGTTCTACTTTTTCTAGTTGTCTGATATGTGTATGCCCTAGGATTAGTGTAGTCTCTGCTGCATACAGCGCCTCGGAGACCACCAAAGTGTCGTAGTGGCGTAATTTGGCTTTGTGAGATAAACTTCTTGTTGTAATGATTCCACACTACTCTGTATGCCTTGTCTAGTTTAATTTTTCTTTCTTCGTTTGAGTCTCTGTTATGTCCGCTCATTTGTAATGTTTCACCGAGCTATTTGAAGTTTGCCATTTTGTAAATCTTACCGTACTTTGTGTTTAGAGATGAGAGTTTCTTTGTGCTCATAAACTGTGTCTTTTCGTAAGAGGTCTGTAGTCCAGTTTTGGAAGCGATTTCGTGTACTTTATCAATAGAGATTTTTATTTGTTTATACCCTTCGTGGCAATCGCCAAATCGTCTGCAAGAGCCAGGCATTTAATCTGTGTATTTCCTACGGTTATCCTCTGTTGTGATGTTTCCCATTATTTTATTACCTTATCCAACACTAGGAGAGGTGAGAGGCCATCGCCTTATCGGACACCGGTGCGAATTTGTAAGGGCTCTGACAGTTCCCCACAGAACTTTACTTTGGAGGTCGTGTTGGTCATGGTTTGCTCTATGGTAGTCCGTGTTTTGTTGTCTACTTTGTATTCAGCTAGAATTTTGAAGAGAGTTTTCCGGTCGATAGAGTCTTACGCCTTTTTGAAGTCGACGAAGGAAGTAATCAAGTTCTGTTTGTGTTGTAAAATCATTTTTAGGTTCCAAATTTGTTCCGCAGAAGACCGCCCTTGACGGAAGCCTGCTTGGTATTTCCCCATCAAGTGGTCAAGTGGTCTGGCATTCTAGTCAGTACCTCATCTCATACCTTCCAAACTACACAGAAGCATTCCTGCAGCCCTTGCAGAACTGGCACTCCTGAAAGATAGGATATTGCGGAGACATGGCTTAGCCACAGCCTGGTGGATGTTTACAGAATCAAATTTTCACTCTGCAAGGTCTTTTGTGATATTTTGAAGGTAGGAGACGAGGTGATAGCGGAATTAAAGCTGTGAGGAGGGGGCGCGATTCGTGCTTGAGCAGCTCAGATAGCTGAGCACTTGCTCGTAAAAGACAAAGGTCCTGAGTTCGAGCCTCGGTCCGGTACACCTAATTCAAGAAATAATGATTTTTGGCACTAAAACAGCTCGCGACTTGAGTATTCTCAAAATGAGGGAAATCGATCTGTGTGATCATCTCGGGCTTCAGTATGTCCCAGGGCTGGCATGTATAAAGGACGAGTTGCAACAGTTGTAGGCAAGCGTGCCTCAGCAGAGGAGAACACGGATTCACGACACCTTCCCAAATCTAATCAGTGCACGCATTCAGGCGAGACGGGGTTGCAACGTCGTATTCCGAAGTGGGCTCAAAATGCAAGTTATTTACAAATTTGACTCGGTTTTGCAATCCCTGAAGTAGCGTCACATACCACCTGATACAGTGAAGTTTCATTTCGTTTCCGTGTCCCATCTGGTTGCTCTATTCTTTTGCCATGCAGCGCATTATGCCTGTCCTGAATGCTGCAAACATTATTTTGAACACATTCTGTAATGTGCAACAAACACTGCGGTGAACAACACATCAGCTTTGCCGAAATAATGGCTAGCGTCCATTGACTGCACTTCTTCTTTTTGACACTGGAGAGCTTTCACTAGTTCAGCATTACTTCCAAGGCCATAAGTTTGTAGGGAGCACATTCTGTTCATGTGGGACCGATCTAGATGGTTGTACAACAATAAACCGGTAGTTAAGATCGCAGGAATTCTTTTTATTCCACGATACCGGTTTAGACGAAACTAAAGCCGCCATCATCGGACCTTAGGACACATACAGGTTACAACATCAGGGTGTCTCCATGACACCCAAGCGCAGGCTAGGTACTCCTGGAAATGGAAAAAAGAACACATTGGCACCGGTGTGTCAGACCCACCATACTTGCTCCGGACACCGCGAGAGGGCTGTACAAGCAATGATCACACGCACGGCACAGCGGACACACCAGGAACCGCGGTGTTGGCCGTCGAATGGCGCTAGCTGCGCAGCATTTGTGCACCGCCGCCGTCAGTGTCAGCCAGTTTGCCGTGGCATACGGAGCTCCATCGGAGTCTTCAACACTGGTAGCATGCCGCGACAGCGTGGACGTGAACCGTATGTGCAGTTGACGGACTTTGAGCGAGGGCGTATAGTGGGCATGCGGGAGGCCGGGTGGACGTACGGCCGAATTGCTCAACACGTGGGGCGTGAGGTCTCCACAGTACATCGATGTTGTCGCCAGTGGTCGGCGGAAGGTGCACGTGCCCGTCGACCTGGGATCGGACCGCAGCGACGCACGGATGCACGCCAAGACCGTAGGATCCTACGCAGTGCCGTAGGGGACCGCACCGCCACTTCCCACCAAATTAGGGACACTGTTGCTCCTGGGGTATCGGCGAGGACCATTCGCAACCGTCTCCATGCAGCTGGGCTACGGTCCCGCACACCGTTAGGCCGTCTTCCGCTCACGCCCCAAGATCGTGGAGCCCGCCTCCAGTGGTGTCGCGACAGGCGTGAATGGAGGGACGAATGGAGACGTGTCGTCTTCAGCGATGAGAGTCGCTTCTGCCTTGGTACCAATGATGGTCGTATGCGTGTTTGGCGTCGTGCAGGTGAGCTCCACAATCTGGACTGCATACGACCGAGGCACACAGGGCCAACACCCGGCATCATGGTGTGGGGAGCGATCTCCTACACTGGCCGTACACCTCTGGTGATCGTCGAGGGGACACTGAATAGTGCACGGTACATCCAAACCGTCATAAAACCCATCGTTCTACCATTCCTAGACCGGCAAGGGAACTTGCTGTTCCAACAGGACAATGCACGTCCGCATGTATCCCGTGCCACCCAACGTGCTCTAGGAGGTGTAAGTCAGCTACCCTGGCCAGCAGGATCTCCGGATCTGTCCCCCATTGAGCATGTTTGGGACTGGATGAAGCGTCGTCTCAAGCTGTCTGCACGTCCAGCACGAACGCTGGTCCAACTGAGGCGCCAGGTGGAAATGGCATGGCAAGCCGTTCCACAGGACTACATCCAGCATCTCTACGATCGTCTCCATGGGAGAATAGCAGCCTGCATTGCTGCGAAAGGTGGATATACACTGTACTAGTGCCGACATTGTGCATGCTCTGTTGCCTGTGTCTATGTGCCTGTGGTTCTGTCAGTGTGATCATGTGATGTATCTGACCCCAGGAATGTGTCAATAAAGTTTCCCCTTCCTGGTACAATGAATTCACGGTGTTCTTATTTCAATTTCCAGGAGTGTAGTTGTGATGGAGACACTTAACATTTATACTCGTAATATCTCTTTTGGACGCCCATGTGCTACGTATGTCAATTTCCTAAAGCCTGCGTGTTATAGGCAAGTATTAATATCATTATTGTCTGCCTTGATGTTGTAACCTGTGTGTCCTAAGATCCGATGCTGGCGGCTTTAGTGTCGCCGAAACCGGTAATCATGGAATAAAAAGAATTTCTGTGATCTTGGCTACCAGTTTATTGTTGTACAACTATAAGTTTGTGTTCTAAAATTAACGTATTTTCACTCCACTATCAGCTCAACCTACTGAATCATCCAGTGTAATCAGACTTACTGTAAGTAATATAACTGCTACACTGCTACGTAGGAAACTGAATCGTAGACACTGTACGTTACTTCTGGCTCTCTGTATCTTCCGTTGTGGTTACGGCAACGCATGCGGCCCTTAGTATTACAAACTCAAGTTATATTGAGTCCTAGTGACTTAGAGATACCCGATATCGTGATAATCTTTACAGTCGGTATTTTTTGTCGCCGCACGCTCTGACGTCACCGATAAGGCTACTATCAGCAGCTGCAAGATTTTATCAGGCGACAGACCCAAGAGAGAATCAGTTCTCACGTGAGAATGACGTAGCCTTAGGTAAATGGGCACCTTTGTTCGTGTGAGCTCACTCGCTCACTCACTCACTGGTCATACCGGACTCGGGAGTCCATTACCGCAGCAACGTATTTCCGCCATCTGTCCCTGTCTTCGGCTGTTTCCTTCCATTCACCTTCAGTACCAAGGCTCCTCAAATCAGCCCTCACATTGTCCTCCCACCTACGCCTCGGTCTCCTCACAGGACGTTTTCCTTCTATGTGCCCCACCAGTACTCTGCGCGCTGCCCTGCCCTCATCCATTCGAGCTACGTGAACCACCCATCGCAGCCTACGTGAGTTAATGATACTGATTATGTCAGGGCTTGAATAGAGTTCGTGAACCTCTTCCTTATGCACTTTTCGCCACTCTCCGCTAATGTCATCGCTTTTTGCTCCGAAAATTTTCATCAAAATGTTGTTTTCAAATACTCGAAACGGCTTTTCATTCTGCACAGTGAGACACGAAGTCTCACGCCCATACAGCGTAACTGGTAGAATAATAGTTTTGTATATTCTAATCTTTAAATTCCTAGACAATATCCGTGATGGAAGTAATCTATTCAGTGAGAAGTAGCACGCATTTCCCGCCCGTAATCTCTTCTTCAGTTCGGATTCAATCTCATTTCTCGAAGTGATATCCACGCCTAGATACTTAAATGTGTTCACTTTTTCAAACTGTATGTCTCCAACTCTTAACATTTCCTGATCTACTGCTGTTGACATTCTAGGTATTTAATTTTGTCTTCACTTATACTTAGACCTACATCTTCACTAGCCTTGATTAACGCATTCGCATTTGCTGTTACAGATTCTTTCCTATCGCTAATGATGTTTACATCATCTGCATACCCTAATATCTTAATATTTCCATTTAACTCCACACCCTCTGAAATATCTATTCCCATTCGTACAATATATTCTAGGATTAAATTAAAATGTAGTCGAGCAGGGCATCTCCCTGCTTAAGTCCGTTCTTTATTACAAATTCTTCTGACTCCAGTTTCCCCACGCGTACTCTACCTTCTGTGTTTTTCAAACTCGCTTCTATGAGTCTAACATACATCTTTGGTATTCCAACTTCCAAAAGAATTCTGTACAAATTTGATTGCAATACTGAATCATATGCTTTTGTAAAATCTATGAAAAGATTATGAACTGGTTTGTTGTATTCCCATTTCTTTTCCAAAATTTGACGCAGGGTGAATATTTGGTCTATAGTTGATCTGTTTCTCCGAAGGGGAGCTTGGTAATCCCCCACAATCTGTGAGCTACGTTACGGAAAGAGGTCATTATGGCTTTGTATTTGATTCCCCACGGCCCAGTCACGTTAATGAGATCACCGCCTATCTTTGACGTAACTTTGAAATAACACTCACAGATGGCAAGTACACCACTAAGCTTGTTGTTGTGGTCCAGAGACTGGTTTGATACAGCTCTCCATGCTACTCTATCCTGTGCAAGCTTCTTAATCTCCCAGTACCTACTGAAACCTACATCCTGCTGAACCTTCTTAGTGTATTCATCTCTTGGTCTTCCTGTACGATTTTTACCCTCCACGCTGCCCTCCAGGGCTACATTGGTGATCCCTTGCCTTGTCAGAACATGTCCTATCAACCCATCCATTCTTGTAGTCAAGTTGTGCCACAAATTTCTCTTCTCCCAATACTATTCAGCACCTCCTCATTAGTTACGTGATCTACCCATCTTCAGCATTCCTCTGTAGCACCACTCAGTAGAGGGTAAGTTAAGCGTATCGAGGGGGACGTGGAAAACAGCGTAATCATTTTCGTAATGCGGAAACGCAGCGGTTTATCAGGCAGCCAAAAGGGCATGATCCTTGAATTTTGGGCCAAGGGTGGGAGTATTTCCGAAACGGCTAAGTTTGTGAACATTTCGAGAGCCATTGTGGTTAAACTTTACCGTGAGTGGCAAAATGGCGCTATCCAAAACCAGCACCTAGGATACTGTGGTGCACCGAAGGCCATACATAACAGGGCTGGAGAGAGTCTGTGCAGATGTGTGGGCGAACAGACGTGCAGATGTGCAGCAACTGACAGCCCAGATGAACGAACGGGCTATCAACAGTGTCTCCTCAACGACGTTGTTGCGTGTGGGCCTCTGCAGCAAGGTTTGGGTTTGGGTTGTTTGGGGGAGGAGACCAAACAGCGAATTCATCGGTCTGGTCGGATTAGGGAAGGATGGGGAAGGAAGTCGGCCGTGCCCTTTCAAAGCAACCATCCCGGCATTTGCCGGGAGCGATTTAGAGAAATCACGGAAAACCTAAATCGAGATGGCCGGACGCGGGCTCTGCAGCTAGGTTCCAGTTCATCCACGAGTGCTGAACTGCAGTTCGTTCGCAACGGAGGCTGGGATCTGCGCGCCAGTACCGCAACCGGGCGTCCATTGAATGGCGGCAGGTCGCCTTGCCAGATGAATGATGATTACCTGTGCTCCACCAGACACATGGCCATTGGGGTGTACAGCCTGAAATGACTTGAAATTAAACAAAGAGGGAGCATTATGCTCTGTGGAATGTTTCTGTGGCATTCCCAGTGTTTCTCGTCCTTCTGGAGGGCACAACTCGCTTCATTTGTTCGTGAGACCCAGAAAATTTTAGATACAGGTTCCAGGTAGATGCTATTTTCCTTGACTTGCGGAAGGCGTTGGATACAGTTTCGCACTGTCGCCTGATAAACAAAGTAAGAGCCTACGGAATATCAGACCAGCTGTGTGGCTGGATTGAAGAGTTTTAGCAAACAGAACGCAGCATGTTGTTATCAATGGAGAGACGTCTACAGACGTTAAAGTAACCTCTGGCGTGCCACAGGGGAGTGTTATGGGACCATTGCTTTTCACATATATATGAATCACCTAGTGGATAATGTCGGAAGTCCCGTGCGGCTTTTCGCGGATGATGCTGTAGTATACAGAGAAGTTGCAGCATTAGAAAATTGTAGGAGGATCTGCAGCGGATAGGCACTTGGTGCAGTGAGTGGCAACTGACCCTTAAGATAGACATATGTAATGTATTGCGAATACATAAAAAGAAAGATCCTTTATTGTATGATTATATGATAGCGGAACAAACACTGGTAGCAGTTACTTCTATAAAATATCTGGGAGTATGCGTACGGAACGATCTGAACGGCAATGATGATGTAAAATTAATTGTTGGTAAGGTGGGTACCAGGTTGAGATTCATTGGGAGAGTACTTAGAAAACGTAGTCCATAAACAAAGTAGGTGGCTTACAGAACACGCGTCCGACCTATACTTGAGTATTGCTCATCAGTGTGGGATCCGTACCAGGTCGGGATGACAGAGAAGATAGAGAATATCCAAAGAAGAGCGGTGCGTTTCGTCACAGGGTTATTTGGTAAGCGTGATAGCGTTACGGAGATGTTTAGCAAACTCGAGTGGCAGACTCTGCAAGAGAGGCGCTCTGCATCGCGGTGTAGCTTGCTGTCCAGGTTTCCAGAGGGTGCGTTTCTGGATGAGGTATCGAATATATTGGTTCCCCCTACTTATACCTGCCGAATGTAAAACTAGAGAGATTCGAGCGCGCACGGAGGCTTTCCGGCAGTCGTTCTTCCCGCGATCGATACGCGACTGGAACAGAAAAGGGAGGTAACGACAGTGGCACGTAAAGTGCCCTCCGCTACACACCGTTGGGTGGCTTGTGGGGTATGAATGTAGATGTAGATGTTTGTAAATTTCGTCAGCAGTGTTTCTCGAAAAGAACGTCGCCTTCCTTTGAGTTCGCAAAGCATCTCCATAACACTTACGTGTTGTTCGTACCTACCAGTGACAAATGTAGCAGCCTGCCTCTGCACTGCTTCGATGTCTTCCTTCAGTCCGACCCGTACGGACAATCGACAGTATGTGTGACGCTGAAAGGCGTCCAGAGCGGCAGGATCCAGCGGTGTGCTGCGTACGAAGCGCCTGCATATCGTTACCAACGTTTTGTGTGTCTTTTGTGGTTGTCATGAGTACAGAAATACGAAGTTACAGGGACAGATGCGAGTTCAGGACGAAAACACAACAAGAAAGAAAGCCAGAGAGGGTGAACTGACCAACTGTGGCACTTTGGCAACGGCGAACGGTTCGGGCGTGACGCTCAGATTTGAGGGAACCACTGAATCCCGTGAAGTGTCAACTATCAAGTAATTTTAATCGGACTGTAGTTAGTACATACTGATTCGTGGTAAAAATTGCCGTTTTGAAGAGCGCGCCGCAGCGCGTTGTGTGAAGCAGTGGCCCTCCGTTTCTGGCGGTGGCGCCGCTATGGCAATCGCAGCTTTGGTGTCTCCCTCTGGTGGGAAAGGGGAAAAGTTGCCTGTTCACCTGCATTCAAGGGGCGCTGCGAACTCGCCACTCTGACTCTGTCTCTCGTCCGCATTTGTGCGGCAGTTGGTGTCTGTCTGTCGTTCGGAGTGCTAGTATGTCTGTCGTGCGGATCAGCCTTTAAAGCCGGCAAAATGAGTCTTTCCACTCCGCCAGTAAGAGAACTCAGCGAGTGGTCACCCGGTCGGGGCTTATTTGCTGCATCTGTCTGCGCGTTAGGCCGCCAGTCTGCTCGAGTTTGCTGAGGCAACGGTCACTGGCGGTGGGATCGATCGGTTGGTCGGTCGCGGTCTCAGACACGAGACGACTTGCCCGCCTTGAGCGTCGGCGCACGTGAGGTCGCCACGTGAGTCCAGCGGGGCGCGGAGTATAGCGAAGCGCTCGGCCCCGCCCTGGGAAGTACGAAACAGTACATCACAGAACAGTTTATTTACGATTCTCGTGCACCATACAGATATTTACTGAATAATATCATTTTCCTTTAATAACAAAAAATTGCTAGTAACCGGCAGAAGACCTGGCCTTTCGCGTAAAGACGTCGTACAACGCAGACTTACCTTTGGCACGCTCACTAAATCAGTGAATGTGGAAAGTAGGAAACCTATACACAATATAATACCAACATCATTTAACGTGCAGAACAACTCACCACATCTATAGCTCAAGGGAAAACCACACAGATGTGATAATGAATCCTTAAAAGCAACAAAACTGTTTCCAAACACAGAAGAAATCACCATCTACAGTTCTTGCTAAATCTGAGCCACAAATGGCTACTATCTTCCAACACATTCGCTTTAGAAGGAAAGGAAATTACACTTACGAAAATGTTCATGTATTGGAAAGTCAGTGATGTGTAATAATGGGTGAATCATTAGACTGTTGTGTTGGCAGAAGAGCCAACACCGTGTTACTAGAGGAGGCCGAAATGCACGCTTTCTAGCTCACGCAGGCTGGCGTGCGGTGGGGATAACTATACTGATTTGAGGTCTGGAACATGACAAGGAATTACAATTCAGAAAGCGGACGTAATTAATTTCATACTTAACTTTAATCCATTATGATGAATGTCGCTCTTGACGGTACATGATTCACAATAGTATCTGTTCAGCATACATAGTAACTGAATATGGCGCCTTGCTAGGTCGTAGCAAATGACGTAGCTGAAGGCTATGCTAAACTATCGTCTCTGGAAATGAGAGCGTATGTAGTCAGTGAACCATCGCTAGCAAAGTCGGCTGTACAGCTGGGGCGAGTGCTAGGAAGTCTCTCTAGACTAGACCTGCCGTGTGGCGGCGCTCGGTCTGGAATCACTGGCGACACGCGGGTCCGACGTACACTAACGGACCGCGGCCGATTTAAAGGCTACCACCTGGCAAGTGTGCTGTCTGGCGGTGACGCCACATAGACTCCATAATTTTTTAAGTAATAAGGAAAGTACTTATGATAATAACAACAGAAATATGTGCTTCTCGGGCATGAAATAAGTGTTTTTATTCTCTTGCTTTCAGGAGAAAAAGTTTCAAATGTATACAAATTCGAAGGTTTTTCGTCATGAATAAGTTGCAGCTTTTGTCGTTGAATCATTATGACTTAGCTGTTTTCGCATGTGTTTCATGATAATTAATGTATCTTGGTGATTTATTAACGCATGGAATGAAGAAATATAACAACTGTGTAACTAAACAAATATTGTTTTTTGGCTTGTTTCACAATTTTATTATTAATATTACTGCACGACCTAGGTTTCGAGTTATAAGTCCATTTTCAAGTACATTACTGATTCCCAAAGATGATAATGCTGAAATAAGTCTGATGACAAGGCAAAGATAATCATCTGAAGGTATCGATCCATAACTTAGTGTACTATTACATCATTTTACTGTAATTGCTGAATAGCGTAATAATGTATGTAATTTGTTGAAAACTGGTCATTGACATAATTGTACATTAAGCTATAGATCGATACCTTAAGAAGTTGAGATGATTCTGTTTGCCTTGTCATCATGTTTATCTGCGCATTATCATCTTTGGGAATTCGTAATGTACTTGAAAATGGGCTTAAAACCCGAAGCCTAGGTTGTGCACTAGCGTTAAAAACAAAATTGAGAAACAAGGCAGAAAACAGCGTTTGTTATTTTACAATGTTTCACCAAGAAACCACAGCTGTTGCAATTAAAGTAACAACTGTTTCATTAGTTAAGTAGAAAGTAACTAAAAACGAGAATTATCCTTACGACGCCTGTGACTACCTGCTGTCCCACCACGTGGAGTGTTAGTGTCGCTCCCAAGTGTCAGATGGTACCACCTTTCGCACCAGAGAGTGTCGTCACAGTATTTTATAGACTGTGAGTGTAATGATTTACATTGCCGCTGTTAGTGTGTTTGTATACAAAGCTACACTGACATTCGACTGTTCGACACCTCGTTCACAACAAAGCAAATGCTGGTGATATCACGTAAGCGTTATGTTTGACGTGTTGTGCTTCACGGTTAAGGTTTTCGTTAGCCGCTTTACGCACTGACTTCAACCAACACGAGTTCCAAACTTCTTGTTATTGACGTACGGCTAATCCCAATTTCCTGTGAGAGGCGGCGAGCACATCGCTCTGAACGATGCCAGAACAGCCGCAGGTGGGCTCTTCTGTAGTCGTTTGCGACTGTCAAGCTGTTGGTCTACAGGGTCGTCCATTGATAGTGACTGGGCCAAATATCTCACGAAATAACGGCCAAAAGAAATAACTACAAAGAACGAAACTAGTCTAGCTTGAAGGGGTAAACCAGATGGCACTATGGTTGGCCCGCTAGATGACGCTGCCATAGGTCAAACGGATATCAACTGCGCTTTTTAAATATTAAAGAAATATGAATGTTTTAGTTGGACCACTTTTTTCGCTTTGTGATAGATGGCGCTGTAATAGTCACAAACGTATAAGTACGTGGTATCACGTAACATTCCGCCTGTGCCGACGGTATTTGCTTCGTGATACATTACCCGTGTTAAAATGGACCGTTTACGAATTGCGGGAAAGGTCGATATCGTGTTGATATATGGCTATTGTGATCAAAATGATCAACGGGCGTGTGCTACGTATGCTGCTCGGTATCCTGGACGACATCATCCAATTGTCCGGACCGTTCGCCGAAAAGTGACGCTGTTTAAAGGAAACAGGAAGTGTTCAGCCACGTGTGAAACGTCAACCACGACCTGCAACAAATGATGATGCCCAAGTAGGTGTTTTAGCTGCTATCGCGGATAATCCGTACATCAGTAGCAAGCAAACTGCGCGAGAATCGGGAATCTCAAAAACGTCGCTGTTGAGAATGCTACATCAACATCGATTGCACCCGTTCCATATTTCTACGCGCCAGGAATTGCATGGCGACGACTTTGAATGTCGTGTACAGTTCTGCCACTCGGAAGAAGAGAAATTACGGGGACGATGACAGACTTTTTGTACGCGTTCTATTTACCGACGAAGCGTGATTCACCAACAGCGGTAACGTAGACCGGCATAATATGCAGTATTGGTCAACGGAAAATCCACGATGGCTGCGACAAGTGGAACATCAGCGACCTTGGCGGGTTAATGTATGGTGCGGCATTATGGGAGGAAGGATAATGGGATCCCATTTATCGAAGACAATCTAAATGGTGCAATGTATGCTGATTTCCTTTGTAATGTCCTACCGATGTTACCACAAGACGTTTCACTGCATGACAGAATGGCGATGTACTTCCAACATGATGGATGTCTGGCACATAGCTCGCGTGCGGTTGAAGCGGTATTGAATAGCATATTTCATGACAGATGGATTGGTCGTCGATGCACCATACCGTGGCCCGCACGTTCACCGGATCTGACGTCCAAGGATTTCTTTCTGTGGAGAAAGTTGAAGGATATTTGCTAACGTGATCAACCGACAACGCCTGACAACATGCGTCAACGCATTGTGAATGCATGTGCGAACATTACGGAAGGCGAACTACTCGCTGTTGAGAGGAATGGCGTTACACGTATTGCCAAATGCATTAAGGCTGACGGACATCATTTTGAGCATTTATTTAATTAATATGGTATTTACAGGTAATCACGCCGTAAGAGCATGCGTACTCAGAAATCATAAGTTCACAGAGGTACATGTATGACACTGGAACAACCGAAATAAATTGTTCAAACGTACCTACGTTCTGTATTGCTTATTTCGTGAGATATTTGGCCCGGTCACGATCAATGCACCACCCTGTATATGCCGCACAGCCAGTTTCGCAGAACTTCATGAGACGTTTACCCCCCCCCCCCCTCCGGCCGCCGCGTTGTGGGTGGTGGGCGGTCAGTGTGGGTGGCTTTACTTGAGAACTTCTGCGACAATGTGTCTCTCCTGACACCAGGACGATCTTCAGGCACTCAACCCGTCTTGACGCCATCAGCTTTCATGTCACCTGTGAGGAAGAAAGATCTCTCTATACGAGTACAATAGGCAATGTTCGGACTGATTGACTGACACACTCACTGACTCATGATCGACCGTCTCAGACAAGTAAGGGTAGAGACTTGGAAAGAAATTTGCACAGGTGTCGATTAAGAAAGCATTTTTTGAAATTCCATTCGTAACAGGTTAGAATAGGGAATGAAACTTTTTTTTGAAAATATGTTCCATCAAGCCAGCTTTGAGGCTAGGCCTGCTATCATTGATATTTGAGTTCTTGGTCAGAAATGAAGAAATACTTTTTTCAGCATTTTTGGAAATTTAACTCCACTGGATATCAAATATTGAGCCAAAGTTGTTTTTCAAATCAAATCTTTATCACAGAATTACTAAAGTATTTTTAAAGCTACACACAACAAAAACAGTTTTGCATCACCCCAGTTCTCACAGCTCCTGAAGATGTTGACAGACACAGTCCCTTTGACTGTTCAGAAATGTCACTAAAACCACCCAAATGTGTAAACGAGCATGCATGAGCAGTGCCTATTAGACGGAGGGGTCCGACAGCCAATAACTTCCATTCTCTCCACCAGGAAGGAGGTACACGGCTCGTGTTGTCTGCAGTTCAACCGTGCCTAGACGGTCAATACCGGGGTTCGATCACATTCACGTTGTTACTTTGTGCCTGGAAGAGCTCTCATCAAGGTAAGTGTCCAGGCGTCTCTGAGGGGACCAAAGCGATGTTTTTCGGACATGGAGGAGATACAGAGAGACAGGAACTGTCTGTGACATGCCTCGCTCAGGCCGCCCGAAGGCTACTACTGCAGTGGATCTACATCTACATCCATACTCCGCAAGCCACCTGACGGTTTGTGGCGGAGGGTACCCTGAGTACCTCTATCGGTTCTCCCTTCTATTCCAGTCTCGTATTGTTCGTGGAAAGAAGGATTCTCGGTATGCTTCTGTGTGGGCTCTAATCTCTCTGATTTTATCCTCATGGTCTCTTCGCGAGATATACGTAGGAGGGAGCAATATACTGCTTGACTCTTCGGTGAAGGTATGTTCTCGAAACTTTAACAAAAGCCCGTACCGAGCTACTGAGCATCTCTCCTGCAGAGTCTTCCACTGGAGTTTATCTATCATCTCCGTAACGCTTTCGTGATTACTAAATGATCCTGTAACGGAGCGCGCTGCTCTCCGTTGGATCTTCTCTATCTCTTCTATCAACCCTAACTGGTACGGATCCCACACTGCTCAGCAGTATTCAAGCAGTCGGCGAACAAGCGTACTGTAACCTACTTCCTTTGTTTTCGGATTGCATTTCCTTAGTATTCTTCCGATGAATCTCACTCTGGCATCTGCTTTACCGACGATCAACTTTATATGATCATTCCATTTTAAATCACTGCTAATGCGTACTCCCAGATAATTCAACGAATTAACTGCTTCCAGTTGCTGACCTATTTTGTAGCTAAATGATAAGGGATCTATCTTTATATATATTCACAGCACATTACACTTGTCTACATTGAGATTCAACTGCCATTCCCTGCACCATGCGTCAATTCGCTGCAGATCCTCCTGCATTTCAGTACAATTTTCCATTGTTGCAACCTCTCGATACACCACAGCATCATCTGCAAAAAGCCTCAGTGAACTTCCGATGTCATCCACAAGGTCATTTATGTATATTGTGAACAGCAACGATCCTATGACACTCCCCTGTGGCACACCTGAAATCACTCTTACTTTGGAAGACTTGTCTCCATTGAGAATGACATGCTGCGTTCTGTTATCTAGGAACTCCTCAATCCAATCACACAATTGGTCTGATAGTCCGTATGCTCTTACTTTTTTCATTAAATGACTGTGGGGAACTGTGTCAAACGCCTTGCGGAAGTCAAGAAACACGGCATCTACCTGTGAACCCGTGTCTAAGGCCCTCTGAGTCTCGTGGACGAATAGCGCGAGCTGGGTTTCGCACGACCGTCTTTTTCGAAACCCATGCTGATTCCTACAGAGTAGATTTCTAGTCTCCAGAAAAGACATTATACTCGAACATAATACGTGTTCCAAAGTTCTACAACTGATCGACGTTAGAGATATACGTCTATAGTTCTGCACATCTGTTCGATGTCCCCTCTTGAAAACGGGGATGACCTGTGCCCTTTTCCAATCCTTTGGAAAGCTACGCTCTTCTAGAGACCTACGGTACACCGCTGCAAGAAGGGGGGCAAGTTCCTTAGCGTACTCTGTATAAAATCGAACTGGTATCCTATCAGGTCCAGCGGCCTTTCCTCTTTTGAGCGATTTTAATTGTTTCTCTATCCCTCTGTCGTCTATTTCAATATCTACCATTTTGTCAACTGTGCGACAATCTAGGGAAGGAAGTACAGTGCAGTCTTCCTCTGGGAAACAGCTTTGGAAGAAGACATTTAGTGTTTCGGCCTTTAGTCTGTCATCTTCTGTTTCAGTACCATTTTGGTCACAGAGTGTCTGGACATTTTTTGATCCACCTACCGCTTTGACATGCCCGCTACCTAAGGATTATGGCTCGGAGGAACCCTGACAGCAAAGCTACCATGTTGAATAATGCTTTTCGTGCAGCCACAGAACGTCGTGTTACGACTTAAACTGTGCGCAATAGACTGCATGATGTACAACTTCACTCCCGACGTCCACAGCGAGGTCCATCTTTGCAATCACGACACCATGCAGGGCGGTTCAGCTGTGCCCAACAACATGCCGAAAGGACCACTCAGGATTGGAATCACGTTCTGTTAAGTGATGGGTGTTACATGTGCCTCCAACAAGACAATCATCGCAGACATGTTTGGAGGCAACGCAGTCAGGCTGAGCGCCTTAAACACACTGTCCAGCGAGTGCTGCTGTTTTGGGTGGCATTATGTGGGACCAACGGGCGCCGCTGGTGGTGGTCCTGGAAGGCTCCGTGATGGCTGTACGATACGTGAATGCCATCCTCCGACCGATAGTGCAACCATATTGGCAGCATATTGGCGAGGCGTTCGTATTCATGGACGACTTCCTTCAGGATAACGACATTTCTCGAGGCCAGCATGTTCTTCAGAGATGAACCCTATTGAACATGCCTGGGATAGATTGAAAAGGGCTGTTTATGGACTACGTGATCCGCCATTCACTTTGAGGGATCTACACCGAATCGCCGTTGAGGAGTGGGACAATCTGGAGCTACAGTGTGTTGATGAACTTGTGGATAGTATGGCATGACGAATACAGGCATTCATCAGTGCACGAGGGCGTGCTACTGGGTATTAGAGTTACCAGTGTATACAGCAGTGTGGATCATGTAATTCCCCAAAATTGAAAAGTAGTGTGAGTGGTATACGTATGTGACATTACGTACGTAAGTCGCCTCAACTTATGATCAAAGTGTCAACATCAAAAGGGTTGTTAATTTTATTTGTATTTGTCTCAAAATTTCGTCAAAATTATGTTGTAGAAAGAGCATACGCGGCGGAGCCTGTCGCGGCCAGAGTTGTCACACAACCGCGACAATAGCAGCAGCGTGGCGCGCGGCAAAGATATCGGCTGATGCGTAGATGGCCCCTATTGAAGAGGAACGAAAGCATCTAATAATGAAAACTGTGAAAAAGAGACAATTAACGTGACATGTTTGTTTGTCCAAAAATTCTGGTTCTTGGTTTTGTCCCTTGTTTCAAGAGGAGTTACCGTTGAGATCTCGTGTAGAGAGTTACATTTGAGGCATCGGGGAGTTAGTCACCAGTGAGGTCACGGGGTGACGTCAGTCAGTTTATGAAACGTCCCCTTAGAAAAATTTATACACGACTGTGCTTAAACTGACACACAATAATTTTAGCGCAACGCAATCTGACTTCCAAAAATCCCTACGAAAGAATGGCCCTGACTAACATTAACTTATACGTTTCACAAATCACTTACCTCACAAAAATCTTCGTTACTCGAACTATTGCAATACAGCGAGCGCCACTACCGCCAGCTAACTAAAAGATTCAAACTACGGAAGTCACTAACTACTGAGGCACAATTAGCAAATGAAAGATTTTAATAGAGAACAAACAATGTATTTACCTTAATAGTCATAATATATATATCAGTTCATGACACCAATTCTTAAAAATTTCAAAACTCCGCCATCTTTCTCCCCACGTCCACCACTGCTGGCGGCTCACCTCCAACTGCCCAACGCTACGCGCTGTTAGCATCCAGCTGCCGCTGCCCAACACTACAATGGCAGACAACAATGCAAACCAGCCACAGACTGCACACGGCACAGCCAGTGATTTTTCATACAGAGCGCTACGTGGCGTTACCAATAAGAAAACGTAAACAGCCTACTTACAAGTTCGTGGCACTCGGGAAGTGTAAGCCTATTTGGAGTTGGCGCTCCAGTGATTTAATGTCGGATTTGGGCTTCTAGAATGGTTCAAATGGCTCTGAGCACTATGGGACTTAACATCTGTGGTCATCAGTTCCCTAGAACTTAGAGCTACTTAAACCTAACTAACCTAAGAACAGCACACAGATCCATGCCCGAGGCAGGATTCGAACCTGCGACCGTAGCAGTCGCGCGGTTCCGTACTGAGTGCCTAGAACCGCTGGACCACCGCGGTCGGCTGGGCTTCTAGAGTTATTAGTTGAACCCGTGATGGGGTTATGGCCTATATGGGAAGTTATATGTGATTACTGCGCCAGGTGTATTGTTCGCAAACGGTAGTGGGATGATATTTGGAGTTTGCTTTAAAAGAGTAACTCATTGTGACAGACGCCAAGAGATTGGTTTTTTTCGGGTTTTCATGTGATTAGTGATAGTGTAAAGTTTGGACAAGCTACCCTGGGAGTTACTCGCAATCAGGCGTACCGTATCTCGTGCTAAGGGGAGGTTCTTCTCAGTCTTGATTGTGCGTATTTGGTATCGCCTTAATGCGAAGACTTTGTGAGTGACTGGTTTAATAAGGGTAAGCACAAAGGCACATGTGCCGTTGCCGCTTCTGTAATAAGGATTTGCTAAAGCTTTGGCGTGAGTGTGCCACTGTGTTAGTTGTAATTGTGGGAAGTCCTAAGATGATGGAGTCCCCGGCTGAAAGAAGTCTCAGACTGAAGAGCGGGCTGTCATTGTCATGTTACTATTGTGAGAACGTCTAAACGTTCATGGTGGTGTATGTTTGTTCCATATCGTGTCTCCGTACCACTTTCGCGCAACGGCGCTCTGAGCGTGTTTTTTAGGGAATTGACTAGTTTGAACCTGGGACCTGTTGCTGGTAAGGAGACGCCAGACCACACATGACATGTAGAATTCAGAAGAGTTCAGTGAGACTAGCGACGATATAACCAAATACTAAATGATCTCAGCGTCAGCTCCACTGCACTCCCTGTAAAAGAATCTTAATACTAACTAAATTTACTGGAAAGGGTTCAAGGCTTTCCTATTTTTAGTTAGCTGGTAAAATAACGTCGAAAAAGCAGTTAAGTTTACCACTGGAAATTTTATTCTACTCACAAAACATCGTTTATAAATTGCACTATTGATAAAAGGAAATGTTTTAATACAGGATAGTAAAAACCAACTGCGTTCAACAAAAATGTGAACGAATATTCTCTAAATGGGTTTCCAAGTTCTACAATCGATCGAAGGATGACCTATGCCATATCACATCTATAATCTAAGTTTAATTTAAGTTTCACAAAAGAGAAAACTATCAAAATGGTCTACAGTTACCCTCAATTATCTTTAATAACTTATCTAACTTGTCGTAAATTACAGTGGCTGACGTGGCTTCTCAATAACTATATAAAAGAAAAATCATCGCGTTTCAGATCTGTTCTTCAAGTGGCAAATGTGAACACCATGAGTTTTAATTAACGATCACCATTAGTATTACGCAAAAAAGGGGTGTCACAGATGAGACTTCTGCAGTTCTGAGTGAAGCCTTATGCGCTCAAAAATGCGGCATCGCGTGCGTTCATTACCTTGTCGGTGTTTAGGCAGCGTCAGGGCGGCAGCGGCCGGCGCAGCAGCCATCCAGCTCGCCGTCTCGGAACCAACCTCCTAACTTCTCCTTACTACAATTTACCGAAGTTAGTTTAAAAAAAACTATCTGGCTATGTTTTCATCTGACCAATCAGAGTCTCAATGTTAACCTTAAGCTCCGCCTACAAAAATTCTGTCTATCCAATGAGAAACGTTATAATTTTCGTGGTGGTGCAATGTTTTTTAAAGTTTGCAACGTAACAGAGACGCTAAAAAGTCTCACGCTAAAACCTGCAGCTGGTGTGGTCCTTTTAGCGTTATCGTGAGATCTATACTGTTCTTCTGGAGGGCTCTATCTTTTAACATGGGCTGGGGGGTGGTCCTTGACATACCTGAGACGCGAAAAAGTCTCACGCTAAAACTTGCGGGTGATAGTGGCCCTTTTTGTGTTATCGTAAGATCTATACTGCTTTTCTGGAGGGCTCTAGCTTTTAACATGGGCTGGGGGTGGTCCTTGACGTACCTGAGACGTGAAAAAGCCTCACGCTAAAACGTGCGGGTTGTGTAGTTGTACAGGTAGGCTCGCGGCGTGGGTGCCCAGCCCCTACCTTATCTAGCTTAACACGGTTCTGCTCTCGGCTTCTGTCCTCGTTTCTCCCCTCGGAACTGCGTCTGCCTCACGGTGGGAAGGTACGACATGCATTTAGGCATTCTTGTGTTAGTCTGTGGCATTCCATTTGCTCACTCGTTACTTTATTACTTTGGTTAATTTAACGTCACGATTTATTCGGAGCTATGTGACATACTAGTAGATTTGCTTATTATGTCAGGGTTTTCATGTAAGGTGTTGAATTTGCATGACAGCTTACAAACGGACGTCCTAGTTTGATTAATGTAAACGGGAGAACCAGTCTGTGTCAGATACTTTGTGGCACGCTCGAATTGGTGTAATGGTAATTTTCCATCCGACGAAACTGACAGAACCACGAACTGTTAACTGAGCAGACCACGACAATTGTCTCTCTGAAATTGTGAGTGCTGAGTGTTTTAAATTTGGTGTAGAGGGTCCGCGTATGTCAACGCCTAAACCGAGTAAAGTTGTTGAAGTGGACGAATCTCTCATGGCAAGAACGAAGAAGGAGAGAGGACGACCTCCAAAGAGTGAAATCAATCGTATTTGCGTATTAGGTGGAATAGAACGAGTCCCGGGAGTGTTTCATTATCACAGTATTGTCCAGAGACAAGGTCACTTTAGTGCGTCTGATAAAGCTCTTCATTCGGCCTGGTAGTAGTTACAGACGGGTTTCAGTCCTGCAAAACACTCAAAGCAGAAGGATTCGACCACGAATTCGTGAATCACTCTGTGACGTGAGTGTGCCCACACAGAACATCGAGCGGCTGTGGGAATCTGTGGAGTCTTCCATTAAAAGAGAAGGACTTCCCGGACAAAGAGACGAACTACACTTGTTTCAGTACCTCTATTTCCACAAGTTGGGTTTGCAGGGAAAAGTTATGCAAGTGACAGTCTACCCATATTCTTGCCTGATACTGGCAGAGCTTACCCAGGCTATGGTAAAAAGGCAACTGTTCCCGTAGCGTACACATCACATGGACTTTCACTCGACAACACCGACGACGAGTAAGGTAAGTCGTCTCCTTTGCAATTAAAAGTATTTTTGTCATGCTCTTCTTTTATCGTTCGATTTGCATCGTTTGCGACTTGGATAGGCAATCATTCTTGGAAATTACCAAATTCTCAATCGGGAGCTAGCACTAGCCGATAAAACCAGAACCCGTTTGTACCGGTGGTGGTCCAGTGGCATCTTCGGCGGTAGCCATTGTGAGAGTGATAAGCATTCGGCTAAACTTCCCATCCTCACAACTACGTGCACATAGCTGACACAGTACACGGCGTTGCGGAACTCTGTGGTGTCGCCACGTGTTTTAACACACTTGTCATCTCTGTGTATCAGTGCCATCCCACCCAGGTTTGAGACACTGATAAATAGTAGTCGCTTTAGCAGGTGTTGTTGGGTAGCGCAGTAAATATAATTTACCACACACACCACCACCGAGGAGCAGTACAACCACCACCTCTGAAGGTCTCGCTGTATGGTGGTACAACATGCACTGTGTGGCTTTCATGAGCAATAGAAAGGGCGGAAATGATGTTTATGTTGATGCCTATTCCAATTTTCTGTACAGGCTCCGCAACTCTCGGAACCGAGGAGATGCAATTTGTTTTATGTGTGTACATCAATTGGTATTTGACTTTCAGGTTCCAAATAAACAAAATACCGTATTTCAGTGTTTTTCGAAATTAAACCGTTGAGGGGGTGAAATAGGGGATGCCATATTTTAGGAGTGTATTTCATTATGAAGGTGTTTTTAAAGTTAAATCTGTTAATATTTGAATTTGGCTTCTTTTTTACGAATAGAAAGAGATGTAGTTTCAATCACTAAGGGGGTGAAACAGAGAATGAGAGTTTTTATGGAAATAATTAATTATACAATTCTCAAAAATTTATGTTTGCATTTTCTGTTAGAAATAAAAATACAAATTTCACTGGTTTTTGGAAACTCAATCAGCAAATACTTTCTTATGAAAACACTTTTAAAGGAAAATCTCTGAAAATTTGTTTAGCTTCTCGATTAGAAATGAAAAAGATACGAATTTAATTGTCTTTCGAAATTCAAGCCCCAAAGGAGGTGAAATACAGGCCATCATCGCCCAGTCCAAATTACTAGAGACAGAAAGTTGAAATTTTGGAGATGGTGTTGGTCTCGTATTGCGAATGCATTTTCAAAGTTAAATTGATGAAAATTTGTATTTAGCTTGTCTGCTACAAACAAAAGAAATACGTGTTTCACTGTGTTTGGAAATTCAGTCCCTAAGGGGGTGAAATAGGAGATGAGAAGTGTAAGAAAACATTTCGTTATAGTGGAATGAAGTTACTTCTATGAAAATTTGTATTGCACTTCTCGGTTAGATATGAAGAAGTATGTGTTAGAAAATGAAAGTTTCCATGGAAAGGCGTGATTAAGAGAGACTTGGGACTCCAGCTACGAATCGCATTTTGGGCAGTAGTGCATTCGGAACCATGTTTCTACGGCCTTTATTAGCATGAAAAATTTATAAGACGTTACAGCTTGCGAACAACACAAAAATTCGATTAAAGAAATGCAAAACATATCTGTGCAGACCATACACTCTACGCAAGCGAAACAGCTGAGGCTAAAGTAATCAGTAACTAATGGAGAATGAATAAAGCTACGCATGCTCAAACGAAAGGTAGAATTGTTTTTCTCGTGCAATTCTCTACCTGTCTGATATGTCAAACGATCCCCTTTCCTCACGAAAGTTGCGAGATACTTCTAAAATGGCCATCATGTTGGTAATGTAGCCCCACAGGTTTTATCCTCCCAAATCTAACATTATTTATTCTGTTTATCCCCCGTTTTGGTTTCAGAAGGGTGGTTCTACACTTATTAACCGCTCTATATTGAAACAGATTATGTACGATATTTTCTGCCGAGTCCATCATTTGCTTAAACGAACGTGAAAAACTGCTTAAAAACTATTTTCAGACTGGCTGATGTACCGGAAGAACAGTGATTAATTTGTTGTTCCAACTCAGTCTAGACCTGTTCACCTTGCTGTCTAGAAAGACTGTGCATTGAGCATTTGGCTATACAAGCTGGTCAGTGCACAGTCATTGAAAGTAGTTTATGAAAAATTCAGTGCAACAGACAACAATATTTTTTGTTCCTTGACATCCAGAGAGAGCCCGATATGGTTGTGTACTATCTGCTAATGAACAAAATATGTATGTATGAAATATGAGACTATCTGCGTGACTGGATTGAAGACCACCGCATGTCATTCTGAATGGAGAGAAACCCTTAGCATGAAATTAATTTTAGACATACCCCAAGGGAGTGTTACAGGGCCATCACTTTCACAGTATACATAGTGTCCCTGAAATGTTGAGACAAACTTCATGAGGTTGTAGAGGCTGTCTTGGGGAATAAATCGAGGATAGGAAGCTGTGTCCACAAACGTCATCCGACGACGCTAGAGAGCATCGAAGTTATAGGCGCCAGCGCCTGCAACCAGACCACCCCTTCAGCAGCAAACGTGATGTTTTACTCTGACGGACCATAGGTGGAACGTTTGTTACTCAGTGACCGCGGCTGATAGGAGCGATCGCCAACGGAGAACGTGGAGCTACCTGATATGTAGGAAGACCTTGTCTCCTGTGTCCTACCATTCACGAGGTATCGCGTCATAAACATTGAGATGCGTGAAAAACTGCCACATTGTGCACGAATTTAAACTTATTACTTCTTTGCTACTAACGCTGTTCACAACACATTTTGCATACAATATCACATATGCCACTAAACGCATCTGCAAATTTACTCTACTGGCCATTAAAATTGCTACACCAAGAAGAAATGCAGATGATAAACGGGCATTCATTGGACAAATATATTAAACTAGAACTGACCTGTGATCACACTTTCACACAATTTGGGTGCATAGATCCTGAGAAATCAGTACCCTGAACAACTACGTCTGGCTGTAACAACGGCCTTTATACGCCTGGCCATTGAGCCAAAACAAAGCTTGGATGGCGTGTACAGGTACAGCTGCCCATGCAGCTTCAACACGATATCACAGTAGTGACTGGCGTATTGTAACGGGCCAGTTGCTCGGCCACCATTGACCAGACGTTTTAAATCAGTGAGACATCTGGAGAAGGTGCTGGCCAGGGCAGCAGTCGAACATTTTCTGTATCCAGAAAGACCCATACAGGACCTGCAACATGCGTCGTGCATTATCCTGCTGAATTGTAGCGTTTCGCAAGGATCGAATGAAGGGTAGAGCCACGGGTCGTAACAAATCTGATATGTAACGTCCACTGTTCAAAGTGCCGTCAATGCGAACAAGAGGTGACCGAGACGTGTAACCGATGGCACCCCATACTACCACTTCGGGTGATAGGCCAGTATAGCGATGACGAATACACGCTTCCAATTTGCGTTCACTGAGATGTCGCCAAACACAGATGCGACCATCATGATGCTGTAAACAGAACCTGGATTCATCCCAAAAAATGACATTTTGCCATTCGTGCACGCAGCTTTGTCGTCGAGTACACCATCGCAGACACTTCTGTCTGTGATGCAGCGTCAAGGGTAACCGCAACCACGGTCTCCGAGCTGATAGTCGGTGCTGCTGCAAACGCACGTTGAACTGTTAGTGCAGATGTTTGATGTCTTGCAAACGTTCCCATCAGTTGACTCAGGGATCGAGACGTGGCTGCACGATTCGTTACAGCCGTGCAGATAAGATGCCTCTCATCTCGACTGCTAGTGATACGAGGCCGTTTGGATCCAGCACGGCGTTCCGTATTACCCTCCTGAACCCACCGATTCCATATTCTGCTAACAGTCATTGGATCTCGACCAACGCGAGCAGCAATGTCGCGATACGATAAACAGCAATGGCGATAGGCTACAAAAAAATGGTTCAAATGGCTCTGAGCACTATGGGACTCAACTGCTGCGGTCATTAGTCCCCTAGAACTTAGAACTACTTAAACCTGACTAACCTAAGGACATCACACACATCCATGCCCGAGGCAGGATTCGAACCTGCGACCGTAGCAGTCGCACGGTTCCGGACTGCGCGCCTAGAACCGCGAGGATAGGCTACAATCCGACCTTTATCAAAGTAGGAAACGAGGCATCACAACAACGTATCACCAGGCAACGACGGTCAACTGCTGTTGTGTATGAGAAATCGGTTGGAAACCTTCCTCATGTCAGCACGTTGTAGGTGTCGCTACCGGCGCCAAACTTGTGTGAATGCTCTGAAAAGCTAACCGTTTGCATATCACAGCACCTTCTTCTTGTCGGTTAAATTTGGCGTCTGTAGCACGTCATCTTCGTGGTGTAGCAATTTTAATGGCCAGTAGTGTATATTATGGCGCCAAACATAGTTCATGAGATATGACGTCATTAACAGTGAGTCACGAGAAAAACTGATGCATACTGTATGACGTTTAAATTTAATTACTTCTTCGATATCAATTCTACTTGCAACATATTTTACAGACACTATCTACATGTGCCACTTTACAGGATTTTATGACAGTGCAAGAGATGCGACGCCATAAACATTGAGATGCATGTTATAGCAGCGCAGCATGCGTGACGTTTTAGCACATTTATTCGATACAACTATAGTGTGGGTCATTTACGAAGGCGGCTGAGTTTAGGTTCGTTCTGCGCATCTGACATCACAAAACACAGTCAGCCAATGAACAGAGAACGACGTTGCCAGAGCTCAACTGCAGTGCAGAGCATGGACGAGTGTCTTCTGTTTTAGAAACGCTGAGTCATAAATACAGTAATTGAACAAAAGCAATGTTTTGATAGCAGACATTCTTTTACAGAAAGTTCTGGAAAAGCATTCTTTATATCAGTTGCTTCATATTCTATTAATTAATTAAACCAAACAAGCAATAAGCCTCCTAATTCAGGCGATAGCAAGGAAAGGTGTTTCTATCATTCTGATGAACTGCTTTTTCGAAATAAAGAACAGCGGTACTTGTTTATTTCCTATTCTACTTCGACGAAACGTCAGTAATTCATAGTCATAGCAACAATGATTGTCGGTATTTTGCGTCATGTATCACAGACCTCCAGTAGTTCTGTTGAATGACGGGCTGCGTTAGTGTAATGGTTAAGGTGTTTGGCTGCAAAGGGCAAGGTACAGAGCTCAAACCTTATACGGTGTTTAATATTTTCTTTATTTAAAAACAATATCAAAGTGTCTTACATCATGAATTTTATTCGTTTGAATGTAATTTTCTGAAATTTCTAGTGCTTTGTCTCTTCATTATAATCATAATAAGTTTTCGGTTTTTCTAATTTTGTCCTCCAATATTTCTGTTAACAGGAATTAAAGACAATGAAAAAGCCCCCATACAATATTCATGTTATCTGTTTTCTTTGTATATGTTCTCTTCCGCAGTCACTGTTTTACTTTTCATATTAAGATATATTCTTTTGCGACAATATTAAAAGTATTATTTAGAGCAGAATTTCGCCTCGTACGTTGCCGAGCTACTTGATTGTGTGACGCAATTCTTTGCTTCCCTGCTTTGGAAACATCATATTCAATAATCAAAATATCCACGGGTGTACTGCCGGTCTATAGTGTCCAACAGGCACAATATTTCGGCGATCAAACATGTCGCCATCATCAGGTGAACTGACGGAGATGATGGCGACATGTTTGATCGCCGAAATATTGTGCCCGTTGGACACTATAGACCGGCAGTACACCCGTGGATATTTTGATTATCAAATACGCCGGGAGAAACTCAAGAATCACATCATATTCAATGTTTTCATCGACCTATGTTTTGGCAAGTATTTTCTGTCCGTTGTGACAAACGCAATTCGTTTGCGCACTGCGCCTCACTGACAATATATTTTAGTTTCTATTTCTTATTACGGCCACAATTCAGTGTTGTGTACTTCGCCACTTTGTTTTAATCAGAACGTTTTAGAAAAAAACGTAATGACTCTGGTATAATAAAAGTTTTATTACAGTCGCAAAAGAATATTTCTCAATATTACATACGACACCTATCTGGAACTTAAATTAAATGAGACATTGTTATACAGTAAATTTTATATGAAACTTAGGTATCTTCTCCACATTTCATTCTTAACATTGTGGCAACTAAAATTGACCCTACGGAAAGTATACGCTATGGACTTTTACCTCTGCAAACTCTTCAAAATTTCATGTAAAAATCAAATTTTTGGGCCAAATAGTTTTTGTGAAATCGAATGATAAGTGTGTCAAAGCAGTCGGAACACCATGTGTCTGCACAGGCGAGCAGTGCAGTGATGACAAAATGCGGGGAGCACGTCTCTGTAGCAGCGAAAGGGTTAATGCGCCCGTCTTGGCTTTACTTCATAAACTGCGCGCTCCCCCCTAAACGTTAAGTTTGCGAACTATACTATACTATGGCGCTGCTTCTCTTGGCGTGTACAACTGGCAAGGCAGCAATCTCCCGCATCTCAGCGGGCATGCACGAACCGTCAAGATAAAAGAATTCAACAATAAGACACTCCTAATGTGGAGTCAGTTTAAGGATATCTCTGACATCTGGCAGCGCTTTTGACAGGCTTTACTGTGAAGCAGAAACAGCTGTAGGTAAAAACAATAGCCATCTTAGAGCTACGCAGAGGCCTTGCCATAGAGACATATACAAAATCGCGTTATAGACACGCGATGCAGCTGTACATTATACATATTACTTTATACAACTATTTCATAATGTCAAAGGTGCTTCGCAAATACCTGGAAATGATATTTGTTCGTTATTGCACTACAAATGCCGTTCATTTTTGTTTCCATTTCAAATAAAAAATTGACAAAGTAAATACTCGGTCAATGCTAGGCTTGTCAGCCAGTTTACCATAAAAAATTTCTTTTTGTGCAATGTTTTTTTATACACAACGTATCTACATTCAATGTTTTTACATACAATATATTTCACTATCTAAGCAATTACGACTGATCATAAAATATCCCTCTAGATAACGACATCATGAATATCAGATCTTATTTCACTTACAATTTACATTTTTAGGTATTTGCAGTTTCCGGTATTATCGTTTTTAAGGTATTACATTACTGTCATATTTCATAATAAAACCACTCATCATTTTTCATTTGTTAGTGAACTCAAGTCACTGTCTTTACCTTATCAAGAAGCATCAAAAATTTTTCATCATCTGCAGATAAATCAAGTTTATGATGTTTAATAGTAGAAAGAAAACGTAACTTTGACGGAATTACAAAGTACCAATAGTTTTTACTTGCAAGTCCAACACATGTTGTCTGCAATCATCAATTGTTACCGTATTAACAAAATATTGTCTTATATCTTTTGCTCTGTACATTATGTTCCCAGATTCAATTATGGAGGGCATGCGTTTTTACTTACACACCAATAAATTCTGTAGTAGGTCCGCCATTAAGTTCGTCCTTCGTTAAAGCTACTTTCATCTTTTTTTTACCTGATATTATCAGAGTCTGCCAAAGTGTCAAACCACCTATGCCCATCACTTTAAATATTGTCGTAAATACCTGAGCCAGTTGAATGACATTTCAGGCTATCAATGTTTATGTAACTGATTATTACATTCATATACTCATTATGAAAATCCACTTCCAGCCAGCAGAATTATCCACTATGGTCATTCCTACGGCAATGGTTTTATTAAAGACTATGCTAAATGTGCTTAGTTCAATGGCGGCTAAATTGTCGTTAAAGATTACACCCCTTTGAAAATTTGGTTTGGTGTTTAATGCAACTACCCAAAATCTGTCTACCCAGAGCGTTGCTGATCTTACAATCAGCATCTTTAGTACACTTTGCATGTTTCTTACAAACGTGTGATTATTCATTAGTCTGGAAAAGTTCTTCTCAAACTCATTGCTTGTACTCATGCGATTTTGTGTGTTAGCCTCAAAGTACGGCTCCATACAGGGAGCTTTCCTGGTGCAGTTCATGCTGCAAACGTTGTTAACAGTCCTGTAATGAATAACATAGTTTTTTATCATACAATATCGAAAATAATTAATTTTTTTTCGTGTTGTCGGACGGTAGCGACATTTTTTTCCAGACAGAAGTGGAAATCTGAATGTAAACTGTGAATGCTCTCAGGTTATCTGAGATATGCCTATAAAATGTACACTATTTTGAGAAATTCTGATATGTTTCCGACTGCAAAAATTTCGGAACTCTCTGGAAGAACCCATTCAAAACTGGATACCGCAAAACATTGCAACATTACCCAGCTGTGTAGGTTGTTCAGATAGAGGCCCACATTTACATCTACATGATTATTCTGGAATTCACAGTTAAGTTCCCGGCAGAGGGTTCATCGATTCACCTTTAAGCTACTTCTCTACCGTTCCACTCTCGATCAGCACGCGGGAAAAACGAACAATTAAATCTTTCCGTGTGGGCTCTGATTTCTCTTGTATTATTATGGTAATTATTTCTCCCTGTGTAGGTGGCTGCGAAGAAAAATTTTTCACACACTGAGGAGAAAGTCGGTGATTCAAATACCTTGAGAAGGTCCTGCTACGGCGAAAAATGCCTTTGTTTCAATGACTGCCACCCAATTCGTGTACCACATCTCTCGCTTATTTTGTGATAATACAAAACGAGCTGCCCTCCTTTCAACTTTTTCATCGTCTTCCGTCAATCTTATCAGACGCAGATCCCACATCGCACAGCAGTACTAGAGAAGAGGCAGGCCAAGTGCAGTGTAAGCAGTCTCTCTTGTAGACCCGTTGCATTTTCTAAGTGTCCTACGAATAAATCGGAGTCTTTGGCTCACCTTCCCCACAACATTATCTATATCATCGTTCCAGCTTAAGTTATTTGCAACTGTAATCCCTATTTAGTGGAGTTTACAGGCTTTGGATTTGTGTGAATTATCGTGTAACCGAAATTCAATGGATTACTTGTAGTAGTCATGGGGATGATTTCATACTTTTCATTATTTAGAGTCAATTGCCATTTTTTGGATCATACGGATATCTTGTCTAAATTATTTTATGAGGGTCGCTCCAAAAGAAATGCACACTATTTTTGTAAAAATACAGTTTTCATTCTGCATGTGTGAACGTTTTACAGTGTGTAGATACATCCTTCCCGCTTGTTTTCATACTTAGTTCAACCTGTTCCCGCGAGTGGCGCCGTCACAGCATGCCTTCAAGATGGCTGCTACACTTAACGTTCGTGAGAAGCAACGTGCTGTCATAGAATTCATGTGCTCTGAAAACGAGACAGTGGGGAACATCTACAAGAGGTTGAAAAAAGTGTATGGAGATGCTACTGTCGATCGCAGTACAGTTAGTCGGCGGGCAAGCAGGTTACGTGATGAAAGCGGGCACGGCAATATTGAGGATTGTCCTCGCAGTGGCAGGCCTCATACTGCACACACTCCAGACAATGTGCAGAGAGTTAACGAATTGGTAACCGCTGACAGACGCGTCACAGTGAACCAATTGTCACGCTACGTTGGGATAGGAGAAGGAAGTGGTTGTAGAATACTGGAAGTGTTGACGTTAAAAAAGGTTTGAGCCAGGTGGGTTCCCAGGATGTTGACAGTGGCTCACAAAGAAACAAGACAAACGGTATGCAGCGAACTTTTGGAACAGTACGAGAATGCTGGGGGATGAATTTCTTGGAAGAATGACAGGTGATGAAACATGGCTCCATTATTTTTCACCAGAGACGAAGAGGTAATCAATGGAGTGGCATCATGCGAATTCACCCAAGAAAAAGTATTCAAAACCACACCTTCTGCTGGAAAAGTTATGGCTACGGTGTTTTTCGATTGCTTGTGGACGTCATGCCAAATGGAACCACCATAAATTCTGATGCATATGTGGCGACATGGAAGAAACCCAAAGCTCGACTGAGTCGTATTCGACCACTTTGGCCAAAGCAGGACGTTTTGCTGTTGCACGACAATGCACGGCCACACGTCAGTCACAAAACCATGGACGCGATCACAAAACTCAGATGGACAACACTTGTTGGGAAACTGAAAGACTCTGTTCGTGGAACAAGGTTTGAAGATGATAACTCCCTTGTGCACGCTGCTAAACAGTGGCTCCAACAGGTTTGTCCAGAATTTTACCATGTGCTGGTTCCAAGTTGGAGTAAGGCAGTTGAGACGGATGGAAATTATTTGGAGAAATGAAAATATTGTTCCCAAAGGATGTATCTACACACTGTAAAACTTTCAACAACAAAAAATGGTTCAAATGGCTCTGAGCACTATGGGACTTAACAGCTGTGGTCATCAGTCCCCTAGAACTTAGAACTACTTAAACCTAACTAACCTAAGGACATCACACACATCAATGCCCGAGGCAGGATTCGAACCTGCGACCACAGCAGTCGCACGGTTCTGGACTGCGCGCCTAGAATCGCGAGACCACCGCGGCCGGCTGTAAAACTTTCAAACATGTAGAATGAAAGATGGATTTATAAAAAAAATAGTGTACATTTCTTTTGCAGTGTCCCTCGTATAATTTATTTTGATCATCTGATGACTTTACAAGACTGTAAATGACAGCATCATCCGCAAACAGTCTAAGAGGGTCTGCTGAGATTGGCTCCTAAAGAGTTTATGTAGATCACGAACAACAAAGGGCCTGTAAAAGTTCGTTGGGGAACACTCGATGCCTCTCCGCCAGTTACTACAGAGTGTGACCTTTCTGATAGGAAATCACAAATCCAGTCGCACAACTGAGAAGATACTCCATAGGCACGCAGCCTAATTGCAAGTCACGTGAGGAACGGTGTCAAAACCTTCTGGAAATCTAGAAATATGGAATCCATTTTCACTTCTCCTTTCGACAGCACTCATTACTTCGTGAGAATAAAGAGCAAGTTGTGTTTCAAAAGAACGATCAGTGTTGGCTATTTTTCAATAAATCGCTTTCTTCGAGGCGATTCGTAATGCTGGAGCACAGTGCCACTTCCAGCATCGTACTGCAGGCCGACGTTAATGATACGGGCCTGTAATTCAGTAAGTTACTCCTGTTTCCATTCTGGCGTGACTTGTGCAACTTTGCAGTCTTTGGGCAGAGATCTTTCGACAGCTGAGCAATTGCATATGGTTGCTAAGTATGAAGCTACTGTATCAGAATACTCTGAAAGGTACCTGACTGGAATACAATCTGGGCCAGAGGTCTTGCCTTAGTAATTAAAGCTGCTTCACTACACCGAGGGTATCTGTTTCTGAGTTACTCATGTTGGCAGCTGTTCTTGATTAGAATTCTAGACAATTTACTTGTCCTTCTCTTCTGAAGTTATTTCGGAATACCGTGTTTAGTAACTTTGCTTTAGTGACATTGTCATCAATTACATTAACATAGTTATGGCGCAGTGAACGTATCTGTTTGTGTCTTGCTACTGCTATATTTTACAACGACCAGATTTCGAGATAGAGTTTCGCTATTAAAAGCACCTCGGATTAAAGTTCGCGCTAAATTTCAAGTTTCTGTAAAACTTTGTCGGTCTTGGAGATATTGCGTTCTTGTAAATTTGGCATGCCTTTTTAACTGCTTCTGCAACAGTGTTCTGACCTGCTTTGTGTTCTGCGGGGAATCAGTGTCATGTCTTATTAATTTATTCGGTATATGTTTCTCAACTGCTCTCGATACAGTTTCTTTGGATTTAAACCTCATCTAGACTACGCTTAAGTAGTAAGATTTGAAGGAAGGGCGACTGTCTCTTAAAGTGTCAAGCAATATTCATACGCTTTTTTCTAAAAAAAAAGATGTACGTTGCGTTTATTTTTGGTGGGTTTGGATGCTACGGTACTGTCTAGCTACAACCTTGTGGTCACTAACCTCTGTGTCTCTCATGACGGTACCTATTTGGTCAGAATTCTTTGTTGTTAAGAGGTGAAGTAGGTTTTCGTAAACATCTACACTTGGAGCGGACTCCTGTACTAGTTGTCCAAAGTAATTTCCAGAGAACGCATTTAGTACGATTTCGAACGACGTTTTGTGCAGATCACCAAATTTAAACATGTATTTTCGCTAACGTATCGAGGGTAGACTGAAGTGACCAACAACTATAAATGTCTGAATGGGGTGCCTATTTGAAATGACACTCAAGTTTCCTTTGATCTGTTCAGCGACTGTATCATCTGAGTCGGGGTGTCGGTAAAAGGAAACAATTATGAATTTATTCTGGTTTCCAAGTGTAACATCTACTCATACTAACCCATAGGAAGTATCTACTTCAATTTCACAACAAGGTAAACAACTTTTAACAGCAACGAGCACTCCACCAACAGCTGTATTTAATCTATCCTTTCTGAACTCGATTAGGTCCTTTGTAAGAAATTCGGCTAAAATTATGTCCGACTTTAGACGACTTACCGTGCCTGTAACGATTTGAGATTAAGATATTTCTATTACAGTTTGGAGCTCTGGTTCTTTTCCAACACAACTACGGCAGTTTACAAGTAAAATATTGGTTGTTACTACGTGTTCCCTCTTCCTGTGTTCGATATGCAAGACACGTGGTGTAAGATTCCAGTTTTGTCATTATAATTGACGACAAATATATTAAAACTTCCTGGCAGATTAAAACTGTGTGCCCGACCGAGACTCGAACTCGGGACCTGTGAGTACCGGGCGTGAGTCGCGCTCGGTAGCTCAGTTGGTAGAGCACTTGCCCGCGAAGGGCAAAGGTCCCGAGTTCGAGTCTCGGTCGGGCACACAGTTTTAATCTGCCAGGAAGTTTCATATCAGCGCACACTCAGCTGCAGAGTGAAAATCTCATTCTGGAAACATCCCCCAGGCTGTGGCTAAGCCATGTCTCCACAGTATCCTTTCTTTCAGGAGTGCTAGTTCTGCAAGGTTCGCAGAAGAGCTTCTGTAAAGTTTGGAAGGTAGGAGAGGGATACTGGCAGAAGTAAAGCTGTGAGTATTGGGCGTGAGTCGTGCTCGGTAGCTCAGTTGGTAGAGCACTTGCCCGCGAAGGGCAAAGGTCCCGAGTTCGAGTCTCGGTCGGGCACACAGTTTTAATCTGCCAGGAAGTTTCATATCAGCGCACACTCCACTGCAGAGTGAAAATCTCATTCTGGACAAATATATTGTTGGCAACGGCAAGTCCGCAAGAGTAAGGGACAGCGCCATGTATAAGGTCTCTTTCAACAGCTGGAATTGTTGATAGCGGTAATAAACTGCAATTCCGCATTAGTAATTTTCAACAGTAAAGCGAAGAATGTCAATTTTCAAACAAAAATTGGAACAGTGTGCAAGTGTTTTGCAGATGAATACATTCCACAGATTGCAATCTCTTTTGCACTCGACTTCTGTTATCATTTTCATGTCTTTAATAAACTTGTAAACTTTTCAATTTTGGAAAAGTGATCGTCCAATAGAAACGAGTCATTGCTGACTTATTATGTGGAAAAATTTCACGTAAGGTAGACACCTTTCAAGCAATCATGTCAAAATGTTTGTGAATTGATAAATGTGAAGTTTATATTGCGTATCGTCTCTTGGTACATTACTGAAATACTGTTTGTAAAAGATTTTATATATTTCAATATTAGATGGATTCAGAGAATCACGACCTGGGTTTAGTTCGGCTTCTTCGTTCTCGTCTGCCACATTTTGTTTATATATGTTCATGTTGAAGAAATGCCCGTCGTAATTGCTTGCGTTGCGTAATACAGCGGGCACTATAAAGTCAAACCTATAATTCACAAGACAAATGGAATGCGGTGTGCCTTGTTACACACCGGTGAAATGACGAACGTTTCCGTCTTCACATCGCCTTCCACAAACGGTTCCCTGCAAATGTGGCCGATATCGGCAGAGTGAAATGCTATTTTTACAATAAAAAAGTCATTCACAATCTCAGCTATTCGACACAGCTGCTCAAGGAACCGTTCCATTCAACTACTGCCTCTGTACATTTTGAACTCGCAATATTCTCGATCATAACTACTGCGCATGCAACGAGCAAAGCTGATTTTTTTTTTAATGTTCCTGAACAGAATACATTCCAGGGTCACTGCCGCAGCTGTGGCTAGCAACTGGTTCTCACATGCGTTTCGTATCAGCATAAATTACAAACGACAGTTTCAATTTGTTTCTGGATGCTGTAACTTTTACAAACTCTTTCTCTCTACGAGGCAGTATAATAGTGACCAATCATAATCATATATATATATATTATTTTGTTTTTTTTAATAATTTTTGTTGAACTGAATTGGGATGGAGGGAAATATTTAAAAATCAGTGAATATATTTAAACCACGATAAGGTGGCATCGGACATATACTTTGAGAATTTCGTCGCCGTGAGAAGCAGGTTCGTGGGCCACGCTATTTCCGAGCTAAAATGAGATAAATACTGAAAATACAGTTTACATATAATGTGGAAATTTTAGGATCATGGATTAAACAAGTAATGAAATCACAACAGCGTTAATCATAACTATAATTACTGGAGTGCACTATGCTACTCACATTGGGAAAACAATCTTAATCACGTTGAATATCCGCACGTCGGTATCTCGTCCGTGCGCAGTGGAAATTTCCTTATACGGGGTGGTACAAAAAGGTACGGCCAAACTTTCAGGAAACATTCCTCACACACAAATAAAGAAAATATGTTATGTGGACATGTGTCCGGAAACGCTTAATTTCCATGTTAGAGCTCATTTTAGTTTCGTCAGTATGTACGCTTAATGGAGCAAGTTATCATGATTTCATACGGGATACTCTACCTGTGCTGCTAGAACATGTGCCTTTACAAGTACGACACAACATGTGGTTCATGCACGATGGAGCTCCTGCAGATTTCAGTAGAAGTGTTCGTACGCTTCTCAACAACAGATTCGGTGACCGACGGATTGGTAGAGGCGGACCAATTCCGTGGCCTCCACGCTCGCCTCACCTCAAACTTCTTGACTTCCATTTATGGGGGCATTTGAAAGCTCTTGTCTACGCAACCCCGGTACCAAATGTAGAGACTCTTCGTGCTCGTATTGTGGACGGCTGTGATACAATACGCCATTCTCCAGGGCTGCATCAGAGCATCAGGGATTCCGTGCGACGGCGAGTGGATGCGTGTATCCTCGCTAACGGAGGACATTTTGAACATTGCCTGTAACAAAGTGTTTGAAGTCACGCTGGTATGTTCTGTTGCTGTGTGTTTCCATTCCACGATTAATGTGCTTTGAAGAGAAGTAATAAAATGAGCTCTAACATGGAAAGTAAGCGTTTCCGGACACATGTCCACATAACATATTTTCTTTCTTTGTGTGTGAGGAATGTTTCCTGAAAGTTCGGCCGTACCTTTTCGTAACACCCCGTATAATTACTAGTATGCGCCCTGTAGTACGCAGTGACGTTTTATAAAATTAAAGAGTTTAAATCAGAGCGGCCAGTGTAACGCGCGACGTTCTCCCTCGACTCCAATCCAGAACAGATAACAGAAGAAGGAGTAATTAACAAAAGCCTAGACATCCTTTCTGTGCCTCACCAGCGATCGCATGCGACCGCGCACAAGATAACTTGCATTGGCTTTCGTGCTTTATTAAACAGGTTTCTCTGATTAAGAAAAAATAGATTTACGTACTATGGCTAAAAATTAAAAAAAAATAGATTTACATGGTATGGTTAAAAATTTGCCTTTAAAAGAGCCAACTAAATGAGCGTGTAGCTTACCTTTGGTATGGAAGCAACAGGCAACGTTGACATGCACTGTTGAATAATGATGATCAGTAATGCTAATGGTAGCAGCCAATCTTGGAGAAGATCAGTTTGTATTCCGGAGAAATGTAGGAACACGTGGGGCAATACGGATCGTACGGCTTATTTTGAAGATACCTTAAGGAAAGGCAAACCTACGTTAAAAGCATTTGTAGCTTTGGAGAAAGCCTTTAACAATGATCACTGTTTTTGCGTTTGGGAGTCGAGGATACGGCTGGTCTTCAGCTACATCTACATCTACATCTACATCCATACTCCGCAAGCCACCTGACGGTGTGTGGCGGAGGGTACCTTGAATACTTCTATCGGTTCTCCCTTCTACTCCAGTCTCGCACTGTTCATGGAAAGAAGGATTGTCGGTATGCTTGTGTGTGGGCTCTAATCTCTGATTTTATCCTCATGGTGTCTTCGCGAGATATACGTAGGAGGGAGCAATATACTGCTTGACTCTTCGGTGAAGGTATGTTCTCGAAACTTCAACAAAAGCCAGTGCCGAGCTACTGAGCGTCTCTCCTGCAGAGTCTTCCACTGGAGTTTATCTATCATCTCCGTAACGCTTTCGCGATTACTAAATGATCCTGTAAGGAAGTGCGCTGCTCTCCGTTATACCTTCTCTATCTCTTCTATCAACCCTATCTGGTACGGATCCCACACTGCTGAGCAGTATTCGAGCAGTCGGCGAACAAGCGTACTGTAACCTACTTCCTTTGTTTTCGAATTGCACTTCCTTAGGATTCTTCCAATGACTCTCAGTCCTGCAACTGCTTTACCAACGATCAACTTTATATGATCATTCCATTTTAAATCACTGCTAATGCATACTCGTAGATAATTTATGGAATTAACTGCTTCCAGTTGCCGACCAGCTATATTGTAGCTAAATAATAAGTGATCTATCTTTCTATGTATTCGCAGCACATTACACTTGTCTACATTGAGATTCAATTGCCATTCCCTGCACCATGCGTCAATTCGCTGCAGATCCTCCTGCATTTCAGTACGATTTTCCAATGTTACAACCTGTCGATACACCAGAGCATCATCTGCAGTAAGCCTCAGTGAACTTCTGATGTCATCCACCAAATCATTTATGTATATTGTGAATAGCAACGGTCCTATGACACTCCCCTGCGGCACACCTAAAATCACTCTTACTTTGGAGGACTTCTCTCCACTGAGTATGACATGCTGCGTTCTGTTATCTAGGAAATCTTGGATCCAATCACACAATTGGTCTGATAGTCCACATGCTCTTACTTTGCTCATCAAACGACTGTGGGGAACTGTATCGAACGGCTTGCGGAAGTCAAGAAAGGCTGCATCTACCTGGGAACCCGTGTCTATGGCCCTCTGAGTCTCGTGGACGAATAGCGCGAGCTGGGTTTCACACGACCGTCTTTTTCGAAACCCGTGCTGATTCCTACAGAGTAGATTTGGCGTTAGAGATATAGGTCTATAGTTCTGCACATCTGTTCGACGTCCCTCCTTGAAAACGGGGATGACCTGTGCCCTTTTCCAATCCTTTGGAAGGCTACGCTCTTCTAGAGGCCTACGGTACACCGCTGCAAGAAGGGGGGCAAGTTCCTTAGCGTACTCTGTATAAAATCGAACTGGTATCCTATCAGGTCCAGCGGCCTTTCCTGTTTTGAGCGATTTTAATTGTTTCTCTATCCCTCTGTAGCCTTTTTCGATATCTGCCATTTTGTCATCTGCGCGACAATCTAGAGAAGGAACTACAGTGCAGTCTTCCTCTGTGAAACAACTTTGGCAAAAGACATTTAGTATTCCGGCCTTTAGTCTGTCATCCTCTGCCTGGCGGAGGTTCGAGTCCTCCCTCGGGCATGGGTGTGTGTGTTTGTCATTAGGATAATTTAGGTTAAGTAGTGTGTAAGCTTATTTTACTTTGATGATCATTCCTACCTATGTAGGTTGGGATCAACAAAATATTTTCGCATTCGGCAGAGAAAGTTGGTGACTGAAATTTCGTAAATAGATCTCGCCGTGACGAAAAACGTCTTTGCTTTAATGACTTCCATCCCAATTCGCGTATCATATCTGCCACACTCTCTCCCCTATTACGTGATAATGCAAAACGAGCTGCCCTTTTTTGCACCCTTTCGATGTCCTCCGTCAATCCCACCTGGTAAGGGTCCCACACCGCGCAGCAATATTCTAACAGAGGACGAACGAGTGTAGTGTAAGCTGTCTCTTTAGTGGACTTGTTGCATCTTCTAAGTGTCCTGCCAATGAAACGCAACCTTTGGCTCGCCTTCCCCACAACATTATCCATGTAGTCTTTCCAACTGAAGTGCTTTGTAATTTTTACACCCAGGTACTTAGTTGAATTGACAGCCTTGCGAATTGTACTATTTATCGAGTAATCGAATTCCAACCGATTTCTTTTGGAACTCATGTGGATCATCTCACACTTTTCGTTATTTAGCGTCAACTGCCACCTGCCACACCATACAGCAATCTTTTCTGAATCGCTTTGCAACTGATACTGGTCTTCAGATGACCTTACTAGACGGTAAATTACAGCATAATCTGCGAACAACTTAAGAGAACTGCTCAGATTGTCACCCAGGTCATTTATATAGATCAGGAACAGCAGAGGTCCCAGGACGCTTCCCTGGGGAGCACCTGATATCACTTCAGTTTTACTCGATGATTTGCCGTCTATTACTACGAACTGCGACCTTTCTGACAGGAAATCACAAATCCAGTCGCACAACTGAGACGATATCTCATAGCCCCGCAGCTGGATTAGAAGTCGCTTGTGAGTAACGGTGTCAAAAGCTTTCCGGAAATCTAGAAATACGGAATCAACTTGAGATCCGCTGTCGATAGCAACCATTACTTCGTGCGAATAAAGAGCTAGCCGCGTTGCACAAGAACGATGCTTTCTGAAACCGTGCTGATTACGTATCAATAGATCGTTCCCTTCGAGGTGATTCGTAATGTTTGAATACAGTATATGCTCCAAAACCCTACTGCAAACCGACGTCAATGATATAGGTCTGTACTCAGATGGATTACTCCTACTACCCTTCTTAAACACTGGTGCGACTTGCGTAATTTTCCCATCTGTAGGTACAGATCTATCGGTGAGCGAGCGGTTGTATATGATTGCTAAGTAGGGAGCTATTGTATCAGCGTAATCTGAAAGGAACATAATCGGTATACAATCTGGACCTGAAGACTTGCCCGTATCAAGCGATTTGAGTTGCTTTGCAACCCCCAAGGTATCTACTTCTAAGAAACTGATGATAGTAACGCAACACAGTCGAGGATAGAGGTAAATAACTCATGAGACTGGGTCGAATACCACTTATTAACAAAACATCCCTCAGATGCAGCCAGTACTCTTGGATGGCGACAGAGTTGCGGGCCTCGCTAAAGCGAGACCGTCAGCTCAGGGTGACGGACTGGGCTCCACGGCTTCTTCGGTCACAGTGAACGATCTCAACCTGTAGCTAAGACAGCTACGACGTAACCGCCCACTTACAATGTTCCCAGAGCCGTTAAACACAACGAACAGTTGTTAAACCCAAACGTGATGCAGACAGGCTACTGAAGTACTGCGAAGAGTTAAAACTGAATTCAAATGATGAACAATTTATTTCATTTCCTTCAAACTCTCGACAACTTTATTAAAAAATTTAAAACATCTATCCTGACAAACTGATCAAAATTACCATGTTTAAGGTGTACCCGTTCTTCTTCTTCTTCTTTCGTTTCACCCTCTTTGGGTTACACTCAATCAATCATTTCTTTGTGCGTTGTCCTTTTCTTAGGGCCCAGCATTCTTTCTGATCTTCTTCTCCTCTCTTCTTCCGATTTGAAGGGTTTGGACTTTTGTGTGGATTTGTCTTGGAACCTCATGTTTTCATCTTTAGTAATTAATTTAGCAGTTCGATCAATAAGTGAAATTTCTATAATCTTTTATTTCACTAGGTCTTTCTCAGTTTCTTTAAACCAGTGGGGCTTCGTTTTTCGGTTACGGAAGAAGTCAAAGATTTTTTTAATTAATCTGTTGGAATTCATTCTGAGAAGACGACCATAAAAATTTATTCTCCTTTTTCGCATAGAATTTGAAAGTTTTTCAATTTTCTTGTAGAGAGTTTCATTTTTGATGTATATAATCTTATTGTCTTGAAATTTTGGCCCAATGATTTTTCTTAAAATTTTTCTTTTCTTTAGCTAAAGTTTCTCCATTTGGCCTTTGAAATTCATGTTAAGTGTTTCTGCTGCATACAGTGCTTCTGGCTTAATCACTGTCGTGTAATGTGTAATTTTGGACCCCCATGAAAGGGATTTTTTGTTGTATGTATTTTTTGTTAGTTGGAAGGCCAATTCAAGTTTATTTTTTCTTGATTCCTTTGCTTTGCTTTCCCCCAGCATTCCAACTAATCCATTCTCCGAGATATTTGAATTCTTTTACTATTTCAATTTCTGTTCTTTAACTTTGAGGTATTTACATGAGTACTTGGTGTTTGTCAGTATCTTAGTTTTTTCAAAGGAGATGTGAAGACCAATTTTAGCTGCTTGTTTCTTTAGTTCAAGGATTTGCTCCCCTGCTTCTTCCATTGTTTCAGCAAACAGAGCCATATCATCTGCAAAAGCAATGCAATTTACTTTAAGGTTCTTCTTTTTGCAACCCAGTCTTAATATTCGTGTTCCATTCTCTGACTACTTTCTCAAGCGCACAATTGAACAGCAACGGTTTTACTCAATAAAACATCAGAAATAAAAGCTGGGTTAAATTACTTTTGCCCCATGGACTAGAATCAAAATAGACATAAACCAAATACAACCCCTCCCCCCCTCCCCCCCCCCCCCCACACACACACACTATAACACACTGGCACGCACATACACTGGGCGACAACCACCACAAACTACACACGTACATCACAATTACTAATGCCCACTGCATTCGCTTATCATTCAGCATTGCGCTTTAACTCGTTACGGCCTAAACACCACAACCCAAACAAATCACGCAGCCGTATCTCATGGCTTAGCGCAGCTTAAGATAAAGTTACGCTGAAGAGTACTTGCTCAAGAGTTTTACTTCTGATTTAATCTTCTTACACCTAGAAATGTAAACATAACAGCTTGACGTGGTGTATCACTACTGAGATTAAAGAGGTGGCCCCTTGAGGTATCAGCGATTCTGTATAGGGTGGTCCATTGATCGTGACCGGCCAAATAAGCGTCAAACGAAAACACTACAAAGAACGAAACTTGTCTAACTTGAAGTGGGAAACCAGATGGCGCTATGGTTGGCCCGCTAGATGGCGCTGCCAAACTGATATCAACTGCGTTTATTAAAAATAGGAACCCCCATTTTTTATTACATATTTGTGTAGTACGTCCAGAAATATTTTAGTTCGAGCACGTTTTTCGTTTTGCGATAGGTGGCACTGTAATAGTCACAAACATTACAGAACGTAGGTACGTTTGAACGTTTCATTTCGGTTGTTCCAATGTGATACATGTACCTTTGCGAACTTATCATTTCTGAGAACGCATGCTGTTACAGCGTGACTACCTGCAAAAACCACGTTAATGCAATAAATGCTCAAAATGATGTCCGTCAACCTCAATGCATTTGGCAATAAGTGTAACGACATTCCTCTCAACAGCGAGTAGTTCGCCTTCCGTTATGTTCTCACATGCATCGACAATGCGCTGACGCATGTTGTCAGGCGTTGTCGGTGGATCACGTTAGCAAATATCCTTCAACTTTCCCCACAGAAAGAAATCTGGGGACGTCAGATCCGGTGAACGTACCGGCCACGGTATGGTGCATCGACGACCAATCCACCTGTCAAGAAATACGCTATTCAATACTGCTTCAACCGCACGCGAGCTAGGTGCCGGACATCCATCATGTTGGAAGTACATCGCCATTCTGTCATGCAGTGAGGCATCTTGTAGTAACATCGGTAGAACATTACGTAGGAAATCAGCATACATTGCACCATTTAGATTGCCATCGATAAAATGGGGGCCAATTATCCTTCCTCCCATAATGCCGCACCATACATTAACCCGCCAAGGTCGCTGATGTTCCACTTGTCGCAGCCATCGTGGATTTTCCGTTGCCCAATAGTGCATATTATGCCGGTTTACGTTACCGCTGTTGGTGAATGACGCTTCCTCGCTAAATAGAACGCATCAAAATATCTTTAATCTTGCCGGAATTTCTCTTGTTCCCAGTGGCAGAACTGGACACGGTGTTCAGAGTCGTCGCCATGTAATTCCTGGTGCATAGAAATATGGTACGGGTGCAATCGATGTTGATGTAGCATTCTCAACACCGACGTTTTTGAGATTCCCGATTCTCGCGCAGTTTGCTTGCTACTGATGTACGGATTATCCGCGATAGCAGCTAAAACACCTACTTGGGCATCATCATTTGTTGCAGGTCGTGGTTGACGTTTCACACGTGGCTTAACACTTCCTGCTTCCTTTAAACAACGCGACTATTCGGCGAACGGTCCGGACACTTGGATGATGTCGTCCAGGATACCGAGCAGCATACATACCACACGCCCGTTCGTCATTTTGATCACAATAGCCATACATCAACACGATATCGAACTTTTCCGCAATTGCTAAACGGTCCATTTTAACACGGGTGATGTATCACGAAGCAAATACCGTCCGCACTGGCGGAATGTTACGCGATACCACGTACTTATACGTTTGTGACTATTACAGCGCCATCTATCACAAAGCGAAAAAAGTGGTCCAACTAAAACAATCATATTCTTTACGTACTACACGAATATGTAACAAAAAGTGGGGGTTCCTATTTTTTAAAAAAAAGAAAAACGCAGTTGATACCCGTTTGACCTATGGCAGCGCCGTCTAGCGGGCCAACCATAGCGCCATCTGGTTTCCCCCTTCAAGCTAGACGGGTTCGTTCTTTGTAGTTTTTTCGTTTGATTCTTATTTCGTGAGATATTTGGCCCGGTCACTATGAGTGGACCACCCTTCCACACCGCGCCAGAACGCTTCGGTCTTATATAGAACCATGCTGGGCAGCACTATCATAACCGTAATGTTCAATCCAATGTTATGATTACAGGGAAAACTGTCGCTGCATCGCCGACATGGGACCAAACGCAAAATATTCAATAATTTAGCAAAACTGGATATTCCTTGGCTCAGAAAACTCATATTCCCGTGTAAGAGTGTAAACCACATTGCCGGTCCTTTCTGCAGTGAGCATAATTGAAGAAAATGAACAAACCACAACTTTCCGTAACTTCGGCATACCAGAGCAGTCGCAGCAAATGAGCCGACAACCACGGTACAGCTAAAACGGCCACAATTCGTGATACCGCTTCGGATAAGACTCAAAACAACGCTAACCTCGTTCCGTGCCGGTCGGTGCTGCATAGGACCCGTAGCTCACAGCACCATTTATTCTGTCGTGCCGACTGTCCAGCAGTAATTGCGATTGATGCCTACCAGTGATACAATCAGCCCACCTTGCAGTGCAGATCCCGATTCTACGTCAAAAATGAACGCTCTGAGTCCCTGTGAAACTAAGGGCTTCAGTAGCGGATCACAATGTTGTAAATGGATCAGTATGCCTCACCTAATACCATCTTAGGAGCGTGCCTGAACAAATGATCGACTTCTGCGACCATATTAAGAGCTCTCACCGACAAACAGTATAAACCGCCAGTCAACTGTTGTTGGCGTTGTGGTCTTCGTCCAAACACTGCTCTGATGCAGCTCTCCATGCTACTCTATCCTGTGCAAGCCTCTTCATCTCCGAGCAGCTACTGCAAGCTTCTGAATCTGCTTGATGAATTCATCTCTTGACCTCCCTCTACGATTTTCATCCTCCACACTTCCCTCCACTACTGAACTGGGAATCCCTTGATGTCTCAGAATCTGTCCTACCCTTCTTCTAGTCAGGTTGAGCCACAAATTTCTTTCCTCTCTAATTCTATCCAATACTTCTTCATTAATTATGTGAACAACCCATCTAATCTTCAGCGTTCTTCTGTAGCACCACATTTCAAATGATTTTATTCTCTTCATGTCTAAACCATTTCTCGTCCATGTTTCACTTCCATACATGGCTACACTCCATCAGACACTTTCAGAAAGGCCTTCCTCACATTTAAATGTGGTAAGATTTTAACAATATCATAATTGAGCGCCAACTATGGGGAACCAATGTCCGTCTAGCTTCAAAATTTCATTGACCACTTAACTGTTCTCTATAGTCCACACTGTCGACTGTAATTTCTTATTATGCATTCAAATTTTCGAAATGGAAGTAGCATAGAATCTACCGGCTACTACAGACTGTTACCTTTCTGATAGGATATCACAAATCCAGTCGCACAACTGAGAAGATACTCCATAGGCACGCAGTCTAATTAGAAGTCACGTGACGAACGGTGTCAAAAGCCTTCTGGAAATCTAGAAATATGGAATCAACCGGTGGGTTAGCAATCGCAGTTTTAAATCCTTCAAAGGCTGCCTGCTGACTTTCAGCCCAAACGAATTTCTCATTATTTCTGCGTAACAAATTTAATGGAGCTGCAAGTTGCCCCAAGTATGGGACAAAATGCGGAAATAATTAGCGATCCCTACAAGTCGGGTGAACCTCCCTCTTATTTCGTGGCTGTCGAAAATTCTTCATTGCCTTGCGTTCCTGATAAATGCTAATTCCGTCCCCAGACACCAAGTAACCCAAAAATGACCCCTGGCACTTGCCCAAGGTCATCTATGAGGGTTTCACAGTCAGCCCCTCATCCCTGAGCGCAGATAGTACCTTCCAGATATGCTCTAAATGCTCTTCAAAGTAGGCACTAAATATGACTGTATCATCCAAATAATTGAAGAAACAACAAAATTTTAAATCACCTAAAATTTTATTCAATGATCGGGATAAAACTGCTGCACCGGTTGACAAACCAAATGGAACCCAGTTGAACTCATATAAATTCCAGTCCTAGGCGAAGGCGGTGAGATGCTTAGATTCCTCCGTTAAGCGTGGTAATAAGCCTGATTAAGATCTAAGACTGTAAACCAAGATGCCCCAGAAAACCAGGTGAAACAGTTGTGGAGAACAGGCAGTGGCACCGATTCCAAGATCACGTTTTTATTCGGAAGGCTGTAATCAACCACAGATCTGGAAACCTTCCGCTGACCTTTAGATACTAAGAAAATCGGGGGGGGGGGGGGGGGGGGGGAGCAAAGGGGGAGGTGGAGGGTCTTGTGACTCTGTCTTTCAACAAGCCCTCAATTTTGTGCTGCAATATCTTTATCTTACGCGGTGACAAGCGATATGGAGACTTGCGAACCGGCATGTTATCCATCACTGGAATGTGGTATCTAATGAGTTATGTGACTCCCAGCCTGTCACAAAGTACGTCAGGAAATTCTCCCAGAAGTTTCCCTTCTCGACTAGAGAGGTGGTCTACCCCGGGCAGGCACATGTTACTACTTGTGTCACGTCCCATCTCCACATGAGCACATGAACAATAGGCTATCCGATCGTTGGAGTAACGTTTGAAATAAAATATCCAGATACCAAAATCTAAATGGTTCAAATGGCTCTGAGCACTATGGGACTTAACATCTGAGGTCATCAGTCCCCTAGAACTTAGAGCTACTTAAACCTAACTAACCTAAGAACATCACACACATCCATGCCCGAGGCAGGATTCGAACCTGCGACCGTAGCGGCCACGCGGTTCCAGACTGAAGCGCCTAGAACCGCACAGTCACACCAGCCCACCCAAAATCTAACACCATACCAGTGTTACAGATGACATCATGCCCTAGAATTAAGCCGGGCACCAGTCTCTATGCCGGCCGGGGTGGCCGAGCGGTTCTAGGCGCTTCAGTCTGGAACCGCAGCACCGCTACGGTCGCAGATTCGAATCCTGCCTCGGGCATGGATGTGTGTGATGTCCTTAGGTTAGTTAGGTTTAAGTAGCTCTAAGTTCTAGCGGACAGTAGACCTCAGATGTTAAGACCCATAGTGCTCAGAATCATTTGAACCATTTTGAACCACTCTCTTAATTAATAAAAACTTGGCAGGTCATCAATATTCACACACAGAAAGATTTCCGCACACAGAGGTAACTCTTGGCCATTAGTCACCCGACATGTCTCATTCGAGAGACGTAATGGAGATGATCGACATAAATGTCCCATATCCAATAAACCACTCGTAATTAAGGAGTGACACAGAGCTGCCTGAATCTACACTACTGGTCATTAAAACTGCTACACCACGAAGATGACGTACTAGAGACGCGAAATTTAACCGACAGGAAGAAGATGCTGTGATATCAAATGATTAGCTTTCCAGAACATTCACACAAGGTTGGCGCCGGTGGCGACACCTACAACGCGTTGACATGAGCAATTTCCCATACACAAACAGCAGTTGACTGGCGTTGCCTGGTGAAACGTGATTGCTCGTGTAAGGAGGAGAAATGCGTACCATCACGTTTCCGACTTTGATAAAGGTCGGATTGTAGCCTATCGCGATTGCGGTTTATCGTATCGCGACATTACTGCCCGCGTTGGTCGAGATCCAATGACTGTTAGCAGAATATGGAATCGGTGGGTTCAGGAGGGTTGTACGGAACGCCGCGCTGGATCCCGACGGCCTCGTATCGCTAGCAGTCGAGATGACAGGCATCTTATCCGCATGGCTGTAACGGATCGTGCACCCACTTCTCGATCCCTGAGTCAACAGATGGGGACGTTAGCAAGACAACAACCATCTGCGATGGTGTACTCGACTATGTACCTTGGTGCACGAATGGCAAAACGTCATTTTTGCGTATGAATCAAGGTTGTGTTTACAACAACATGATGGTCGCATCCGTGTTTGGCGACATCGCGGTGAACGCACATTGGAAGCGTGTATTCGTCATCGCCGTACTGGCGTATCACCCGGCGTGATGGTATGGGGTGTCATTGGTTACACGTCTCGGTCGCCTCTTGTTCGTATTGACAGCACTTTGAACAGTGCACGCTACATTTCAGATGTGTTACGACCCGTGCCTCTACCCTCCATTCGATCTCTGTGAAACCCTACGTTTGAGCAGGATAATGCACGACCGCACGTTGCAGATGCTGTACGGGCCTTTCTGGATACAGAAAATGTTCGACTGCTGCCCTGGCCAGCACATTCTCTCACCAATTGAAAACGTCTGGTCAATGGTGGCCGAGCATCTGGCTCGTGGCAATACGCCAGTCACTACTCTTGATGTGTTGTGGTATCGTGTTGAAGCTGCATGGGCAGCTGTACCTGTACACGCCATCCGAGCTCTGTTTGACTCAATGCCCAGGCGTATCAAGGCCGTTATTAGGCCAGAGGTGGTTGTTGTGGGTACTGATTTCTCAGGATCTATGCACCCAAATTGCGTGAAAATGTGATCAGATTTCAGTTCTAGTATTAATACCCGTTTATTATCTGCATTTCTTCTTGGTGTAGCAATTTTAATGGGCAGCAGTATATTTAGACAACGATTCCTGCACGCGCCAATAATATCTACGCTCTAGCTCTCTGCGCATATGGTTTGATAACTTACCCTACACGACCAATTGCGTCAGTTGGCAGATCGTCTTACCCTGCTGTAAGTTTTCGCATAGCAGATTACTTAAGCTACCATGTACTAACTGGTAGAGTGCGATAAGTACTTCTTAATGCGTCAGCATGTGACTCAGACTTAACTAGCAGCCACAATACCTGTTGTATATTTTCTAACGTTTCAGTTGACAATTCCCGAATACTATTTAAGAGGCATATCATCGGTTTAGGGAGGTGGGGAGAATATTCCCCAGACCGATCACTTAGATCTCGGGCGACACACCCACATTCAGCTATTGGACTGCCAGAAACACATTCGATATTATTCGTACCAGCCCCACTTTCTAATTCTAAACCTGCAATCTGGATTTGCAAATCAAACAAAAGATTATTTAACTGAATGACATGTGCCAACTGCTCTGGGCTCGATTTTAGAAGTTTAAGACCCTTTACTCTACTGGCCAGTAGATTAATTGTGCATAAATGCGCTTCACCTGCTTCACAGTTGTAGAAAGGAGAGATTTTCTTGTAACTGATTCAATGCCGCCATATGATGTGTAAATGTTGGCTCACCTCACCAACCGCGCTGACAGAAACGGAGGGCGCTGTTGACAACACTACCTCTATCCTGGCTGCCAGCTCCCCCACTGTACTGTGAACATTTTGTTGCCTAATGGTCAGTCACCGGGATACTCACGTGGATTCATGGTGTGGCTGTGGACAAAAGAGAATAATTGGACAATGTCCCAAAAGAATAAAGTACAGAATTTAAACTGAAGCAGGTTGCGCGGAATGAAAATCGTGACAACCCACCGCTAACGGGTCGGAAACAATGCTTTGCTATCAAAGATGCGCGATACTGGAATTATGGAAAACGTGGAAAGGAGGACCCACCCATATCACTTTCGTTTCACACAACCTTTTTGTTTAACAATATACACGGTATCCCATTTATCTTGACAACCTTAAATAACTGTTTGTCCAGTTGCAAATTACAAAATGTTTCAAGCAACTGTTCTTTAGCCGTCAGGGGGACACCAGTCAGAGTGGTTGCCTTCGTTGCTTTTTACAAAGATATGAACAGTGGTATGACCTTTTTAAATGGCACACTCTATTTTTTATTCGGTAATTCACTTCCTCTCGTAAAGGCCTTTTCAAAAATGTATCAGTGTACCATTCACTGAAATGCAACGTTATTAATTAGATAACACAACATTCAGTTGAGCCCGGGATCACAAACTAGTCCACTTGCTGGAGTTGTCAGAAAACAAACCAAGTAAAAACGTAACACAAAATTGACTTTGACTCTCTTGTACCATTGCTCAGGAGTAGAGCATTCAAAGGTGCTCAAAGTGGTGACCCTGGTCTCCGATACTCTGATACACTCGTTGAATGAAAAATTATTTACTGCTTGCAGTGTTGCCTGCTTAAGAGAATTACAAGCAAGCACGATACACTCCTGCATGTCCTCAGGAGTTGTTGGAACATCGTGATAGACAACGTCTTTGATGCATCCCCGAAGAAAAAAGTGCAGAGGATTTACATGAGGAGACCTAGCAGGGCAAGTAACTGTTCCTCCACGACGAATCCGTCTGGCAGGACGCCTTCCGTTCAGAACACGACGCGCACGCAAGGCATTATGTGCTGGACACCCATCGTGTTGATACCACTTAAGCATTCTGGTTCTTAGCGGCACTTCATCCACAGGAGGAGGAAGAATTCGCCTGAGGAAGTTGGCACATGCTGTGCCGTTTAGACTACCACTGATGAAATAAGGGCCAATAGCTGTAGTACCAAGCATTCCACACGAGACGTTAACTCTCCAGTGACGCTGATCTTCCATCTGTCTAACCCATCATGGTTTGTCGCTGGACCAATAATGCATGTTCCTTGTACACTCCTGGAAATGGAAAAAAGAACGCATTGACAGCGGTGTGTCAGACCCACCATACTTGCTCCGGACACTGCGAGAGGGCTGTACAAGCAATGATCACACGCACGGCACAGCGGACACACCAGGAACCGCGGTGTTGGCCGTCGAATGGCGCTAGCTGCGCAGCATTTGTGCACCGCCGCCGTCAGTGTCAGCCAGTTTGCCGTGGCATACGGAGCTCCATCGCAGTCTTTAACACTGGTAGCATGCCGCGACAGCGTGGACGTGAACCGTATGTGCAGTTGACGGACTTTGAGCGAGGGCGTATAGTGGGCATGCGGGAGGCCGGGTGGACGTACCGCCGAATTGCTCAACACGTGGGGCGTGAGGTCTCCACAGTACATCGATGTTGTCGCCAGTGGTCGGCGGAAGGTGCACGTGCCCGTCGACCTGGGACCGGACCGCAGCGACGCACGGATGCACGCCAAGACCGTAGGATCCTACGCAGTGCCGTAGGGGACCGCACCGCCACTTCCCAGCAAATTAGGGACACTGTTGCTCCTGGGGTATCGGCGAGGACCATTCGCAACCGTCTTCATGAAGCTGGGCTACGGTCCCGCACACCGTTAGGCCGTCTTCCGCTCACGCCCCAACATCGTGCAGCCCGCCTCCAGTGGTGTCGCGACAGGCGTGAATGGAGGGACGAATGGAGACGTGTCGTCTTCAGCGATGAGAGTCATTTCGGCCTTGGTGCCAATGATGGTCGTATGCGTGTTTGGCGCCGTGCAGGTGAGCGCCACAATCAGGACTGCATACGACCGAGGCACACAGGGCCAACACCCGGCATCATGGTGTGGGGAGCGATCTCCTACACTGGCCGTACACCTCTGGTGATCGTCGAGGGGACACTGAATAGCGCACGGTACATCCAAACCGTCATCGAACCCATCGTTCTACCATTCCTAGAGCGGCAAGGGAACTTGCTGTTCCAACAGGACAATGCACGTCCGCACGTATCCCGTGCCATCCAACGTGCTCTAGAAGGTGTAAGTCAACTACCATGGCCAGCAAGATCTCCGGATCTGTCCCCCATTGAGCATGTCTGGGACTGGATGAAGCGTCGTCTCACGCGGTCTGCATGTCCAGCACGAACGCTGGTCCAACTGAGGCGCCAGGTGGAAATAGCATGGCAAGCCGTTCCACAGGACTACATCCAGCATCTCTACGATCGTCTCCAGGGGAGAATAGCAGCCAGCATTGCTGCGAAAGGTGGATATACACTGTACTAGTGCCGACATTGTGCATGCTCTGTTGCCTGTGTCTATGTGCCTGTGGTTCTGTCAGTGTGATCATGTGATGTATCTGAACCCAGGAATGTGTCAATAAAGTTTCCCCTTCCTGGGACAATGAATTCACGGTGTTCTTATTTCAATTTCCAGGAGTGTATTTACGTGTGTTTTGAGAAGGAACATTCATCAGTAAGTAGAACATTGGAGAAGAAGTTCGGGTTGGCGGGGATTTGCTGCTGTGCCGACTGACAGTACTGTACACGACTCTGGAAATCATTTCCATGCAGTTCTTGATGTAGGTGTACATCGTAAAGATGGAACTGGTGATGTGTAAGAATATGATGTACACTGGTTTTAGGAATGCCAATCTCGTATCCAAGCTGTCGTGTGGTCACATTGGGATTCAAATCAACGGAAGCGAGAACAGTAACTTCGACAGCCTCACCTGTGCGGGAGGCGATTGCATTGTCGTGGGTTGAAACACCCCGTTTCCTGAAGTGTCGCAACAAGACGAGGAAACATCCGTCGGGAAGGTGGAGTCTTGTCCTCTCTGTACAGTTCCGCTGCCTGCGCAGCATTTCGCCTACCTTTAACAACAAGAATAAAAGAAGCGTTATGTCGATGCAGTTTGTAGGAAGGACAGCCAAATCTAGTGCACGATGCGGAACAAAGGCAGTAGCAAAAGAAGAACAACAAGTTTCGTAATAACGGAGGTTCAAATTCTCTGATTTCTAAGTGGAACATTGCGATATCTGTTCTTATACATCTACAGCATACTCCGCAAGCCACCGAATGGTGTGGGGCGGAGGGTAATTTCGGTACCACTATCTGATCCCTCCACTCGCGAATAGTGCGTGGGAAGAATGCTTGCCGGCAAGCCTCTGTATTGGCTCTAATTTCTCGAATCTTCTGCTCACTGTCAATACACGAGATGTGTGTGGGGGGAAGTAACATGTTGTCCGACTCCTCTTGAAAAGTGCTCTACCACAATTTAAATAGTAAATCTCACCATGGTGCACAACGCATGTTCTGCCATAGAAGTATGATTGATTTTCCATGGGAAATGATGTCCAGTCATAAGTAGGATACAGAGTTTTGTGGCAGACTGACATTTCTAGAGTCACAGTCATAATGTGGTGGTATTTCGAATACTTCTCTCGTTGTTGCATATCACCAGATTGGCACTGGATCATAACATTTATTTGTGATTACACTGATAAATACGTGGCTAGCTTCGTAGGGGAATTCTGCTTTGGATCCGGGCACATGGTGGAGGCAGCCGGTGGCCTGAATGAATGGACATTTCCAGCTTAAGAGACATGCCACTGCTGAGCCTCCCAAACCTGTCACATGGGGTACAAAGGTGCAGCTGAACTAAGCCTGTCCCCCTCCGAGTCGGTTAATAGCGAACTGATACGGAGTGTGTGTTGGGCAGCCTTCACAATCGCATGTGTTGCGATTTTTACGTGGAAATTTGAGAAGGTTCAATATGTTGATTGTCTGGACTGGGCCATCATTCCTAAACACGTCAGCTGGTCAGTGTGACTGCTTGGTGGTCACAGTGACAGTCTCTCTGACCGATGAGCATTTGGCATGACTGTAGTTGAGCCGGACGTAGTGGCCGAGCGGTTCTAGGCGCTTCAGTCTGGAACCGCGTGATGGTGAATCCTGCCTCGGGCATCGATGTGTGTCATGTCCTTAGGTTTCTTTTTTTGGTCATCAGTCTACTGACTGGTTTGATGCGGCCCGCCACGAATTCCTCCCCTGTGCTAACCTCTTCATCTCAGAGTATCACTTGCAACCTACGTCCTCAATTATTTGCTTGACGTATTCCAATCTCTGTCTTCCTCTACAGTTTTTGCCCTCTACAGCTCCCTCTAGTACCATGGAAGTCATTCCCTCATGTCTTAGCAGATGTCCTATCATCCTGTCCTCCTTATCAGTGTTTTCCACATATTCCTTTCCTCTCCGATTCTGCGTAGAACCTCCTCATTCCTTACCTTATCAGTCCACCTAATTTTCAACATTCGTCTATAGCAGCACATCTCAAATGCTTCGATTCTCTTCTGTTCCGGTTTTCCCACAGTCCATGTTTCACTACCATACAATGCTGTGCTCCAGACGTACATCCTCAGAAATTTCTTCCTCAAATTAAGGCCAGTATTTGATATTAGTAGACTTCTCTTGGCCAGAAATGCCTTTTTTGCCGTAGTGAGTCTGCTTTTGATGTCCTCCTTGCTCCGTCCGTCATTGGTTATTTTACTGCCTAGGTAGCAGAATTCCTTAACTTCATTGACTTCGTGACCATCAATCCTGATGTTAAGTTTCTCGCTGTTCTCATTTCTACTACTTCTCATTACCTTCGTCTTTCTCCGATTTACTCTCAAACCATACTGTGTACTCATTAGACTGTTCATTCCGTTCAGCAGATCATTTAATTCTTCTTCACTTTCACGCATGATAGCAATGTCATCAGCGAATCGAATCATTGATATCCTTTCACCTTGTATTTTAATTCCACTCCTGAACCTTTCTTTTATTTCCATCATTGCTTCCTCGATGTACAGATTGAAGAGTAGAGGCGAAAGGCTACAGCCTTGTCTTACACCCTTCTTAATACGAGCACTTTGTTCTTGATCGTCCACTCTTATTATTCCCTCTTGGTTGTTGTACATATTGTATATGACCCGTCTCTCCCTATAGCTTACCCCTACTTTTTTCAAAATCTCGAACAGCTTGCACCATTTTATATTGTCGAACACTTTATCCAGGTCGACAAATCCTATGAACGTGGCTTGAGTTTTATTCAGCCTTGCTTCCATTATTAGCCGTTACGTCAGAATTGCCTCTGTCGTGCCTTACTTTTCCTAAAGCCAAACTGATCGTCACCTAGCGCTTTCTCAATTTTCTTTTCCATTCTTCTGTATATTATTCTAGTAAGCAGCTTCGATGTATGAGCTGTTAAGCTGATTGTACGATAATTCTCGCACTTGTCAGCTCTTGCCGTCTTCGGAATTGTGTGGATGATGCTTTTCCGAAAGTCAGATGGTATGTCGCCAGACTCATATATTCTACACACCAACGTGAATAGTCGTTTTGTTGCCACTTCCCCTAATGATTTTAGAAATTCTGATGGAATGTTATCTATCCCTTCTGCCTTATTTGACCGTAAGTCCTCCAAAGCTCTTTTCAATTCCGATTCTAATACTGGATCCCCTATCTCTTCTAAATCGACTCCTGTTTCTTCTTCTATCACATCAGACAAATCTTCACCCTCATAGAGGCTTTCAATGTATTTTTTCCACCTATCTGCTCTCTCCTCTGCATTTAACAGTGGAATTCCCGTTGCACTCTTAATATTACCACCGTTGCTTTTAATGTCACCAAAGGTTGTTTTTACTTTCCTGTATGCTGAGTCTGTCCTTCCGACAATCATATCTTTTTCGATGTCTTCACATTTCTCCTGCAGCCATTTCGTCTTAGCTTCCCTGAGCTTCCTATTTATTTCATTCCTCAGCGACTTGTATTTCTGTATTCCTGATTTTCCCAGAACATGTTTGTACTTCCTCCTTTCATCAATCAATGGAAGTATTTCTTCTGTTACCCATGGTTTCTTCCGTATCCCACTTCTTAGCGTATTGATTCTTCCTGACTAATTTCTTGAACTTCAGCCTACTCTTCATCACTACTATATTGTGATCTGAGTCTATATCTGCTCCTGGGTACGCCTTACAATTCAGTATCTGATTTCGGAATCTCTGTCTGACCATGATGTAATCTAATTGAAATCTTCCCGTATCTCCCGGCCTTTTCCAAGTATACCTCCTCCTCTTGAGATTCTTGAACAGGGTATTCGCTATTACTAGCTGAAACTTGTTACAGAACTCAATTAGTCTTTCTCCTCTTTCATTCCTTGCCCCAAGCCCATATTCTCCTGTAACCTTTTCTTCTACTCCTTCCCCTACAACTGCATTCCAGTCGCCCATGACTATTAGATTTTCGTCCCCCTTTACATACTGCATTACCCTTTCAATATCCTCATACACTTTCACTATCTGTTCATCTTCAGCTTGCGACGTCGGCATGTATACCTGAACTATCGTTGTCGGTGTTGGTCTGGTGCCGATTCTGATTAGAACAACCTGGTCACTGAACTGTTCACAGTAACACACCCTCTGCCCTACCTTCCTAATCATAACGAATCCTACACCTGTTATACCATTTTCTGCTGCTGTTGATATTACCCGATACTCATCTGACCAGAAATCCTTGTATTCCTTCCACCTCACTTCACTGACCCCTACTATATCTAGATTGAGCCTTTGCATTTCCCTTTTCAGATTTTCTAGTTTCCCTACCACGTTCAAGCTTCTGACATACCACGCCCCGACTCGTAGAACATTATCCTTTCATTGATAATTCAATATTTTTCTCATGGTAACCTCCCCCTTGGCAGTCCCCTCCCGGAGATCCGAATGGGGGACTATTCCGGAATCTTTTGCCAGTGGATAGATCATCATGACAGTTCTTCAACTACAGGCCACATGTCCTGTGGATACACGTTACGTGTCTGTAATGCAGTGGTTTCCATTGCCTTCTGCATCCTCATGTCGTTGATCATTTCTGATTCTTCCGCCTTTAGGGGCAATTTCCCACCACTAGGACAAGAGAGGGCCCTGAACCTCTATCCGCTCCTCCGCCCTCTTTGACAAGGCCGTTGGCAGGTATGAGGCTGACTTCTTATGCCGGAAGTCTTCGGCCGCCAATGCTGATTATTTATCAAAATTTAGGCAGTGGCGGGGTCGAACCCGGGAACGGAGAGGTTTTGGTTATGAATCAAAGACGCTACCCCTAGACCACGGGTCATTTTTTTTAGGTTAGTTAGGTTTAAGTAGGTCTAAGTTGTAGGGGGCTGGTGACCCCAGATGCTGAGTCCCACAGTGCTCGTAGCCAGTTGGACCGTGACTGTAGATGTTGGGGAGGTGCGAGTGTGGCGTCTCCCCTGTGGTAGGCGCATGACGACGCGATGTTATGGTCAGCGACATTCCTGGCGCCCACGTAATTGGTTCACACTTTGCAATCCCAAGTGTCTGTGACTGGAGGTTTCTTCCACCAGATGCGTTCAGAGTGAGGTGGAAACGTTGTGGTGGGCGAGGATGCCTGTGTTGTCAAACGTCGGCCAATACAAGACTTTGGATATGTTGAGTTCTACAATCCATTTGTGGCCTAAATTTCATTATTTGTGTTCCAAAATCTTTGTGTTGATTTTTCAGACATTGAAAATATGTTTTATTATGAAGAAGAATCATCATAAGGTGGTGATCAGTGTCTTATGCAGTCTACTTGACACCTCTAAATAGTTCAACAATAAGTTTGATAGGATATCAATTATCCTGGACAAATAGTGAGTATTGTGGTGAATACAGGGTTTAGTGACCAGAAGGCAGCTGCTGCTAGGCTGAATACCGTAACACCTTCAACCATAAAAAAGAAACACAAAGTATATCTATTCAAAGAAGCTGATAAAAATGCTCTTAACGCCTTTTTAAGAGACAGTCTTCACTTCTTCCGATCTGATTATGTAAGTGTAGAAAAGTGTGGAATGTTTTCAAAGAGATAGTATCGGACGCAGTTGAAAGATAAAAACCACATACATCAATAAGTGATGGTACTGGTCCCCCGTGGTACACAAAACGGGTCAGTTCGTTGTTGCAGAAGCAACGAAAAAAGCATGCCAAATTTAAAATAACGCAAAATCCCCGATATTGGCAAAGTTTTACAGAGGTTCGAAATATAGTGCCTACTTCAGTACGAGATGATTTTAATAATTTCCACAACGAAATTCTGTCTCGAAATCTGGCAGAAAACCCAAAGAGATTCTGGTCATACATAAAGCACGCCAGTGGCCAGATGCAATCAATACCTTCACTGCGCGATAACAACGGCGAAGTCACAGATGACAGCGCCAATAAAGCATAGTTATTAAGCACAGTTTTCCCAAACTCCTTCACCAAAGAAGACGAAGTAAATATTCCTGAATTCCTATCAAGAACAAATCTTACGATGAGAAACACAGAAGTAGATATCCTCGGTGTAAAAAGCAGCTTAAATCACTAAATAAAGGCAAGGCCTCCGGTCCAGATTGTATACCAGACAGGTTTCTCTCAGACTGTGCTAATAAAATAGCTCCATATTTAGCAATTATATACAACCACCCGCTCACAGAAAGTCTGGAAAAGGCTGGAAAATTGCTCAAGTCATACCAATACCCAAAAAGGAAGTAGGATTACTCCACTGAACCACAGACATATATAACTAACGTCGATTTGCAGTACGGTTTTGGAACATATACTGCATTATGAAGTACCTCGAAGAAAACGATTTATTGACACGTAGTCAGCACGGATTCAGAAAAAGTCTTTTTTGTGAAACACAACTAGCTCTTTATATTCATGAAGTAATAAGTGCTATCGACAGGGGATGTCAAATTGATTACATATTTTTAGATTTCCAGAACGCTTTCGACACCGTTCCTCACAAGCATCTTCTAACCAAACTGCGTGCCTACAGAGTATCGCCTCAGTTGTGCGATTGGAGTCGCGATTTACTGTCTGAAAGGTCACAGTTCGTAGTAATAGACGGAAAGTCATCGAGTGAAACAGAAGTAATATCCGGCGATCACCAAGGAAGTGTTATAGGCCTTATATTGCTCCTGATCTATATTAACGACATAAGGGACAATCTGAGTAGCCGTCTTAGATTATTTGCAGATGATGCTGTACTTCACCGTCTTTTAAAGTCATCAGATGATCAAAACGACTTGCAAAATCATTTAGACAAGATATCTGTATGGTGCGAAAAGTGGCAATTGACCCTGAATAAGGAAAAGTGCGAAGTTATCCACACGAGTACTAAAAGAAATCAGCTAAATTTCGATTCCGTGATAGGTCACACAAATCTGAAGGCTGTAAATTTAGCTAAATACTTAGGGATTACAATTACAAATAACCTAAATTGTAACGATCATACAGATAACATTGTGGGTAGAACAAACTAAAGACTGCGATTCATTGGCAGAACACTTATAAGGTGCAACAGGTCTACTAAAGAGACTGCTTACACCACATTTGTCCGCCCTATTCTGGAGTATTGCTGTGCGGTGTGGGACCCTCATCAGGTGGAACTGACGGATGACATCCAAAAAGTACAAAGAAGGGCAGCTCGTTTTGTATTACGGCGACGTATGTGAGATAGTGTCACAGACATGATACGTGAATTGGAGTGGCAATCACTAAAACAAAGGCGTTTTACCTTGCGACGGGATCTTTTCATGAAATTTCAATCATCAGTTTTCTCCTCCGATTGCGAAAACATTCTGTTGGCACCCACCTACATAGGGAGGAGTGATCATCGCGATAAAATAAGAGAAATCAGGAGGAAACATTTAAGTGCTCGTTTTTCCCGCGTGCCGTTCGAGAGTGGGACGGTGGAGAGACAGCTCAAGGGGGGGGGGGGGGGGGGGGGGAGGACGTGGAACGGGCCGACTTGGAGCAGGAGAGGCACCACAGGACATCTTCATTTCCACTGTCTGTACTTTTACAAATGAATTCATGAAACTTTGTTAGCATCACCAGGCAGGATTCAGGATTCACACTGATAGCGGAGGAAGTTCAAAAACACAACAAAGCAAATTTTTTTTTACATATGAAATTTCATCATTTTTTCACTTGTTATGGGTGCATTTGTTGCTCTAGGTACACTTTTCTTCATAAATAAGAGAGATTCTTCGATGAATTTTGCACAGCATGCAAACCATAGTTACAGGTGTATGAAACTCTGGAATTTCCCAAATCTGTTAAAAACTGTGGTGAAAATTGAGATAATTAACTATAAAATTCGAGTTTTCTCTAAACACGAAATTTAAAACATTTTTCCATACATTAAATAAATTCTAGAGTTTCATACACCTGTAAGTATGGTTTGTAAGGTGTGCAAAATTCATCGAAGAATCTCTCTTACTTATGAAGAAAAGTGTACCTATAGCAACAAATGCAGCCAACAGTAAGTGCAAAAAATCATGAAATGTCACATTTAAAAAATATTATTTTTTCGTGTTTTTGAACATGAGAGTGAATCCTGAATCCTTCCTGGTCATGCTGACAATGTTTTATGAATTTACTTGTAACAGTATAGACAGTGGAAATTAAAATGTCCTGTGGTGCCTGTCCTTCCCGAAGTCGGCCCGTGTGACGTCCTACCCCCCCCTTAAAGGTAGTTCATTGAACCCTTTGCCAGGCACTTTATTGTGAATAACAGAGTAATGACGTAGATGTAGATAAATGTAGGATAGTGGAAATGGACTATTTCTCGCTGTTTTTCATATTACAGTTCTACTACCTCTCCGTTTGTCTCTAGCATTTGCCAATAAGTGAACAGTATTCTGGGGAAGGATGAAAACCTCCATCTGTGTTTGGAGAAATTGGTTTCGTTGGCCAAGATAGATACGAAGCCCACACCTACTACAGTAGTACAAGTTGATATGCCAACTAGCTCTGCAGATGACGAAGAAATTGAAGAAATGTATGATCAAATAAAAGAAATTATTCAGATAGTGAAGGGAGTTGAAAATCTAATAGTCATGGGTGACTGGAATTCGGTAGTAGGGAAAGGGAGAGAAGGAAACGTAGTAGGTGAATATGGACTGGGGCAAAGAAATGAAAGAGGAAGCCGCCTGGTAGAATTTTGCACAGAGCACAATTTAATCATAGGTAACACTTGGTTCAAGAATAATAAAAGAAGGCTGTATACATGGAAGAAGCCTGGAGATACTGACAGGTTTCAGATAGATTATATAATGGTAAGGCAGAGATTTAGGAACCAGGTTTTAAATTGTAAGACATTTCCAGCGGCAGATGTGGAATCTGACCTGTAGATTAAAACTGAAGAAATTGCAAAAAGGTGGGAATTTAAGGAGATGGGACCTGGATAAACTGAAAGAATGACAGGAATGGGGGAAAGAAATACAGTAGAGGAAGAATGCATAGCTTTGAGGGATGAAGTAGTGAAGGCAGCAGAGGATAAAGTAGGTAAAAAGACGAGGGCTAGTAGAAATCCTTGGGTGACAGAAGAAATATTGAATTTAATTGATGAAAGGAGAAAATATAAAAATGCAGTAAATGAAGCAGGCAAAAAGGAATACAGACGTCTCAAAAATGAGATCGACAGGAAGTGCAAAATGGCTAAGCAGGGATGGCTAGAGGACAAATGTAAGAATGTAGAGGCTTATCTCACTAGGGGGAAGATAGATACTGCCTACAGGAAAATTAAAGATACCTTTGGAGATAAGATAACCACTTGTATGAACATCAAGAGCTCAGATGGAAACGCAGTTCTAAGCAAAGAATAGAAAGCAGAAAGGTGGAAGGAGTATATAGAGGGTCTATACAAGGGCGATGTACTTGAGGACAATATTATGGAATTGGAAGAGGATGTAGACGAAGATGAAATGGGAGATACGATACTGCGTGAAGAGTTTGACAGAGCACTGAAAGACCCGAGTCGAAACAAGGCCCCCGGAGTAGACAACATTCCATTGGAACTACTGACGGCCTCGGGAGAGCCAGTCCTTACAAAACTCTATCATCTGGTGAGCAAGATGTATGAGACAGACGAAATACCCTCAGACTTCAAGAAGAATATAATAATTCCAATCCCAAAGAAAGCAGGTGTTGACAGATGTGAAAATTACCGAACTATCAGTTTAATAAGCCACAGCTGCAAAATACTAACACGAATTCTTTACAGACGAATGGAAAAACTAGTAGAAGCCGACCTCGGGGAAGATCAGTTTGGCTTCCGTAGAAATGTTGGAACACGTGACGCAATACTGACCCTACGACTTATCTTAGAAGAAAGGTTAAGGAAAGGCAAACCTACGTTTCTAGCATTTGTAGACTTAGAGAAAGCTTTTGATAATGTTGAGTGGAATACTCTCTTTCAGATTCTGAAGGTGGCAGGGGTAAAATACAGGAAGCGAAAGGCTATTTACAATTTGTACAGAAACCAGATGGCAGTTATAAGAGTCGAGGGGCATGAAAGGGAAGCAGTGGTTGGGAAGGGAGTGAGACAAGGTTGTAGTCTCTCTCCGATGTTATTCAATCTGTATATTGAGCAAGCAGTAAAGGAAACAAAAGAAAAATTTGGAGTAGGTATTAAAATCCATGGAGAAGAAATACAAACTTTGAGGTTCGCCGATGACATCGTAATTCTGTCAGAGACAGCAAAGGACTTGGAAGAGCAGTTGAACGGAATGGATAGTGTCTTGAGGATATAAAATGAACATCAACAAAAGCAAAACGAGGATAATGGAGTGTAGTCGAATTAAGTCGGGTGATGCTGCAGGAATTAGATTAGGAACTGAGACAGTTAAAGTAGTAAAGGAGTTTTGCTATTTGGGGAGCAAAATAACCGATGATGGTCGAAGTAGAGAGGATATAAGATGTAGACTGGCAATGGCAAGGAAAGCGTTTCTGAAGAAGAGAAATTTGTTAACATCGAGTATAGATTTAAGTGTCTGGAAGTCATTTCTGAAAGTATTTGTATGGAGTGTAGCCATGTATGGAAGTGAAACATGGACGATAACTAGTTTGGACAAGAAGAGAATAGAAGCTTTCGAAATGTGGTGCTACAGAAGAATGCTAAAGATTAAATGGGTATATCACATAACTAATGAGTAAGTATTGAATAGTATTGAGGAGAAGAGAAGTTGGTGGCACAACTTGACCAGAAGAAGGGATCGGTTGGTGGGACATGTTCTGAGGCATCCAGGGATCACCAATTTAGTATTGGAGGGCAGCGTGGAGGGTAAAAATCGTAGAGGGAGACCAAGAGATGAATACAGTAAGCAGATTCAGAAGGATGTAGGTTGCAGTAGGTACTGGGAGATGAAGAAGCTTGCACAGGATAGAGTAGCATGGAGAGCTGCATCAAACCAGTCTCAAGACAGAAAACCACAACAACAACATGGTCAGTTAAGAAAAGATGGAGTAGTTTAATTTTTCATCGCATTATTCATCAGAAACCACCTCGAGGGAAAAGTCAGACTGGTGTCTGCAGTGACAGATGTAACGAAAATTGAAACAATTTTTGGAAGAAGTAAACACGGTATACGGAGACATACTTCTTCATTCCGAAAGTCGTTGGTTGAGCGCAGGAAAATGTTTAACTAGTTTCTTTGTACTTAGAATATACAACGAAGAGACAAAGAAACTGGTACGTCTGCGTAATATCGTGTAAGCACGCAGAAGTGCCCAACACGACGTGACATGAACTCGACTAACGTCTGAAGCAGTGCTGGAGGGAACCGACACCATCAATCCTACAGCGCTGTCCATAAATCCGTAAGAGTGCGAGGGGGTGGAGATCTCTCCCGAACAGCACGTTGCAAGGCTGCCAAGATAAGCTCAATAATGTTCATGTCTGGGGAGCTCGGTGGCCAGAGGAAGTGCTTACCCTCAGAAGAGTATTCCTGGAGCCACTGTGTAGCAATTCTTGTCGTGTAGGGTGTCGCATTGCCCTGCTGGAATTGGCCAACTCCGTCGGTATCACAACGCACATGAATGGATGCAGGTGGTCAGACAGGATGCTTGCGTACTTGTCAGCTGCCAGAGTCGTACCTAGACGTACCAGGGGTCTCCTATCACTGCAACTGCACACGCCCCACCCACCATTACAGAGTCTCCACCAGCGTGAACAGTGCCCTGTTGACATGTAGGGTCCATGAATTCGTGAGGTTGTCTCCGCACCCGTACAGGTCTATCCGCTCGATAAAATTTGAAACGAGACTCGTCCGACCACGCAACAGTCATTAACAGTCCAACGTCGGTGTTAACAGGCCGAGGCGAGGCGTAAAGCTTTGTGTCGTGCAGTCATCAAGGGTACATTGGTGGCCCATCGGCTCCAAAAGGCCCTACCGATGATGTTTCGTTGAATGCTTTGGACGCTGATACTTGCTGCAGGGCCAGCATTTATTCCGTCTCCCTTACTCCACCTCTCACTTTTTTTACCACTGGAGTTAATTTTATTCAGCTTGTGGTTTTATTTATTTAGATATGATTATATATGTGTGGCAGCAAGTATGTTGGCACATGGTAACTAGTAACTTTGCTTTACGATATTAAAGTTTGGATTTGCAATGTTCAGACTGATATAAAACTGAAACTGAGAGCTGATGGCAGTAACAAGTTGGTATGGTTTTGATTCAATGTTTGTACACTGTCTTTACTTGGTAATTCTTTGTCTTCGTAAAAGCGAGTAACTTTGAGTAATGTTGGATAAATATTTCATTTTGACTGTATGAGTCACACTAGCACAAATACATTAAGTTCAGACATGGAGTGGGAGAGGGAATAAACACTTTTATCATAAATGTGGCATGCCGTGGATCAAATTATTGCTTTTCTGCATATGCTCTGGATAATCATGTAGGGAACATTCACTTGCTACTGTAACGTAATCAAGTAAGAAAGACAACTGTATCTGATCTCACAACCTTGCATCGTATTCAGAAAAGTAAGTAATGAAATTCAAATGATCGTTACAGCACTGAATGTTGTTTACGTTATGCAGTGGATTTTTGAATACTGTTAATTAGAACAGGAGCGCGGATTGCCCGCGTTCTCTTAATCTCAGGGAAAAAATGTAAAATATTGCTTTAGTTTCACAGAGCAGGACTTGCCACAAAATGTGAAAATGATAAAGTCATAACACAGTTATTCGTTATATTTTTTGCGGCCGCATAGAACATGTCGCACAGCACCTTCCAAATCAAACTGAGAAATGCACTGAATAATATGATATAGTCTGCCGGCACTGCTGGAAGCTGTAAGAAAATGTTAAATACACTCCTGGAAATTGAAATAAGGACACCGTGAATTCATTGTCCCAGGAAGGGGAAACTTTATTGACACATTCCTGGGGTCAGATACATCACATGATCACACTGACAGAACGACAGGCACATAGACACAGGCAACAGAGCATGCACAATGTCGGCACTAGTACAGTGTATATCCAACTTTCGCAGCAATGCAGGCTGCTATTCTTCCATGGAGACGATCGTAGAGATGCTGGATGTAGTCCTGTGGAACGGCTTGCCATGCCATTTCCACCTGGCGCCTCAGTTGGACCAGCGTTCGTGCTGGACGTGCAGACCGCGTGAGACGACATTTCATCCAGTCCCAAACATGCTCAATGGGGGACAGATCCGGAGATCTTGCTGGCCAGGGTAGTTGACTTACACCTTCTAGAGCACGTTGGCTGGCACGGGATACATGCGGACGTGCATTGTCCTGTTGGATAAGCAAGTTCCCTTGCCCGTCTAGGAATGGTAGAATGATGGGTTCGATGACGGTTTGGATGTACCGTGCACTATTCAGTGTCCCCTCGACGATCACCAGAGGTGTACGGCCAGTGTAGGAGATCGCTCCCCACATCATGATGCCGGGTGTTGGCCCTGTGTGCCTCGGTCATATGCAGTCCTGATTGTGGCGCTCACCTGCACGGCGCCAAACACGCATACGACCATCATTGGCACCAAGGCAGAAGCGACTCTCATCGCTGAAGACGACACGTCTCCATTCGTCCCTGCATTCACGCCTGTCGCGACACCACTGGAGGCGGGCTGCACGATGTTGAGGCGTGAGCGGAAGACGGCCTAACGGTGTGCGGGACCGTAGCCCAGCTTCATGGAGACGGTTGCGAATGGTCGTCGCCGATACCCCAGGAGCAACAGTGTCCCTAATTTGCTGGGAAGTGGCGGTGCGGTCCCCTACGGCACTGCGTAGGATCCTACGGTCTTGGCGTGCATCCGTGCGTCGCTGCGGTCCGGTCCCAGGTCGACGGGCACGTGCACCTTCCGCCGACCACTGGCGACAACATCGATGTACTGTGGAGACCTCACGCCCCACGTGTTGAGCAATTCGGCGGTACGTCCACCCGGCCTCCCGCATGCCCACTATACGCCCTCGCTCAAAGTCCGTCAACTGCACATACGGTTCACGTCCACGCTGTCGCGGCATGCTACCAGTGTTAAAGACTGCGATGGAGCTCCGTATGCCACGGCAAACTGGCTGCCACTGACGGCGGCGGTGCACAAATGCTGCGCAGCTAGCGCCATTCGACGGCCAACACCGCGGTTCCTGGTGTGTCCGCTGTGCCGTGCGTGTGATCATTGCTTGTACAACCCTCTCGCAGTGTCCGGAGCAAGTATGGTGGGTCTGACACACCGGTGTCAATGTGTTCTTTTTTCCATTTCCAGGAGTGTATTATTATGTTACCTCGCTTTACCGGCGAGGCGACTGCGATGCCTGAAATAAATATTTTTAAATGTGCCGCGTCTGCGGCCGTTGCCCTCGCAGATTGGTACAGCGGCTTCCGCTAAATTAAATGCTGAATATGTCTAAATTATTTATGGGACGAATCGCTGGCAACTTTTCAAATTATTTGAAAAACATATTTGCTCAAACTCTATATATTCAAAGAAAAATGCATTAATTTTACACACGTTTTTACAACAACTCGCCTAATGGCGGATCTCAAGCTTCTGGAACAAAAGAATCACGGCTAGCATATACATTTGCTTAACACGCAAGTGTTATGCGTAACGAAACCCAAAGAGAATAGGGAGATTATTACACCGCTTATTACTATTTATACGTGTACTGAATTGTCCTTTCTATCTGAGGCACAGATTAACAAGATAATAACATGTCATGGATTCAAAGTTAAAAAATTCCTAAAACGTCACATCATTATGAATGTTCTACATACACACATAATAATTAGTGAAATGTTTACCAAGTCTCGCTTTATCGTTTCACTTGGTCATGTTTATTCGTGTTTAAATTATCTCTCTTTCGCCGTGTGCGTGGCACTATATCGATACATGTTAACTGGTCTTACACACACGGAAAAAAATCTATCACACGCTTTTTATGGCGACTGGCCAGGAGACGCTACACATGGAAGTCTGCAGCAATTTGCGGCAGGGTTGCACTTCTGTCACGTTGAACGATTCTCTCCAGCCGTCGTTCATCCCGTTCTTGCACGATCTTTTTCCGGCCCCAGCGATGTCGGAGCTTTGATGTTTAGCCGGATTCCTGGTATTTGCGGTACATTCGTAGAATGGTCGTACGGGAAAATCCCCACTTCGTCGCTACCTCGGAGATGCTGTGTGCCATCGTTCGTCCGCAGACTATAACACCACGTTCAAACTCACTTAAATCTTGACAACCTTCCATTGTAGCATCAATAACCGATCTAACAAGTGCGCCAGACATTTGCGCTCTTACACAGGCGTTGCCGACCGCAGTGCCGTATTCTGTGTGTTAACATATCATACGTATTTGAATATGCATGCCTATACCAGTTTCTTTGGCGCTTCAGTGTATTACAGAAATTATTTGTATTAATTACACACGAAACTCAAAAAACCCACAAAACGCGAAGTTGGCAAAAAATATTTGGGTACTGCACGACGGCAGTGCTGGTCCGATCTGCTCAGCCCAGTATCGTGGTGCCTCATGCAACTACGCTATGCCGAAACTCAGCTCCGATCGGCCTCGATTACTGTACTTCAATCGCCGAAATGTTATTAATATTTAATTATATAACAAATCCTAATAACCATGACTCGCATTCATGAATCTCAAATGCGTCGTTGCATTAAAACAGCTTACTCTCATTACGTGAGAGTTATAACACGAAAATAGCCAAATACGATCATTCGTTAACCGTTAATATGACGTCTCCCTCCTTTTTACTACGACAAATCGTACCAGTAACGTTTCGTTCTCGAGACATTGAACGTGTTACGGTGCTTTGAAAGAGCATATATCCAATGGGTGTAACGTATAACATAAAACGCATCGAATATGGGCTGCTGCTGAACGTGACAAATAGAATACGATGTCTTGCTTTCTGCTTGTGACTTAGGGAGCGTTCTTGCTTCCTGTTGGTTCTACTTTATGTGGCACGTTGGGCCGGTATTACACTATCATCATTCTTCGACAAGGAAATAGGATCAAATATTCGTCAAATTTCTTTGACCACGACGTGGCGCTAAGAAGCAGCATTCCACTATCGTCTATTTTTTCTCAAATTTCAACATGACGGACAATAACTTGTTATTATACGCTCCAGTTGCTAGTACCACAATATGATTGTGTGGTGTGTGTATTTGAAAGAAAAGAGACTGGAAAAAAGTTAACATACTTGGATAAAGCCATAGGTGTTACGCCGAGATAGTAAAAGTATTCAACAAAATTAGTTACAAGAGGTGCTAGTCTTAATATATAAATTAATTACGAATGGATAAAAGTGAAGTCTGTGTTTCCTCAGTAAAGTGTCTTGTACAAAACAAAATACTCTCTTGAGAAATGCTACTTCAGCAGAAGACAGGCAAACAGTGATTTCTCGATACACTATAGTTTACAGCACAGCACACGATTATCGCATTGCATATTAACCAAAATAATTCCAGAAACATGTGAAGCGATTTATAAACCTCTAAAGGAGGAATATGTGAAGGTAAATAAATTTTTAGTACACTATATGGGCAATAATAACTATTTTTAATTTTGAATAATTTAGTTAATGCAATTAGTGTTCCAACAAGTACACATTTAATTAAAAGTACGAGACAGATGAAGTGCTTTTTAACTTGTGCATCCAGAGTTCAAAAATTGAGAAAGTAGAATGGCAAGCTAAGGAAGAATTTTTTATTTTAGTATGTGACCAAAAAAAATGTGTGTGAAATCTTATGGGACTTAACTGCTAAGGTCATCAGTCCCTAAGCTTACACACTACTGAACCTATATTATCCTAAGGACAAACACCCCCACCCCCACGCCCGAGGGAGGATTCGAACTTCCGCCGGGACCAGCCGCACAGTCCATGACTGTAGCGCCTCAGACCGCTAGGCTAATCCCTCGCGGCTTAGTATGTGACCATATTTTCTATCCTGCCTTGCTGAAAAGCTGCCTGGATGTTTCCAAATGTAGAGGTGGATGGATGTAATTGTGATTGTGGACATAAAGTCGCCTGCAGCGTATTCCACCTGCCCATCAACACACAATTAATAGCATGCACCGTGCCTCTCGCTCAACCCCTACGCTAGTCAAAGCAAATTTATTAAAAAAAAGTGAAGCAAAACAACAACTCTGAAGTTATGTTTACAAACACACTACAGATACGTCAAATCAGAGGATGTTTCAGTTACAGTGATATATTTGCTACAAATATCCATTTGTTTTCCATTTTTCATTAGAGTTTTCCATTTTCTTTTACTTTATCACGTGATACACTTACTTAAATTTGTTTAAATTTCACAACTCCTACACATTTCTTTTAGGATTGTTACCAAAAGCATCTTGTGAATAACTTGTCACACATTTCAATTGTTTTTGGTTTCATTCTGTTTTCTTTAAAGGATTACGAATCTGTATAATATTCACCTGCTACTCACAATTACATTTCCGTTCATGTAATGTTGTAAAGATTTTAAGTTGTAATGATGTAATCTTAATAAATAAATAAATAACTTGCACAAAAGAATCGCGCCCTTTGGGCGCATAATTTTTGCAAGTCGGGATTACGTTCGAGCTAACCTGACGAAAATTAAACAAAAAACAAGGAAGATAAAATAAGATGCAGCGACGCCGGCGTTCCAATCGGTTACATTTCACATTGCAGTGAACGGAAGACCAACTACTTTCATGATCAAATCTACGGCAGGGCCCTAGATTTGATCACTTTTATTTGACGACAGGCGTGATTTGATAAAGTTCCATGCTACACCATACAATTTCTTTCACATTAAATATTTGACATATCAGCTTTGAAAAAGAAATATGATAGTTTAATACCGGTCTAGCCGAAATATCGCAGAGCTTATTTTGTGTTTCATGTAACGAAATGGCTTCTCTGCGAGAAATAGCAGGAAGTGACGTCACAAAACTCGCAGAGCGCCACGTCTACATCAGCAAATTCGTTCCGTCTGTCGACGGCTTTCCTGTACCCGCACACCATACGAGAAACCATAATACGAAGTACAGTGGGAAGAACCCTCCGCCACCTACTTCACAGTGGTGTGCAGAGGGTGGATGCAGACGCAGAGCCTCAGTGGGTGTGGACGTGGCTTTACTCTTCCCGCACTCCATACGAGAAACTGTAATACATGCTACAGCGGAAAATACCCTCTGCCACGTACTTCACAGTGGTGTGCAGAGAGTGAATGAAGGCACAGTGCCACAGTGGGTGTAGACGCGAGTTTACTCTTCCCACACTCCATATGAGAAACCATAATAGAGCTACAGTGGGAGGTACCCCCTGCCACGCACTTCGAAGTGGTCTGCAGAAAGTGGATGCAGACGTAGAGCCTCAGTGGGTGAGGGCGCTGCTTCACTCTTCCCGCACTCCATACGAGAAGCTGAATACTTGCTACAGTGGGAAATACCCTCTGCCACGCACTTCTAGCTTTCAGCAGAGCGTCAGTGGGTGGGGGCGCAGCTTCACTCTTCCTGCGCTCCGTACGACAAACCGTAATACGTGCTACAGCGGGAAGCGCCCTCCGCCACGCACTTCAAAGTGGTGTGCAGAGAGTGGATGCAGACGCAGAGCCTAAGAGGGTGTGGATGCGACTTCACTCTTCCTGCACTCCATACGAGAAACCGTAATACGAACTACAGTGGGAAGTACCCTCTGCCGCGTACTTCACAGTGGTGTGCAGAGAGTGAATGCAGACGCAGAGCCACAGTGGGTGTGGACGTGGCTCTACTCTTCCTGCCCTTCATACGAGAAATTGTAATACATGCTACAGGGGGAAGTACCCTCTGCCACTTATTTCACAGTGGTCTGCAGAGAGTGGATGCAGATGTAGAGCCTCAGTGGGTGTGGACGTAGCTTTACTCTTCGCGCACTCCATACGAGAAACTGTAATACTTGCTTTAGCGGAAAGTACCCTCTGCCACATACTTCACAGTGGTGTGCAGAGAGTGGATTTAGACGCAGAGCCTCAGACGGTGTGGACGCGAATTCACTCCTCCCGCACTCCATACGAGAAACCGTAATACGAGCTACAGTGGGAAGTACCCTCTAACGCGTACTTCACAGTGGTGTGCAGAGAGTGCATGCAGACGCAGAGCCACAGTGGGTGTGGACGTGGCTCTACTCTTCCTGCCCTTCATACGAGAAACTAATACATGCTACAGGGGGAAGTACCCTCTGCCACTTATTTCACAGTGGTCTGCAGAGAGTGGATGCAGATGTAGAGCCTCAGTGGGTGTGGACGTGGCTTTACTCTTCGCGCACTCCATACGAGAAACTGTAATACTTGCTCTAGCGGAAAGTACCCTCTGCCACATACTTCACAGTGGTGTGCAGAGAGTGGATTTAGACGCAGAGCCTCAGACGGTGTTGACGCGAATTCACTCCTCCCGCACTCCATACGAGAAACCGTAATACGAGCTACAGTGGGAAGTACCCTCTGCCGCGTACTTCACAGTGGTGTGCAGAGAGTGAATGCAGACGCAGAGCCACAGTGGGTGTGCACGTGGCTCTACTCTTCCTGCCCTTCATACGAGAAACTGTAATACATGCTACAGGGGGAAGTACCCTCTGCCACTTATTTCACAGTGGTCTGCAGAGAGTGGATGCAGATGTAGAGCCTCAGTGGGTGTGGACGTGGCTTTACTCTTGGCGCACTCCATACGAGAAACTGTAATACTTGCTTTAGCGGAAAGTAGCCTCTGCCACATACTTCACAGTGGTGTGCAGAGAGTGGATTTAGACGCAGAGCCTCAGACGGTGTGGACGCGAATTCACTCCTCCCGCACTCCATACGAGAAACCGTAATACGAGCTACAGTGGGAAGTACCCTCTGCCGCGTACTTCACAGTGGTGTGCAGAGAGTGAATGCAGACGCAGAGCCACAGTGGGTGTGGACGTGGCTCTACTCTTCCTGCCCTTCATACGAGAAACTGTAATACATGCTACAGGGGGAAGTACCCTCTGCCACTTATTTCACAGTGGTCTGCAGAGAGTGGATGCAGATGTAGAGCCTCAGTGGGTGTGGACGTGGCTTTACTCTTCGCGCACTCCATACGAGAAACTGTAATACTTGCTTTAGCGGAAAGTAGCCTCTGCCACATACTTCACAGTGGTGTGCAGAGAGTGGATTTAGACGCAGAGCCTCAGAAGGTGTGGACGCGAATTCACTCCTCCCGCACTCCATACGAGAAACCGTAATACGAGCTACAGTGGGAAGTACCCTCTGCCGCGTACTTCACAGTGGTGTGCAGAGAGTGAATGCAGACGCAGAGCCACAGTGGGTGTGGACGTGGCTCTACTCTTCCTGCCCTTCATACGAGAAACTGTAATACATGCTACAAGGGGAAGTACCCTCTGCCACTTATTTCACAGTGGTCTGCAGAGAGTGGATGCAGATGTAGAGCCTCAGAGGGTGTGGACGTGGCTTTACTCTTCGCGCACTCCATACGAGAAACTGTAATACTTGCTTTAGCGGAAAGTACCCTCTGCCACATACTTCACAGTGGTGTGCAGAGAGTGGATTTAGACGCAGAGCCTCAGAAGGTGTGGACGCGAATTCACTCCTCCCGCACTCCATACGAGAAACCGTAATACGAGCTACAGTGGGAAGTACCCTCTGCCGCGTACTTCACAGTGGTGTGCAGAGAGTGAATGCAGACGCAGAGCCACAGTGGGTGTGGACGTGGCTCTACTCTTCCTGCCCTTCATACGAGAAACTGTAATACATGCTACAGGGGGAAGTACCCTCTGCCACTTATTTCACAGTGGTCTGCAGAGAGTGGATGCAGATGTAGAGCCTCAGTGGGTGTGGACGTGGCTCTACTCTTCCTGCCCTTCATACGAGGAACTGTAATACATGCTACAGGGGGAAGTACCCTCTGCCACATACTTCACAGTGGTGTGCAGAGAGTGGATTTAGACGCAGAGCCTCAGAAGGTGTGGACGCGAATTCACTCCTCCCGCACTCCATACGAGAAACCGTAATACGAGCTACAGTGGGAAGTACCCTCTGCCGCGTACTTCACAGTGGTGTGCAGAGAGTGAATGCAGACGCAGAGCCACAGTGGGTGTGGACGTGGCACTACTCTTCCTGCCCTTCATACGAGAAACTGTAATACATGCTACAGGGGGAAGTACCCTCTGCTACTTATTTCACAGTGGTCTGCAGAGAGTGGATGCAGATGTAGAGCCTCAGTGGGTGTGGACGTGGCTTTACTCTTCGCGCACTCCATTCGAGAAACTGTAATACTTGCTTTAGCGGAAAGTACCCTCTGCCACATACTTCACAGTGGTGTGCAGAGAGTGGATTTAGACGCAGAGCCTCAGACGGTGTGGACGCGAATTCACTCCTCCCGCACTCCATACGAGAAACCGTAATACGAGCTACAGTGGGAAGTACCCTCTGCCGCGTACTTCACAGTGGTGTGCAGAGAGTGAATGCAGACGCAGAGCCACAGTGGGTGTGCACGTGGCTCTACTCTTCCTGCCCTTCATACGAGAAACTGTAATACATGCTACAGGGGGAAGTACCCTCTGCCACTTATTTCACAGTGGTCTGCAGAGAGTGGATGCAGATGTAGAGCCTCAGTGGGTGTGGACGTGGCTTTACTCTTCGCGCACTCCATACGAGAAACTGTAATACTTGCTTTAGCGGAAAGTAACCTCTGCCACATACTTCACAGTGGTGTGCAGAGAGTGGATTTAGACGCAGAGCCTCAGACGGTGTGGACGCGAATTCACTCCTCCCGCACTCCATACGAGAAACCGTAATATGAGCTACAGTGGGAAGTACCCTCTGCCGCGTACTTCACAGTGGTGTGCAGAGAGTGAATGCAGACGCAGAGCCACAGTGGGTGTGCACGTGGCTCTACTCTTCCTGCCCTTCATACGAGAAACTGTAATACATGCTACAGGGGGAAGTACCCTCTGCCACTTATTTCACAGTGGTCTGCAGAGAGTGGATGCAGATGTAAAGCCTCAGTGGGTGTGGACGTGGCTTTACTCTTGGCGCACTCCATACGAGAAACTGTAATACTTGCTTTAGCGGAAAGAACCCTCTGCCACATACTTCACAGTGGTGTGCAGAGAGTGGATTTAGACGCAGAGCCTCAGACGGTGTGGACGGGAATTCACTCCTCCCGCACTCCATACGAGAAACCGTAATACGAGCTACAGTGGAAAGTACCCTCTGCCGCGTACTTCACAGTGGTGTGCAGAGAGTGAATGCAGACGCAGAGCCACAGTGGGTGTGGACGTGGCTCTACTCTTCCTGCCCTTCATACGAGAAACTGTAATACATGCTACAGGGGGAAGTACCCTCTGCCACTTATTTCACAATGGTCTGCAGAGAGTGGATGCAGATGTAGAGCCTCAGTGGGTGTGGACGTGGCTTTACTCTTCGCGCACTCCATACGAGAAACTGTAATACTTGCTTTAGCGGAAAGTACCCTCTGCCACATACTTCACAGTGGTGTGCAGAGAGTGGATTTAGACGCAGAGCCTCAGACGGTGTGGACGCGAATTCACTCCTCCCGCACTCCATACGAGAAACCGTAATACGAGCTACAGTGGGAAGTACCCTCTGCCGCGTACTTCACAGTGGTGTGCAGAGAGTGAATGCAGACGCAGAGCCACAGTGGGTGTGGACGTGGCTCTACTCATCCTGCCCTTCATACGAGAAACTGTAATACATGCTACAGGGGGAAGTACCCTCTGCCACTTATTTCACAGTGGTCTGCAGAGAGTGGGTGCAGATGTAGAGCCTCAGAGGGTGTGGACGTGGCTTTACTCTTCGCGCACTCCATACGAGAAACTGTAATACTTGCTTTAGCGGAAAGTAGCCTCTGCCACATACTTCACAGTGGTGTGCAGAGAGTGGATTTAGACGCAGAGCCTCAGAAGGTGTGGACGCGAATTCACTCCTCCCGCACTCCATACGAGAAACCGTAATACGAGCTACAGTAGGAAGTACCCTCTGCCGCGTACTTCACAGTGGTGTGCAGAGAGTGAATGCAGACGCAGAGCCACAGTGGGTGTGGACGTGGCTCTACTCTTCCTGCCCTTCATACGAGAAACTGTAATACATGCTACAGGGGGAAGTACCCTCTGCCACTTATTTCACAGTGGTCTGCAGAGAGTGGATGCAGATGTAGAGCCTCAGTGGGTGTGGACGTGGCTCTACTCTTCCTGCCCTTCATACGAGAAACTGTAATACATGCTACAGGGGGAAGTACCCTCTGCCACTTATTTCACAGTGGTCTGCAGAGAGTGGGTGCAGATGTAGAGCCTCAGAGGGTGTGGACGTGGCTTTACTCTTCGCGCACTCCATACGAGAAACTGTAATACTTGCTTTAGCGGAAAGTACCCTCTGCCACATACTTCACAGTGGTGTGCAGAGAGTGGATTTAGACGCAGAGCCTCAGAAGGTGTGGACGCGAATTCACTCCTCCCGCACTCCATACGAGAAACCGTAATACGAGCTACAGTGGGAATTACCCTCTGCCGCGTACTTCACAGTGGTGTGCAGAGAGTGAATGCAGACGCAGAGCCACAGTGGGTGTGGACGTGGCTCTACTCTTCCTGCCCTTCATACGAGAAACTGTAATACATGCTACAGGGGGAAGTACCCTCTGCCACTTATTTCACAGTGATCTGCAGAGAGTGGGTGCAGATGTAGAGCCTCAGAGGGTGTGGACGTGGCTTTACTCTTCGCGCACTCCATACGAGAAACTGTAATACTTGCTTTAGCGGAAAGTACTCTCTGCCACATACTTCACAGTGGTGTGCAGAGAGTGGATTTAGACGCAGAGCCTCAGAAGGTGTGGACGCGAATTCACTCTTCCCGCACTCCATACGAGAAACCGTAATACGAGCTACAGTGGGAAGTACCCTCTGCCGCGTACTTCACAGTGGTGTGCAGAGAGTGAATGCAGACGCAGAGCCACAGTGGCTGTGGACGTGGCTCTACTCTTCCTGCCCTTCATACGAGAAACTGTAATACATGCTACAGGGGGAAGTACCCCTGCCACTTATTTCACAGTGGTCTGCAGAGAGTGGATGCAGATGTAGAGCCTCAGTGGGTGTGGACGTGGCTTTACTCTTCGCGCACTCCATACGAGAAACTGTAATACTTGCTTTAGCGGAAAGTACCCTCTGCCACATACTTCACAGTGGTGTGCAGAGAGTGAATGCAGACGCAGAGCCACAGTGGGTGTGGACGTGGCTTTACTCTTCGCGCACTCCATACGAGAAACTGTAATACTTGCTTTAGCGGAAAGTACCCTCTGCCACATACTTCACAGTGGTGTGCAGAGAGTGGATTTAGACCCAGAGCCTCAGAAGGTGTGGACGCGAATTCACTCCTCCCGCACTCCATACGAGAAACCGTAATACGAGCTACAGTGGGAAGTACCCTCTGCCGCGTACTTCACAGTGGTGTGCAGAGAGTGAATGCAGACGCAGAGCCACAGTGGCTGTGGACGTGGCTCTACACTTCCTGCCCTTCATACGAGGAACTGTAATACATTCTACAGGGGGAAGTACCCTCTGCCACTTATTTCACAGTGGTCTGCAGAGAGTGGGTGCAGATGTAGAGCCTCAGAGGGTGTGGACGTGGCTTTACTCTTCGCGCACTCCATACGAGAAACTGTAATACTTGCTTTAGCGGAAAGTACCCTCTGCCACATACTTCACAGTGGTGTGCAGAGTGTGGATTTAGACGCAGAGCCTCAGAAGGTGTGGACGCGAATTCACTCCTCCCGCACTCCATACGAGGAACCGTAATACGAGCTACAGTGGGAAGTACCCTCTAACGCGTACTTCACAGTGGTGTGCAGAGAGTGAATGCAGACGCAGAGCCACAGTGGGTGTGGACGTGGCTCTACTCTTCCTGCTCTTCATACGAGAAACTGTAATACATGCTACAAGGGGAAGTACCCCTGCCACTTATTTCACAGTGGTCTGCAGAGAGTGGATGCAGATGTAGAGCCTCAGAGGGTGTGGACGTGGCTTTACTCTTCGCGCACTCCATACGAGAAACTGTAATACTTGCTTTAGCGGAAAGTACCCTCTGCCACATACTTCACAGTGGTGTGCAGAGAGTGGATTTAGACGCAGAGCCTCAGAAGGTGTGGACGCGAATTCACTCCTCCCGCACTCCATAGGAGAAACCGTAATACGAGCTACAGTGGGAAGTACCCTCTGCCGCGTACTTCACAGTGGTGTGCAGAGAGTGAATGCAGACGCAGAGCCACGGTGAGTGTGGACGTGGCTCTACTCTTCCTGCCCTTCATACGAGAAACTGTAATACATGCTACAGGGGGAAGTACCCTCTGCCACTTATTTCACAGTGGCCTGCAGAGAGTGGATGCAGATGTAGAGCCTCAGTGGGTGTGGACGTGGCTTTACTCTTCGCGCACTCCATACGTGAAACTGTAATACTTGCTTTAGCGTAAAGTACCCTCTGCCACATACTTCACAGTGGTGTGCAGAGAGTGGATTTAGACGCAGAGCCTCAGACGGTGTGGACGCGAATTCACTCCTCCCGCACTCCATACGAGAAACCGTAATACGAGCTACAGTGGGAAGTACCCTCTGCCGCGTACTTCACAGTGGTGTGCAGAGAGTGAATGCAGACGCAGAGCCACAGTGGGTGTGGACGTGGCTCTACTCTTCCTGCCCTTCGTACGAGAAACTGTAATACATGCTACAGGGGGAAGTACCCTCTGCTTCTTATTTCATAGTGGTCTGCAGAGAGTGGATGCAGATGTAGAGCCTCAGTGGGTGTGGACGTGGCTTTACTCTTCGCGCACTCCATACGAGAAACTGTAATACTTGCTTTAGCGGAAAGTACCCTCTGCCACATACTTCACAGTGGTGTGCAGAGAGTGGATTTAGACGCAGAGCCTCAGAAGGTGTGGACGCGAATTCACTCCTCCCGCACTCCATACGAGAAACCGTAATACGAGCTACAGTGGGAAGTACCCTCTGCCGCGTACTTCACAGTGGTGTGCAGAGAGTGAATGCAGACGCAGAGCCACAGTGGGTGTGGACGTGGCACTACTCTTCCTGCCCTTCATACGAGAAACTGTAATACATGCTACAGGGGGAAGTACCCTCTGCCACTTATTTCACAGTGGTCTGCAGAGAGTGGATGCAGATGTAGAGCCTCAGTGGGTGTGGACGTGGCTTTACTCTTCGCGCACTCCATACGAGAAACTGTAATACTTGCTTTAGCGGAAAGTACCCTCTGCCACATACTTCACAGTGGTGTGCAGAGAGTGGATTTAGACGCAGAGCCTCAGACGGTGTGGACGCGAATTCACTCCTCCCGCACTCCATACGAGAAACCGTAATACGAGCTATAGTGGGAAGTACCCTCTGCCGCGTACTTCACAGTGGTGTGCAGAGAGTGAATGCAGACGCAGAGCCACAGTGGGTGTGGACGTGGCTCTACTCTTCCTGCCCTTCATACGAGAAACTGTAATACATGCTACAGGGGGAAGTACCCTCTGCCACTTATTTCACAGTGGTCTGCAGAGAGTGGATGCAGATGTAGAGCCTCAGTGGGTGTGGACGTGGCTTTACTCTTCGCGCACTCCATACGAGAAACTGTAATACTTGCTTTAGCGGAAAGTACCCTCTGCCACATACTTCACAGTGGTGTGCAGAGAGTGGATTTAGACGCAGAGCCTCAGACGGTGTGGACGCGAATTCACTCCTCCCGCACTCCATACGAGAAACCGTAATACGAGCTACAGTGGGAAGTACCCTCTGCCGCGTACTTCACAGTGGTGTGCAGAGAGTGAATGCAGACGCAGAGCCACAGTGGGTGTGCACGTGGCTCTACTCTTCCTGCCCTTCATACGAGAAACTGTAATACATGCTACAGGGGGAAGTACCCTCTGCCACTTATTTCACAGTGGTCTGCAGAGAGTGGATGCAGATGTAAGCCTCAGTGGGTGTGGACGTGGCTTTACTCTTGGCGCACTCCATACGAGAAACTGTAATACTTGCTTTAGCGGAAAGTACCCTCTGCCACATACTTCACAGTGGTGTGCAGAGAGTGGATTTAGACGCAGAGCCTCAGACGGTGTGGACGCGAATTCACTCCTCCCGCACTCCATACGAGAAACCGTAATACGAGCTACATTGGAAAGTATCCTCTGCCGCGTACTTCACAGTGGTGTGCAGAGAGTGAATGCAGACGCAGAGCCACAGTGGGTGTGGACGTGGCTCTACTCTTCCTGCCCTTCATACGAGAAACTGTAATACATGCTACAGGGGGAAGTACCCTCTGCCACTTATTTCACAGTGGTCTGCAGAGAGTGGATGCAGATGTAGAGCCTCAGTGGGTGTGGACGTGGCTTTACTCTTCGCGCACTCCATACGAGAAACTGTAATACTTGCTTTAGCGGAAAGTACCCTCTGCCACATACTTCACAGTGGTGTGCAGAGAGTGGATTTAGACGCAGAGCCTCAGACGGTGTGGACGCGAATTCACTCCTCCCGCACTCCATACGAGAAACCGTAATACGAGCTACAGTGGGAAGTACCCTCTGCCGCGTACTTCACAGTGGTGTGCAGAGAGTGAATGCAGACGCAGAGCCACAGTGGGTGTGGACGTGGCTCTACTCTTCCTGCCCTTCATACGAGAAACTGTAATACATGCTACAGGGGGAAGTACCCTCTGCCACTTATTTCACAGTGGTCTGCAGAGAGTGGATGCAGATGTAGAGCCTCAGTGGGTGTGGACGTGGCTTTACTCTTCGCGCACTCCATACGAGAAACTGTAATACTTGCTTTAGCGGAAAGTAGCCTCTGCCACATACTTCACAGTGGTGTGCAGAGAGTGGATTTAGACGCAGAGCCTCAGAAGGTGTGGACGCGAATTCACTCCTCCCGCACTCCATACGAGAAACCGTAATACGAGCTACAGTAGGAAGTACCCTCTGCCGCGTACTTCACAGTGGTGTGCAGAGAGTGAATGCAGACGCAGAGCCACAGTGGGTGTGGACGTGGCTCTACTCTTCCTGCCCTTCATACGAGAAACTGTAATACATGCTACAGGGGGAAGTACCCTCTGCCACTTATTTCACAGTGGTCTGCAGAGAGTGGATGCAGATGTAGAGCCTCAGTGGGTGTGGACGTGGCTCTACTCTTCCTGCCCTTCATACGAGAAACTGTAATACATGCTACAGGGGGAAGTACCCTCTGCCACTTATTTCACAGTGGTCTGCAGAGAGTGGGTGCAGATGTAGAGCCTCAGAGGGTGTGGACGTGGCTTTACTCTTCGCGCACTCCATACGAGAAACTGTAATACTTGCTTTAGCGGAAAGTACCCTCTGCCACATACTTCACAGTGGTGTGCAGAGAGTGGATTTAGACGTAGAGCCTCAGAAGGTGTGGACGCGAATTCACTCCTCCCGCACTCCATACGAGAAACCGTAATACGAGCTACAGTGGGAATTACCCTCTGCCGCGTACTTCACAGTGGTGTGCAGAGAGTGAATGCAGACGCATTGCCACAGTGGGTGTGGACGTGGCTCTACTCTTCCTGCCCTTCATACGAGAAACTGTAATACATGCTACAGGGGGAAGTACCCTCTGCCACTTATTTCACAGTGGTCTGCAGAGAGTGGGTGCAGATGTAGAGCCTCAGAGGGTGTGGACGTGGCTTTACTCTTCGCGCACTCCATACGAGAAACTGTAATACTTGCTTTAGCGGAAAGTACCCTCTGCCACATACTTCACAGTGGTGTGCAGAGAGTGGATTTAGACGCAGAGCCTCAGAAGGTGTGGACGCGAATTCACTCTTCCCGCACTCCATACGAGAAACCGTAATACGAGCTACAGTGGGAAGTACCCTCTGCCGCGTACTTCACAGTGGTGTGCAGAGAGTGAATGCAGACGCAGAGCCACAGTGGGTGTGGACGTGGCTCTACTCTTCCTGCCCTTGATACGAGAAACTGTAATACATGCTACAGGGGGAAGTACCCCTGCCACTTATTTCACAGTGGTCTGCAGAGAGTGGATGCAGATGTAGAGCCTCAGTGGGTGTGGACGTGGCTTTACTCTTCGCGCACTCCATACGAGAAACTGTAATACTTGCTTTAGCGGAAAGTACCCTCTGCCACATACTTCACAGTGGTGTGCAGAGAGTGAATGCAGACGCAGAGCCACAGTGGGTGTGGACGTGGCTTTACTCTTCGCGCACTCCATACGAGAAACTGTAATACTTGCTTTAGCGGAAAGTACCCTCTGCCACATACTTCACAGTGGTGTGCAGAGAGTGGATTTAGACGCAGAGCCTCAGAAGGTGTGGACGCGAATTCACTCCTCCCGCACTCCATACGAGAAACCGTAATACGAGCTACAGTGGGAAGTACCCTCTGCCGCGTACTTCACAGTGGTGTGCAGAGAGTGAATGCAGACGCAGAGCCACAGTGGCTGTGGACGTGGCTCTACACTTCCTGCCCTTCATACGAGGAACTGTAATACATTCTACAGGGGGAAGTACCCTCTGCCACTTATTTCACAGTGGTCTGCAGAGAGTGGGTGCAGATGTAGAGCCTCAGAGGGTGTGGACGTGGCTTTACTCTTCGCGCACTCCATACGAGAAACTGTAATACTTGCTTTAGCGGAAAGTACCCTCTGCCACATACTTCACAGTGGTGTGCAGAGTGTGGATTTAGACGCAGAGCCTCAGAAGGTGTGGACGCGAATTCACTCCTCCCGCACTCCATACGAGGAACCGTAATACGAGCTACAGTGGGAAGTACCCTCTAACGCGTACTTCACAGTGGTGTGCAGAGAGTGAATGCAGACGCAGAGCCACAGTGGGTGTGGACGTGGCTCTACTCTTCCTGCCCTTCATACGAGGAACTGTAATACATGCTACAGGGGGAAGTACCCTCTGCCACTTATTTCACAGTGGTCTGCAGAGAGTGGGTGCAGATGTAGAGCCTCAGAGGGTGTGGACGTGGCTTTACTCTTCGCGCACTCCATACGAGAAACTGTAATACTTGCTTTAGCGGAAAGTACCCTTTGCCACATACTTCACAGTGGTGTGCAGAGTGTGGATTTAGACGCAGAGCCTCAGAAGGTGTGGACGCGAATTCACTCCTCCCGCACTCCATACGAGGAACCGTAATACGAGCTACAGTGGGAAGTACCCTCTAACGCGTACTTCACAGTGGTGTGCAGAGAGTGAATGCAGACGCAGAGCCACAGTGAGTGTGGACGTGGCTCTACTCTTCCTGCCCTTCATACGAGAAACTGTAATACATGCTACAGGGGGAAGTACCCTCTGCCACTTATTTCACACTGGTCTGCAGAGAGTGGGTGCAGATGTAGAGCCTCAGAGGGTGTGGACGTGGCTTTACTCTTCGCGCACTCCATACGAGAAACTGTAATACTTGCTTTAGCGGAAAGTACCCTCTGCCACATACTTCACAGTGGTGTGCAGAGAGTGAATGCAGACGCAGAGCCACAGTGGGTGTGGACGTGGCTCTACTCTTCCTGCCCTTCATACGAGAAACTGTAATACATGCTACAGGGGGAAGTGCCCTCTGCCACTTATTTCACAGTGGTCTGCAGAGAGTGGATGCAGATGTAGAGCCTCAGTGGGTGTGGACGTGGCTTTACTCTTCGCGCACTCCATACGAGAAACTGTAATACTTGCTTTAGCGGAAAGTACCCTCTGCCACATACTTCACAGTGGTGTGCAGAGAGTGGATTTAGACGCAGAGCCTCAGAAGGTGTGGACGCGAATTCACTCCTCCCGCACTCCATACGAGAAACCGTAATACGAGCTACAGTGGGAAGTACCCTCTGCCGCGTACTTCACAGTGGTGTGCAGAGAGTGAATGCAGACGCAGAGCCACAATGGGTGTGGACGTGGCACTACTCTTCCTGCCCTTCATACGAGAAACTGTAATACATGCTACAGGGGGAAGTACCCTCTGCCACTTATTTCACAGTGGTCTGCAGAGAGTGGATGCAGATGTAGAGCCTCAGTGGGTGTGGACGTGGCTTTACTCTTCGCGCACTCCATACGAGAAACTGTAATACTTGCTTTAGCGGAAAGTACCCTCTGCCACATACTTCACAGTGGTGTGCAGAGAGTGGATTAAGACGCAGAGCCTCAGACGGTGTGGACGCGAATTCACTCCTCCCGCACTCCATACGAGAAACCGTAATACGAGCTACAGTGGGAAGTACCCTCTGCCGCGTACTTCACAGTGGTGTGCAGAGAGTGAATGCAGACGCAGAGCCACAGTGGGTGTGGACGTGGCTCTACTCTTCCTGCCCTTCATACGAGAAACTGTAATACATGCTACAGGGGGAAGTACCCTCTGCCACTTATTTCACAGTGGTCTGCAGAGAGTGGATGCAGATGTAGAGCCTCAGTGGGTGTGGACGTGGCTTTACTCTTCGCGCACTCCATACGAGAAACTGTAATACTTGCTTTAGCGGAAAGTACCCTCTGCCACATACTTCACAGTGGTGTGCAGAGAGTGGATTTAGACGCAGAGCCTCAGACGGTGTGGACGCGAATTCACTCCTCCCGCACTCCATACGAGAAACCGTAATACGAGCTACAGTGGGAAGTACAATCTGCCGCGTACTTCACAGTGGTGTGCAGAGAGTGAATGCAGACGCAGAGCCACAGTGGGTGTGCACGTGGCTCTACTCTTCCTGCCCTTCATACGAGAAACTGTAATACATGCTACAGGGGGAAGTACCCTCTGCCACTTATTTCACAGTGGTCTGCAGAGAGTGGATGCAGATGTAAAGCCTCAGTGGGTGTGGACGTGGCTTTACTCTTGGCGCACTCCATACGAGAAACTGTAATACTTGCTTTAGCGGAAAGTACCCTCTGCCACATACTTCACAGTGGTGTGCAGAGAGTGGATTTAGACGCAGAGCCTCAGACGGTGTGGACGCGAATTCACTCCTCCCGCACTCCATACGAGAAACCGTAATACGAGCTACAGTGGAAAGTACCCCCTGCCGCGTACTTCACAGTGGTGTGCAGAGAGTGAATGCAGACGCAGAGCCACAGTGGGTGTGGACGTGGCTCTACTCTTCCTGCCCTTCATATGAGAAACTGTAATACATGCTACAGGGGGAAGTACCCTCTGCCACTTATTTCACAGTGGTCTGCAGAGAGTGGATGCAGATGTAGAGCCTCAGTGGGTGTGGACGTGACTTTACTCTTCACGCACTCCATACGAGAAACTGTAATACTTGCTTTAGCGGAAAGTACCCTCTGCCACATACTTCACAGTGGTGTGCAGAGAGTGGATTTAGACGCAGAGCCTCAGACGGTGTGGACGCGAATTCACTCTTCCCGCACTCCATACGAGAAACCGTAATACGAGCTACAGTAGGAAGTACCGTCTGCCGCGTACTTCACAGTGGTGTGCAGAGAGTGAATGCAGACGCAGAGCCACAGTGGGTGTGGACGTGGCTCTACTCTTCCTGCCCTTCATACGAGAAACTGTAATACATGCTACAGGGGGAAGTACCCTCTGCCACTTATTTCACAGTGGTCTGCAGAGAGTGGATGCAGATGTAGAGCCTCAGTGGGTGTGGACGTGGCTCTACTCTTCCTGCCCTTCATACGAGAAACTGTAATACATGCTACAGGGGGAAGTACCCTCTGCCACTTATTTCACAGTGGTCTGCAGAGAGTGGGTGCAGATGTAGAGCCTCAGAGGGTGTGGACGTGGCTTTACTCTTCGCGCACTCCATACGAGAAACTGTAATACTTGCTTTAGCGGAAAGTACCCTCTGCCACATACTTCACAGTGGTGTGCAGAGAGTGGATTTAGACGCAGAGCCTCAGAAGGTGTGGACGCGAATTCACTCCTCCCGCACTCCATACGAGAAACCGTAATACGAGCTACAGTGGGAATTACCCTCTGCCGCGTACCTCACAGTGGTGTGCAGAGAGTGAATGCAGACGCAGAGCCACAGTGGGTGTGGACGTGGCTCTACTCTTCCTGCCCTTCATACGAGAAACTGTAATACATGCTGCAGGGGGAAGTACCCCTGCCACTTATTTCACAGTGGTCTGCAGAGAGTGGATGCAGATGTAGAGCCTCAGTGGGTGTGGACGTGGCTTTACTCTTCGCGCACTCCATACGAGAAACTGTAATACTTGCTTTAGCGGAAAGTACCCTCTGCCACATACTTCACAGTGGTGTGCAGAGAGTGGATTTAGACGCAGAGCCTCAGAAGGTGTGGACGCGAATTCACTCCTCCCGCACTCCATACGAGAAACCGTAATACGAGCTACAGTGGGAAGTACCCTCTGCCGCGTACTTCACAGTGGTGTGCAGAGAGTGAATGCAGACGCAGAGCCACAGTGGCTGTGGACGTGGCTCTACACTTCCTGCCCTTCATACGAGGAACTGTAATACATTCTACAGGGGGAAGTACCCTCTGCCACTTATTTCACAGTGGTCTGCAGAGAGTGGGTGCAGATGTAGAGCCTCAGAGGGTGTGGACGTGGCTTTACTCTTCGCGCACTCCATACGAGAAACTGTAATACTTGCTTTAGCGGAAAGTACCCTCTGCCACATACTTCACAGTGGTGTGCAGAGAGTGAATGCAGACGCAGAGCCACAGTGGGTGTGGACGTGGCTCTACTCTTCCTGCCCTTCATACGAGAAACTGTAATACATGCTACAGGGGGAAGTACCCTCTGCCACTTATTTCACAGTGGTCTGCAGAGAGTGGATGCAGATGTAGAGCCTCAGTGGGTGTGGACGTGGCTTTACTCTTCGCGCACTCCATACGTGAAACTGTAATACTTGCTTTAGCGTAAAGTACCCTCTGCCACATACTTCACAGTGGTGTGCAGAGAGTGGATTTAGACGCAGAGCCTCAGACGGTGTGGATGCGAATTCACTCCTCCCGCACTCCATACGAGAAACCGTAATACGAGCTAGAGTGGGAAGTACCCTCTGCCGCGTACTTCACAGTGGTGTGCAGAGAGTGAATGCAGACGCAGAGCCACAGTGGGTGTGGACGTGGCTCTACTCTTCCTGCCCTTCATACGAGAAACTGTAATACATGCTACAGGGGGAAGTACCCTCTGCCACTTATTTCACAGTGGTCTGCAGAGAGTGGATGCAGATGTAGAGCCTCAGTGGGTGTGGACGTGGCTTTACTCTTCGCGCACTCCATACGAGAAACTGTAATACTTGCTTTAGGGGAAAGTACCCTCTGCCACATACTTCACAGTGGTGTGCAGAGAGTGGATTTAGACGCAGAGCCTCAGACGGTGTGGACGCGAATTCACCCCTCCCGCACTCCATACGAGAAACCGTAATACGAGCTACAGTGGGAAGTACCCTCTGCCACGTACTTCACAGTGGTGTGCAGAGAGTGAATGCAGACGCAGAGCCACAGTGGCTGTGGACGTGGCTCTACTCTTCCTGCCCTTCATACGAGAAACTGTAATACATGCTACAGGGGGAAGTACCCTCTGCCACTTATTTCACAGTGGTCTGCAGAGAGTGGATGCAGATGTAGAGCCTCAGTGGGTGTGGACGTGGCTTTACTCTTCGCGCACTCCATACGAGAAACTGTAATACTTGCTTTAGCGGAAAGTACCCTCTGCCACATACTTCACAGTGGTGTGCAGAGAGTGGATTTAGACGCAGAGCCTCAGACGGTGTGGACGCGAATTCACTCCTCCCGCACTCCATACGAGAAACCGTAATACGAGCTACAGTGGGAAGTACCCTCTGCCGCGTACTTCACAGTGGTGTGCAGAGAGTGAATGCAGACGCAGAGCCACAGTGGGTGTGGACGTGGCTCTACTCTTCCTGCCCTTCATACGAGAAACTGTAATACATGCTACAGGGGGAAGTACCCTCTGCCACTTATTTCACAGTGGTCTGCAGAGAGTGGATGCAGATGTAGAGCCTCAGTGGGTGTGGACGTGGCTTTACTCTTCGCGCACTCCATACGAGAAACTGTAGTACTTGCTTTAGCGGAAAGTACCCTCTGCCACATACTTCACAGTGGTGTGCAGAGAGTGGATTTAGACGCAGAGCCTCAGACGGTGTGGACGCGAATTCACTCCTCCCGCACTCCATACGAGAAACCGTAATACGAGCTAGAGTGGGAAGTACCCTCTGCCGCGTACTTCACAGTGGTGTGCAGAGAGTGAATGCAGACGCAGAGCCACAGTGGGTGTGGACGTGGCTCTACTCTTCCTGCCCTTCATACGAGAAACTGTAATACATGCTACAGGGGGAAGTACCCTCTGCCACTTATTTCACAGTGGCCTGCAGAGAGTGGATGCAGATGTAGAGCCTCAGTGGGTGTGGACGTGGCTTTACTCTTGGCGCACTCCATACGAGAAACTGTAATACTTGCTTTAGCGGAAAGTACCCTCTGCCACATACTTCACAGTGGTGTGCAGAGAGTGGATTTAGAAGCAGAGCCTCAGACGGTGTGGACGCGAATTCACTCCTCCCGCACTCCATACGAGAAACCGTAATACGAGCTACAGTGGGAAGTACCCTCTGCCGCGTACTTCACAGTGGTGTGCAGAGAGTGAATGCAGACGCAGAGCCACAGTGGGTGTGGACGTGGCTCTACTCTTCCTGCCCTTCATACGAGAAACTGTAATACATGCTACAGGGGGAAGTACCCTCTGCCACTTATTTCACAGTGGTCTGCAGAGAGTGGATGCAGATGTAGAGCCTCAGTGGGTGTGGACGTGGCTTTACTCTTCACGCACTCCATACGAGAAACTGTAATACTTGCTTTAGCGGAAAGTACCCTCTGCCACATACTTCACAGTGGTGTGCAGAGAGTGGATTTAGACGCAGAGCCTCAGACGGTGTGGACGCGAATTCACTCCTCCCGCACTCCATACGAGAAACCGTAATACGAGCTACAGTGGGAAGTACCCTCTGCCGCGTACTTCACAGTGGTGTGCAGAGAGTGAATGCAGACGCAGAGCCACAGTGGGTGTGGACGTGGCCCTACTCTTCCTGCCCTTCATACGAGAAACTGTAATGCATGCTACAGGGGGAAGTACCCTCTGCCACTTATTTCACAGTGGTCTGCAGAGAGTGGATGCAGATGTAGAGCCTCAGTGGGTGTGGACGTGGCTTTACTCTTCGCCCACTCCATACGAGAAACTGTAATACTTGCTTTAGCGGAAAGTACCCTCTGCCACATACTTCACAGTGGTGTGCAGAGAGTGGATTTAGACGCAGAGCCTCAGAGGGTGTGGACGCGAATTCACTCCTCCCGCACTCCATACGAAAAACCGTAATACGAGCTACAGTGGGAAGTACCGTCTGCCGCGTACTTCACACTGGTGTGCAGAGAGTGAATGCAGACGCAGAGCCACAGTGGGTGTGCACGTGGCTCTACTCTTCCTGCACTGCATACGAGAAACTGTAATACATGCTACAGGGGGAAGTACCCTCTGCCACTTATTTCACAGTGGTCTGCAGAGAGTGGATGCAGATGTAGAGCCTCAGTGGGTGTGGACGTGGCTTTACTCTTCGCGCACTCCATACGAGAAACTGTAATACTTGCTTTAGCGGAAAGTACCCTCTGCCACATACTTCACAGTGGTGTGCAGAGAGTGGATTTAGACGCAGAGCCTCAGACGGTGTGGACGCGAATTCACTCCTCCCGCACTCCATACGAGAAACCGTAATATTAGCTACAGTGGGAAGTACCCTCTGCCGCGTACTTCACAGTGGTGTGCAGTGAGTGAATGCAGACGCAGAGCCACAGTGGGTGTGGACGTGGCTCTACTCTTCCTGCCCTTCATACGAGAAACTGTAATACATGCTACAGGGGGAAGTACCCTCTGCCACTTATTTCACAGTGGTCTGCAGAGAGTGGATGCAGATGTAGAGCCTCAGTGGGTGTGGACGTGGCTTTACTCTTCGCGCACTCCATACGAGAAACTGTAATACTTGCTTTAGCGGAAAGTACCCTCTGCCACATACTTCACAGTGGTGTGCAGAGAGTGGATTTAGACGCAGAGCCTCAGACGGTGTGGACGCGAATTCACTCCTCCCGCACTCCATACGAGAAACCGCAATACGAGCTACAGTGGGAAGTACCCTCTGCCGCGTACTTCACAGTGGTGTGCAGAGAGTGAATGCAGACGCAGAGCCACAGTGGGTGTGGACGTGGCTCTACTCTTCCTGCCCTTCATACGAGGAACTGTAATACATGCTACAGGGGGCAGTACCCTCTGCCACTTATTTCACAGTGGTCTGCAGAGAGTGGGTGCAGATGTAGAGCCTCAGAGGGTGTGGACGTGGCTTTACTCTTCGCGCACTCCATACGAGAAACTGTAATACTTGCTTTAGCGGAAAGTACCCTCTGCCACATACTTCACAGTGGTGTGCAGAGAGTGGATTTAGACGCAGAGCCTCAGAAGGTGTGGACGCGAATTCACTCCTCCCGCACTCCATACGAGAAACCGTAATACGAGCTACAGTGGGAAGTACCCTCTGCCGCGTACTTCACAGTGGTGTGCAGAGAGTGAATGCAGACGCAGAGCCACAGTGGGTGTGGACGTGGCTCTACTCTTCCTGCCCTTCATACGAGAAACTGTAATACATGCTACAGGGGGAAGTACCCTCAGCCACTTATTTCACAGTGGTCTGCAGAGAGTGGATGCAGATGTAGAGCCTCAGTGGGTGTGGACGTGGCTCTACTCTTCCTGCCCTTCATACGAGAAACTGTAATACATGCTACAGGGGGAAGTACCCTCTGCCACTTATTTCACAGTGGTCTGCAGAGAGTGGGTGCAGATGTAGAGCCTCAGAGGGTGTGGACGTGGCTTTACTCTTCGCGCACTCCATACGAGAAACTGTAATACTTGCTTTAGCGGAAAGTACCCTCTGCCACATACTTCACAGTGGTGTGCAGAGAGTGGATTTAGACGCAGAGCCTCAGAAGGTGTGGACGCGAATTCACTCCTCCCGCACTCCATACGAGAAACCGTAATACGACCTACAGTGGGAATTACCCTCTGCCGCGTACTTCACAGTGGTGTGCAGAGAGCGAATGCAGACGCAGAGCCACAGTGGGTGTGGACGTGGCTCTACTCTTCCTGCCCTTCATACGAGGAACTGTAATACATGCTACAGGGGGAAGTACCCTCTGCCACTTATTTCACAGTGGTCTGCAGAGAGTGGGTGCAGATGTAGAGCCTCAGAGGGTGTGGACGTGGCTTTACTCTTCGCGCACTCCATACGAGAAACTGTAATACTTGCTTTAGCGGAAAGTACCCTCTGCCACATACTTCACAGTGGTGTGCAGAGTGTGGATTTAGACGCAGAGCCTCAGAAGGTGTGGACGCGAATTCACTCCTCCCGCACTCCATACGAGGAACCGTAATACGAGCTACAGTGGGAAGTACCCTCTGCCGCGTACTTCACAGTGGTGTGCAGAGAGTGAATGCAGACGCAGAGCCACAGTGAGTGTGGACGTGGCTCTACTCTTCCTGCCCTTCATACGAGAAACTGTAATACATGCTACAGGGGGAAGTACCCTCTGCCACTTATTTCACACTGGTCTGCAGAGAGTGGGTGCAGATGTAGAGCCTCAGAGGGTGTGGACGTTGCTTTAGTCTTCGCGCACTCCATACGAGAAACTGTAATACTTGCTTTAGCGGAAAGTACCCTCTGCCACATACTTCACAGTGGTGTGCAGAGAGTGAATGCAGACGCAGAGCCACAGTGGGTGTGGACGTGGCTCTACTCTTCCTGCCCTTCATACGAGAAACTGTAATACATGCTACAGGGGGAAGTACCCTCTGCCACTTATTTCACAGTGGTCTGCAGAGAGTGGATGCAGATGTAGAGCCTCAGTGGGTGTGGACGTGGCTTTACTCTTCACGCACTCCATACGTGAAACTGTAATACTTGCTTTAGCGTAAAGTACCCTCTGCCACATACTTCACAGTGGTGTGCAGAGAGTGGATTTAGACGCAGAGCCTCAGACGGTGTGGATGCGAATTCACTCCTCCCGCACTCCATACGAGAAACCGTAATACGAGCTACAGTGGGAAGTACCCTCTGCCGCGTACTTCACAGTGGTGTGCAGAGAGTGAATGCAGACGCAGAGCCACAGTGGATGTGGACGTGGCTCTACTCTTCCTGCCCTTCATACGAGAAACTGTAATACATGCTACAGGGGGAAGTACCCTCTGCCACTTATTTCACAGTGGTCTGCAGAGACTGGATGCAGATGTAGAGCCTCAGTGGGTGTGGACGTGGCTTTACTCTTCGCGCACTCCATACGAGAAACTGTAATACTTGCTTTAGCGGAAAGTACCCTCTGCCACATACTTCACAGTGGTGTGCAGAGAGTGGATTTAGACGCAGAGCCTCAGACGGTGTGGACGCGAATTCACTCCTCCCGCACTCCATACGAGAAACCGTAATACGAGCTACAGTGGGAAGTACCCTCTGCCGCGTACTTCACAGTGGTGCGCAGAGAGTGAATGCAGACGCAGAGCCACAGTGGGTGTGGACGTGGCTCTACTCTTCCTGCCCTTCATACGAGAAACTGTAATACATGCTACAGGGGGAAGTACCCTCTGCCACTTATTTCACAGTGGTCTGCAGAGAGTGGATGCAGATGTAGAGCCTCAGTGGGTGTGGACGTGGCTTTACTCTTCGCGCACTCCATACGAGAAACTGTAATACTTGCTTTAGCGGAAAGTACCCTCTGCCACATACGTCACAGTGGTGTGCAGAGAGTGGATTTAGACGCAGAGCCTCAGACGGTGTGGACGCGAATTCACTCCTCCCGCACTCCATACGAGAAACCGTAATACGAGCTAGAGTGGGAAGTACCCTCTGCCGCGTACTTCACAGTGGTGTGCAGAGAGTGAATGCAGACGCAGAGCCACAGTGGGTGTGGACGTGGCTCTACTCTTCCTGCCCTTCATACGAGAAACTGTAATACATGCTACAGGGGGAAGTACCCTCTGCCACTTATTTCACAGTGGTCTGCAGAGAGTGGATGCAGATGTAGAGCCTCAGTGGGTGTGGACGTGGCTTTACTCTTCGCGCACTCCATACGAGAAACTGTAATACTTGCTTTAGCGGAAAGTACCCTCTGCCACATACTTCACAGTGGTGTGCAGAGAGTGGATTTAGACGTAGAGCCTCAGACGGTGTGGACGCGAATTCACTCCTCCCGCACTCCATACGAGAAACCGTAATACGAGCTACAGTGGGAAGTACACTCTGCCGCGTACTTCACAGTGGTGTGCAGAGAGTGAATGCAGACGCAGAGCCACAGTGGGTGTGGACGTGGCTCTACTCTTCCTGCCCTTCATACGAGAAACTGTAATACATGCTACAGGGGGAAGTACCCTCTGCCACTTATTTCACAGTGGTCTGCAGAGAGTGGATGCAGATGTAGAGCCTCAGTGGGTGTGGACGTGGCTTTACTCTTCGCGCACTCCATACGAGAAACTGTAATACTTGCTTTAGCGGAAAGTACCCTCTGCCACATACTTCACAGTGGTGTGCAGAGAGTGGATTTAGAAGCAGAGCCTCAGACGGTGTGGACGCGAATTCACTCCTCCCGCACTCCATACGAGAAACCGTAATACGAGCTACAGTGGGAAGTACCCTCTGCCGCGTACTTCACAGTGGTGTGCAAAGAGTGAATGCAGACGCAGAGCCACAGTGGGTGTGGACGTGGCTCTACTCTTCCTGCCCTTCATACGAGAAACTGTAATACATGCTACAGGGGGAAGTACCCTCTGCCACTTATTTCACAGTGGTCTGCAGAGAGTGGATGCAGATGTAGAGCCTCAGTGGGTGTGGACGTGGCTTTACTCTTCGCGCACTCCATACGAGAAACTGTAATACTTGCTTTAGCGGAAAGTACCCTCTGCCACATACTTCACAGTGGTGTGCAGAGAGTGGATTTAGACGCAGAGCCTCAGACGGTGTGGACGCGAATTCACTCCTCCCGCACTCCATACGAGAAACCGTAATACGAGCTAGAGGGGGAAGTACCCTCTGCCGCGTACTTCACAGTGGTGTGCAGAGAGTGAATGCAGACGCAGAGCCACAGTGGGTGTGGACGTGGCTCTACTCTTCCTGCCCTTCATACGAGAAACTGTAATACATGCTACAGGGGGAAGTACCCTCTGCCACTTATTTCACAGTGGCCTGCAGAGAGTGGATGCAGATGTAGAGCCTCAGTGGGTGTGGACGTGGCTTTACTCTTGGCGCACTCCATACGAGAAACTGTAATACTTGCTTTAGCGGAAAGTACCCTCTGCCACATACTTCACAGTGGTGTGCAGAGAGTGGATTTAGAAACAGAGCCTCAGACGGTGTGGACGCGAATTCACTCCTCCCGCACTCCATACGAGAAACCGTAATATGAGCTACAGTGGGAAGTACCCTCTGCCGCGTACTTCACAGTGGTGTGCAGAGAGTGAATGCAGACGCAGAGCCACAGTGGGTGTGGACGTGGCTCTACTCTTCCTGCCCTTCATACGAGAAACTGTAATACATGCTACAGGGGGAAGTACCCTCTGCCACTTATTTCACAGTGGTCTGCAGAGAGTGGATGCAGATGAAGAGCCTCAGTGGGTGTGGACGTGGCTTTACTCTTCACGCACTCCATACGAGAAACTGTAATACTTGCTTTAGCGGAAAGCACCCTCTGCCACATACTTCACAGTGGTGTGCAGAGAGTGGATTTAGACGCAGAGCCTCAGACGGTGTGGACGCGAATTCACTCCTCCCGCACTCCATACGAGAAACCGTAATACGAGCTACAGTGGGAAGTACCCTCTGCCGCTTACTTCACAGTGGTGTGCAGAGAGTGAATGCAGACGCAGAGCCACAGTGGGTGTGGACGTGGCCCTACTCTTCCTGCCCTTCATACGAGAAACTGTAATACATGCTACAGGGGGGAAGTACCCTCTGCCACTTATTTCACAGTGGTCTGCAGAGAGTGGATGCAGATGTAGAGCCTCAGTGGGTGTGGACGTGGCTTTACTCTTCGCGCACTCCATACGAGAAACTGTAATACTTGCTTTAGCGGAAAGTACCCTCTGCCACATACTTCACAGTGGTGTGCAGAGAGTGGATTTAGACGCAGAGCCTCAGAGGGTGTGGACGCGAATTCACTCCTCCCGCACTCCATACGAAAAACCGTAATACGAGCTACAGTGGGAAGTACCCTCTGCCGCGTACTTCACACTGGTGTGCAGAGAGTGAATGCAGACGCAGAGCCACAGTGGGTGTGCACGTGGCTCTACTCTTCCTGCACTGCATACGAGAAACTGTAATACATGCTACAGGGGGAAGTACCCTCTGCCACTTATTTCACAGTGGACTGCAGAGAGTGGATGCAGATGTAGAGCCTCAGTGGGTGTGGACGTGGCTTTACTCTTCGCGCACTCCATACGAGAAACTGTAATACTTGCTTTAGCGGAAAGTACCCTCTGCCACATACTTCACAGTGGTGTGCAGAGAGTGGATTTAGACGCAGAGCCTCAGACGGTGTGGACGCGAATTCACTCCTCCCGCGCTCCATACGAGAAACCGTAATACGAGCTACAGTGGGAAGTACCCTCTGCCGCGTACTTCACAGTGGTGTGCAGAGAGTGAATGCAGACGCAGAGCCACAGTGGGTGTGGACGTGGCTCTACTCTTCCTGCCCTTCATACGAGGAACTGTAATACATGCTACAGGGGGCAGTACCCTCTGCCACTTATTTCACAGTGGTCTGCAGAGAGTGGGTGCAGATGTAGAGCCTCAGAGGGTGTGGACGTGGCTTTACTCTTCGCGCACTCCATACGAGAAACTGTAATACTTGCTTTAGCGGAAAGTACCCTCTGCCACATACTTCACAGTGGTGTGCAGAGAGTGGATTTAGACGCAGAGCCTCAGAAGGTGTGGACGCGAATTCACTCCTCCCGCACTCCATACGAGAAACCGTAATACGAGCTACAGTGGGAAGTACCCTCTGCCGCGTACTTCACAGTGGTGTGCAGAGAGTGAATGCAGACGCAGAGCCACAGTGGGTGTGGACGTGGCTCTACTCTTCCTGCCCTTCATACGAGAAACTGTAAAAGTGCTACAGGGGGAAGTACCCTCTGCCACTTATTTCACAGTGGTCTGCAGAGAGTGGATGCAGATGTAGAGCCTCAGTGGGTGTGGACGTTGCTCTACTCTTCCTGCCCTTCATACGAGAAACTGTAATACATGCTACAGGGGGAAGTACCCTCTGCCACTTATTTCACAGTGGTCTGCAGAGAGTGGGTGCAGATGTAGAGCCTCAGAGGGTGTGGACGTGGCTTTACCCTTCGCGCACTCCATACGAGAAACTGTAATACTTGCTGTAGCGGAAAGTACCCTCTGCCACATACTTCACAGTGGTGTGCAGAGAGTGGATTTAGACGCAGAGCCTCAGAAGGTGTGGACGCGAATTCACTCCCCCCGCACTCCATACGAGAAACCGTAATACGACCTACAGTGGGAAGTACCCTCTGCCGCGTACTTCACAGTGGTGTGCAGAGAGCGAATGCAGACGCAGAGCCACAGTGGGTGTGGACGTGGCTCTACTCTTCCTGCCCTTCATACGAGGAACTGTAATACATGCTACAGGGGGAAGTACCCTCTGCCACTTATTTCACAGTGGTCTGCAGAGAGTGGGTGCAGATGTAGAGCCTCAGAGGGTGTGGACGTGGCTTTACTCTTCGCGCACTCCATACGAGAAACTGTAATACTTGCTTTAGCGGAAAGTACCCTCTGCCACATACTTCACAGTGGTGTGCAGAGTGTGGATTTAGACGCAGAGCCTCAGAAGGTGTGGACGCGAATTCACTCCTCCCGCACTCCATACGAGGAACCGTAATACGAGCTACAGTGGGAAGTACCCTCTGCCGCGTACTTCACAGTGGTGTGCAGAGAGTGAATGCAGACGCAGAGCCACAGTGAGTGTGGACGTGGCTCTACTCTTCCTGCCCTTCATACGAGAAACTGTAATACATGCTACAGGGGGAAGTACCCTCTGCCACTTATTTCACACTGGTCTGCAGAGAGTGGGTGCAGATGTAGAGCCTCAGAGGGTGTGGACGTGGCTTTACTCTTCGCGCACTCCATACGAGAAACTGTAATACTTGCTTTAGCGGAAAGTACCCTCTGCCACATACTTCACAGTGGTGTGCAGAGAGTGAATGCAGACGCAGAGCCACAGTGGGTGTGGACGTGGCTCTACTCTTCCTGCCCTTCATACGAGAAACTGTAATACATGCTACAGGGGGAAGTACCCTCTGCCACTTATTTCACAGTGGTCTGCAGAGAGTGGATGCAGATGTAGAGCCTCAGTGGGTGTGGACGTGGCTTTACTCTTCGCGCACTCCATACGTGAAACTGTAATACTTGCTTTAGCGTAAAGTACCCTCTGCCACATACTTCACAGTGGTGTGCAGAGAGTGGATTTAGACGCAGAGCCTCAGACGGTGTGGATGCGAATTCACTCCTCCCGCACTCCATACGAGAAACCGTAATACGAGCTACAGTGGGAGGTACCCTCTGCCGCGTACTTCACAGTGGTGTGCAGAGAGTGAATGCAGACGCAGAGCCACAGTGGGTGTGGACGTGGCTCTACTCTTCCTGCCCTTCATACGAGAAACTGTAATACATGCTACAGGGGGAAGTACCCTCTGCCACTTATTTCACAGTGGTCTGCAGAGAGTGGATGCAGATGTAGAGTCCCAGTGGGTGTGGACGTGGCTTTACTCTTCGCGCACTCCATACGAGAAACTGTAATACTTGCTTTAGCGGAAAGTACCCTCTGCCACATACTTCACAGTGGTGTGCAGAGAGTGGATTTAGACGCAGAGCCTCAGACGGTGTGGACGCGAATTCACCCCTCCCGCACTCCATACGAGAAACCGTAATACGAGCTACAGTGGGAAGTACCCTCTGCCGCGTACTTCACAGTGGTGTGCAGAGAGTGAATGCAGACGCAGAGCCACAGTGGGTGTGGACGTGGCTCTACTCTTCCTGCCCTTCATACGAGAAACTGTAATACATGCTACAGGGGGAAGTACCCTCTGCCACTTATTTCACAGTGGTCTGCAGAGACTGGATGCAGATGTAGAGCCTCAGTGGGTGTGGACGTGGCTTTACTCTTCGCGCACTCCATACGAGAAACTGTAATACTTGCTTTAGCGGAAAGTACCCTCTGCCACATACTTCACAGTGGTGTGCAGAGAGTGGATTTAGACGCAGAGCCTCAGACGGTGTGGACGCGAATTCACTCCTCCCGCACTCCATACGAGAAACCGTAATACGAGCTACAGTGGGAAGTACCCTCTGCCGCGTACTTCACAGTGGTGTGCAGAGAGTGAATGCAGACGCAGAGCCACAGTGGGTGTGGACGTGGCTCTACTCTTCCTGCCCTTCATACGAGAAACTGTAATACATGCTACAGGGGGAAGTACCCTCTGCCACTTATTTCACAGTGGTCTGCAGAGAGTGGATGCAGATGTAGAGCCTCAGTGGGTGTGGACGTGGCTTTACTCTTCGCGCACTCCATACGAGAAACTGTAATACTTGCTTTAGCGGGAAGTACCCTCTGCCACATACTTCACAGTGGTGTGCAGAGAGTGGATTTAGACGCAGAGCCTCAGACGGTGTGGACGCGAATTCACTCCTCCCGCACTCCATACGAGAAACCGTAATACGAGCTACAGTGGGAAGTACCCTCTGCCGCGTACTTCACAGTGGTGTGCAGAGAGTGAATGCAGACGCAGAGCCACAGTGGGTGTGGACGTGGCTCTACTCTTCCTGCCCTTCATACGAGAAACTGTAATACATGCTACAGGGGGAAGTACCCTCTGCCACTTATTTCACAGTGGTCTGCAGAGAGTGGATGCAGATGTAGAGCCTCAGTGGGTGTGGACGTGGCTTTACTCTTCGCGCACTCCATACGAGAAACTGTAATACTTGCTTTAGCGGAAAGTACCCTCTGCCACATACTTCACAGTGGTGTGCAGAGAGTGGATTTAGACGTAGAGCCTCAGACGGTGTGGACGCGAATTCACTCCTCCCGCACTCCATACGAGAAACCGTAATACGAGCTACAGTGGGAAGTACCCTCTGCCGCGTACTTCACAGTGGTGTGCAGAGAGTGAATGCAGACGCAGAGCCACAGTGGGTCTGGACGTGGCTCAACTCTTCCTGCCCTTCATACGAGAAACTGTAATACATGCTACAGGGGGAAGTACCCTCTGCCACTTATTTCACAGTGGTCTGCAGAGAGTGGATGCAGATGTAGAGCCTCAGTGGGTGTGGACGTGGCTTTACTCTTCGCGCACTCCATACGAGAAACTGTAATACTTGCTTTAGCGGAAAGTACCCTCTGCCACATACTTCACAGTGGTGTGCAGAGAGTGGATTTAGAAGCAGAGCCTCAGACGGTGTAAACGCGAATTCACTCCTCCCGCACTCCATACGAGAAACCGTAATACGAGCTACAGTGGGAAGTACCCTCTGCCGCGTACTTCACAGTGGTGTGCAGAGAGTGAATGCAGACGCAGAGCCACAGTGGGTGTGGACGTGGCTCTACTCTTCCTGCCCTTCATACGAGAAACTGTAATACATGCTACAGGGGGAAGTACACTCTGCCACTTATTTCACAGTGGTCTGCAGAGAGTGGATGCAGATGTAGAGCCTCAGTGGGTGTGGACGTGGCTTTACTCTTGGCGCACTCCATACGAGAAACTGTAATACTTGCTTTAGCGGAAAGTACCCTCTGCCACATACTTCACAGTGGTGTGCAGAGAGTGGATTTAGACGCAGAGCCTCAGACGGTGTGGACGCGAATTCACTCCTCCCGCACTCCATACGAGAAACCGTAATACGAGCTACAGTGGGAAGTACCCTCTGCCGCGTACTTCACACTGGTGTGCAGAGAGTGAATGCAGACGCAGAGCCACAGTGGGTGTGCACGTGGCTCTACTCTTCCTGCACTGCATACGAGAAACTGTAATACATGCTACAGGGGGAAGTACCCTCTGCCACTTATTTCACAGTGGTCTGCAGAGAGCGGATGCAGATGTAGAGCCTCAGTGGGTGTGGACGTGGCTTTACTCTTCGCGCACTCCATACGAGAAACTGTAATACTTGCTTTAGCGGAAAGTACCCTCTGCCACATACTTCACAGTGGTGTGCAGAGAGTGGATTTAGACGCAGAGCCTCAGACGGTGTGGACGCGAATTCACTCCTCCCGCACTCCATACGAGAAACCGTAATACGAGCTACAGTGGGAAGTACCCTCTGCCGCGTACTTCACAGTGGTGTGCAGTGAGTGAATGCAGACGCAGAGCCACAGTGGGTGTGGACGTGGCTCTACTCTTCCTGCCCTTCATACGAGAAACTGTAATACATGCTACAGAGGGAAGTACCCTCTGCCACTTATTTCACAGTGGTCTGCAGAGAGTGGATGCAGATGTAGAGCCTCAGTGGGTGTGGACGTGGCTTTACTCTTCGCGCACTCCATACGAGAAACTGTAATACTTGCTTTAGCGGAAAGTACCCTCTGCCACATACTTCACAGTGGTGTGCAGAGAGTGGATTTAGACGCAGAGCCTCAAACGGTGTGGACGCGAATTCACTCCTCCCGCACTCCATACGAGAAACCGTAATACGAGCTACAGTGGGAAGTACCCTCTGCCGCGTACTTCACACTGGTGTGCAGAGAGTGAATGCAGACGCAGAGCCACAGTGGGTGTGGACGTGGCTCTACTCTTCCTGCCCTTCATACGAGGAACTGTAATACATGCTACAGGGGGAAGTACCCTCTGCCACTTATTTCACAGTGGTCTGCAGAGAGTGGGTGCAGATGTAGAGCCTCAGTGGGTGTGGACGTGGCTTTACTCTTCGCGCACTCCATACGAGAAACTGTAATACTTGCTTTAGCGGAAAGTACCCTCTGCCACATACTTCACAGTGGTGTGCAGAGAGTGGATTTAGACGTAGAGCCTCAGACGGTGTGGACGCGAATTCACTCCTCCCGCACTCCATACGAGAAACCGTAATACGAGCTACAGTGGGAAGTACCCTCTGCCGCGTACTTCACAGTGGTGTGCAGAGAGTGAATGCAGACGCAGAGCCACAGTGGGTGTGGACGTGGCTCTACTCTTCCTGCCCTTCATACGAGAAACTGTAATACATGCTACAGGGGGAAGTACCCTCTGCCACTTATTTCACAGTGGTCTGCAGAGAGTGGATGCAGATGTAGAGCCTCAGTGGGTGTGGACGTGGCTTTACTCTTCGCGCACTCCATACGAGAAACTGTAATACTTGCTTTAGCGGAAAGTACCCTCTGCCACATACTTCACAGTGGTGTGCAGAGAGTGGATTTAGAAGCAGAGCCTCAGACGGTGTGGACGCGAATTCACTCCTCCCGCACTCCATACGAGAAACCGTAATACGAGCTACAGTGGGAAGTACCCTCTGCCGCGTACTTCACAGTGGTGTGCAGAGAGTGAATGCAGACGCAGAGCCACAGTGGGTGTGGACGTGGCTCTACTCTTCCTGCCCTTCATACGAGAAACTGTAATACATGCTACAGGGGGAAGTACCCTCTGCCACTTATTTCACAGTGGTCTGCAGAGAGTGGATGCAGATGTAGAGCCTCAGTGGGTGTGGACGTGGCTTTACTCTTCGCGCACTCCATACGAGAAACTGTAATACTTGCTTTAGCGGAAAGTACCCTCTGCCACATACTTCACAGTGGTGTGCAGAGAGTGGATTTAGACGCAGAGCCTCAGACGGTGTGGACGCGAATTCACTCCTCCCGCACTCCATACGAGAAACCATAATACGAGCTACAGTGGGAAGTACCCTCTGCCGCGTACTTCACACTGGTGTGCAGAGAGTGAATGCAGACGCAGAGCCACAGTGGGTGTGCACGTGGCTCTACTCTTCCTGCACTGCATACGAGAAACTGTAATACATGCTACAGGGGGAAGTACCCTCTGCCACTTATTTCACAGTGGTCTGCAGAGAGCGGATGCAGATGTAGAGCCTCAGTGGGTGTGGACGTGGCTTTACTCTTCGCGCACTCCATACGAGAAACTGTAATACTTGCTTTAGCGGAAAGTACCCTCTGCCACATACTTCACAGTGGTGTGCAGAGAGTGGATTTAGACGCAGAGCCTCAGACGGTGTGGACGCGAATTCACTCCTCCCGCACTCCATACGAGAAACCGTAATACGAGCTACAGTGGGAAGTACCCTCTGCCGCGTACTTCACAGTGGTGTGCAGTGAGTGAATGCAGACGCAGAGCCACAGTGGGTGTGGACGTGGCTCTACTCTTCCTGCCCTTCATACGAGAAACTGTAATACATGCTACAGGGGGAAGTACCCTCTGCCACTTATTTCACAGTGGTCTGCAGAGAGTGGATGCAGATGTAGAGCCTCAGTGGGTGTGGACGTGGCTTTACTCTTCGCGCACTCCATACGAGAAACTGTAATACTTGCTTTAGCGGAAAGTACCCTCTGCCACATACTTCACAGTGGTGTGCAGAGAGTGGATTTAGACGCAGAGCCTCAAACGGTGTGGACGCGAATTCACTCCTCCCGCACTCCATACGAGAAACCGTAATACGAGCTACAGTGGGAAGTACCCTCTGCCGCGTACTTCACACTGGTGTGCAGAGAGTGAATGCAGACGCAGAGCCACAGTGGGTGTGGACGTGGCTCTACTCTTCCTGCCCTTCATACGAGGAACTGTAATACATGCTACAGGGGGAAGTACCCTCTGCCACTTATTTCACAGTGGTCTGCAGAGAGTGGGTGCAGATGTAGAGCCTCAGTGGGTGTGGACGTGGCTTTACTCTTCGCGCACTCCATACGAGAAACTGTAATACTTGCTTTAGCGGAAAGTACCCTCTGCCACATACTTCACAGTGGGTTGCAGAGAGTGGGTTTAGATGCAGAGCCTCAGAAGGTGTGGACGCGAATTCACTCCTCCCGCACTCCATACGAGAAACCGTAATACGAGCTACAGTGGGAAGTACCCTCTGCCGCGTACTTCACAGTGGTGTGCAGAGAGTGAATGCAGATGCAGAGCCACAGTGGGTGTGGACGTGGCTCTACTCTTCCTGCCCTTCATACGAGAAACTGTAATACATGCTACAGGGGGAAGTACCCTCTGCCACTTATTTCACAGTGGTCTGCAGAGAGTGGATGCAGATGTAGAGCCTCAGTGGGTGTGGACGTGGCTCTACTCTTCCTGCCCTTCATACGAGAAACTGTAATACATGCTACAGGGGGAAGTACCCTCTGCCACTTATTTCACAGTGGTCTGCAGAGAGTGGGTGCAGATGTAGAGCCTCAGAGGGTGTGGACGTGGCTTTACTCTTCGCGCACTCCATACGAGAAACTGTAATACTTGCTTTAGCGGAAAGTACCCTCTGCCACATACTTCACAGTGGTGTGCAGAGAGTGGATTTAGACGCAGAGCCTCAGAAGGTGTGGACGCGAATTCACTCCTCCCGCACTCCATACGAGAAACCGTAATACGAGCTACAGTGGGAATTACCCTCTGCCGCGTACTTCACAGTGGTGTGCAGAGAGCGAATGCAGACGCAGAGCCACAGTGGGTGTGGACGTGGCTCTACTCTTCCTGCCCTTCATACGAGAAACTGTAATACATGCTACAGGGGGAAGGACCCTCTGCCACTTATTTCACAGTGGTCTGCAGAGAGTGGGTGCAGATGTAGAGCCTCAGAGGGTGTGGACGTGGCTTTACTCTTCGCGCACTCCATACGAGAAACTGTAATACTTGCTTTAGCGGGAAGTACCCTCTGCCACATACTTCACAGTGGTGTGCAGAGAGTGGATTTAGACGCAGAGCCTCAGAAGGTGTGGACGCGAATTCACTCCTCCCGCACTCCATACGAGAAACCGTAATACGAGCTACAGTGGGAAGTACCCTCTGCCGCGTACTTCACAGTGGTGTGCAGAGAGTGAATGCAGACGCAGAGCCACAGTGGGTGTGGACGTGGCTCTACTCTTCCTGCCCTTCATACAAGAAACTGTAATACATGCTACAGGGGGAAGTACCCCTGCCACTTATTTCACAGTGGTCTGCAGAGAGTGGATGCAGATGTAGAGCCTGAGTGGGTGTGGACGTGGCTTTACTCTTCGCGCACTCTATACGAGAAACTGTAATACTTGCTTTAGCGGAAAGTACCCTCTGCCACATACTTCACAGTGGTGTGCTGAGAGTGGATTTAGACGCAGAGCCTCAGAAGGTGTGGGCGCGAATTCACTCCTCCCGCACTCCATACGAGAAACCGTAATACGAGCTACAGTGGGAAGTACCCTCTGCCGCGTACTTCACAGTGGTGTGCAGAGAGTGAAGGCAGACGCAGAGCCACAGTGGGTGTGGACGTGGCTCTACTCTTCCTGCCCTTCATAGGTGGAACTGTAATACATGCTACAGGGGGAAGTACCCTCTGCCACTTATTTCACAGTGGTCTGCAGAGAGTGGGTGCAGATGTAGAGCCTCAGAGGGTGTGGACGTGGCTTTACTCTTCGCGCACTCCATACGAGAAACTGTAATACTTGCTTTAGCGGAAAGTACCCTCTGCCACATACTTCACAGTGGTGTGCAGAGAGTGGATTTAGACGCAGAGCCTCAGAAGGTGTGGACGCGAATTCACTCCTCCCGCACTCCATACGAGGAACCGTAATACGAGCTACAGTGGGAAGTACCCTCTGCCGCATACTTCACAGTGGTGTGCAGAGAGTGAATGCAGACGCAGAGCCACAGTGGGTGTGGACGTGGCTCTACTCTTCCTGCCCTTCATACGAGAAACTGTAATACATGCTACAGGGGGAAGTACCCCTGCCACTTATTTCACAGTGGTCTGCAGAGAGTGGATGCAGATGTAGAGCCTCAGTGGGTGTGGACGTGGCTTTACTCTTCGCGCACTCCATACGAGAAACTGTAATACTTGCTTTAGCGGAAAGTACCCTCTGCCACATACTTCACAGTGGTGTGCAGAGAGTGGATTTAGACGCAGGGCCTCAGAAGGTGTGGACGCGAATTCACTCCTCCCGCACTCCATACGAGAAACCGTAATACGAGCTACAGTGGGAAGTACCCTCTGCCGCGTACTTCACAGTGGTGTGCAGAGAGTGAATGCAGACGCAGAGCCACAGTGGGTGTGGACGTGGCTCTACTCTTCCTGCCCTTCATACGAGGAACTGTAATACATGCTACAGGGGGAAGTACCCTCTGCCACTTATTTCACAGTGGTCTGCAGAGAGTGGGTGCAGATGTAGAGCCTCAGAGGGTGTGGACGTGGCTTTACCCTTCGCGCACTCCATACGAGAAACTGTAATACTTGCTTTAGCGGAAAGTACCCTCTGCCACATACTTCACAGTGGTGTGCAGAGAGTGAATGCAGACGCAGAGCCACAGTGGGTGTGGACGTGGCTCTACTCTTCCTGCCCTTCATACGAGAAACTGTAATACATGCTACAGGGGGAAGTACCCTCTGCCACTTATTTCACAGTGGTCTGCTAGTGTGGATGCAGATGTAGAACCTCAGTGGGTGTGGACGTGGCATTACTCTTCGCGCACTCCATACGAGAAACTGTAATACTTGCTTTAGCGGAAAGTACCCTCTGCCACATACTTCACAGTGGTGTGCAGAGAGTGGATTTAGACGCAGAGCCTCAGAAGGTGTGGACGCGAATTCACTCCTCCCGCACTCCATACAAGAAACCGTAATACGAGCTACAGTGGGAAGTACCCTCTGCCGCGTACTTCACACTGGTGTGCAGAGAGTGAATGCAGACGCAGAGCCACAGTGGGTGTGGACGTGGCTCTGCTCTTCCTGCCCTTCATACGAGAAACTGTAATACATGCTACAGGGGGAAGTACCCTCTGCCACTTATTTAACACTGGTCTGCAGAGAGTGGGTGCAGATGTAGAGCCTCAGAGGGTGTGGACGTGGCTTTACTCTTCGCGCACTCCATACGAGAAACTGTAATACTTGCTTTAGCGGAAAGTACCCTCTGCCACATACTTCACAGTGGTGTGCAGAGAGTGGATTTAGACGCAGAGCCTCAGACGGTGTGGACGTGAATTCACTCCTCCCGCACTCCATACGAGAAACCGTAATACGAGCTACAGTGGGAAGTACCCTCTGCCGCGTACTTCACAGTGGTGTGCAGAGAGTGAATGCAGACGCAGAGCCACAGTGGGTGTGGACGTGGCTCTACTCTTCCTGCCCTTCATACGAGAAACTGTAATACATGCTACAGGGGGAAGTACCCTCTGCCACTTATTTCACAGTGGTCTGCAGAGAGTGGGTGCAGATGTAGAGCCTCAGTGGGTGTGGACGTGGCTTTACTCTTCGCGCACTCCATACGAGAAACTGTAATACTTGCTTTAGCGGAAAGTACCCTCTGCCACATACTTCACAGTGGTGTGCAGAGAGTGAATGCAGACGCAGAGCCACAGTGGGTGTGGACTTGGCTCTACTCTTCCTGCCCTTCATACGAGAAACTGTAATACATGCTACAGGGGGAAGTACCCTCTGCCACTTATTTCACAGTGGTCTGCAGAGAGTGGATGCAGATGTAGAACCTCAGTGGGTGTGGACGTGTCATTACTCTTCGCGCACTCCATACGAGAAACTGTAATACTTGCTTTAGCGGAAAGTACCCTCTGCCACATACTTCACAGTGGTGTGCAGAGAGTGGATTTAGACGCAGAGCCTCAGAAGGGGTGGACGCGAATTCACTCCTCCCGCACTCCATACAAGAAACCGTAATACGAGCTACAGTGGGAAGTACCCTCTGCCGCGTACTTCACAGTGGTGTGCAGAGAGTGAATGCAGACGCAGAGCCACAGTGGGTGTGGACGTGGCTCTACTCTTCCTGCCCTTCATACGAGAAACTGTAATACATGCTACAGGGGGAAGTACCCTCTGCCACTTATTTCACACTGGTCTGCAGAGAGTGGGTGCAGATGTAGAGCCTCAGAGGGTGTGGACGTGGCTTTACTCTTCGCGCACTCCATACGAGAAACTGTAATACTTGCTTTAGCGGAAAGTACCCTCTGCCACATACTTCACAGTGGTGTGCAGAGAGTGAATGCAGACGCAGAGCCACAGTGGGTGTGGACGTGGCTCTACTCTTCCTGCCCTTCATACGAGAAACTGTAATACATGCTACAGGGGGAAGTACCCTCTGCCACTTATTTCACAGTGGTCTGCAGAGAGTGGATGCAGATGTAGAGCCTCAGTGGGTGTGGACGTGGCTTTACTCTTCGCGCACTCCATACGAGAAACTGTAATACTTGCTTTAGCGTAAAGTACCCTCTGCCACATACTTCACAGTGGTGTGCAGAGAGTGGATTTAGACGCAGAGCCTCAGACGGTGTGGACGCGAATTCACTCCTCCCGCACTCCATACGAGAAACCGTAATACGAGCTACAGTGGGAAGTACCCTCTGCCGCGTACTTCACAGTGGTGTGCAGAGAGTGAATGCAGACGCAGAGCCACAGTGGGTGTGGACGTGGCTCTACTCTTCCTGCCCTTCATACGAGAAACTGTAATACATGCTACAGGGGGAAGTACCCTCTGCCACTTATTTCACAGTGGTCTGCAGAGAGTGGATGCAGATGTAGAGCCTCAGTGGGTGTGGACGTGGCTTTACTCTTCGCGCACTCCATACGAGAAACTGTAATACTTGCTTTAGCGGAAAGTACCCTCTGCCACATACTTCACAGTGGTGTGCAGAGAGTGGATTTAGAAGCAGAGCCTCAGACGGTGTGGACGCGAATTCACTCCTCCCGCACTCCATACGAGAAACCGTAATACGAGCTACAGTGGGAAGTACCCTCTGCCGCGTACTTCACAGTGGTGTGCAGAGAGTGAATGCAGACGCAGAGCCACAGTGGGTGTGGACGTGGCTCTACTCTTCCTGCCCTTCATACGAGAAACTGTAATACATGCTACAGGGGGAAGTACCCTCTGCCACTTATTTCACAGTGGTCTGCAGAGAGTGGATGCAGATGTAGAGCCTCAGTGGGTGTGGACGTGGCTTTACTCTTCGCGCACTCCATACGAGAAACTATAATACTTGCTTTAGCGGAAAGTACCCTCTGCCACATACTTCACAGTGGTGTGCAGAGAGTGGATTTAGACGCAGAGCCTCAGACGGTGTGGACGCGAATTCACTCCTCCCGCACTCCATACGAGAAACCGTAATACGAGCTACAGTGGGAAGTACCCTCTGCCGCGTACTTCACAGTGGTGTGCAGAGAGTGAATGCAGACGCAGAGCCACAGTGGGTGTGGACGTGGCTCTACTCTTCCTGCCCTTCATACGAGAAACTGTAATACATGCTACAGGGGGAAGTACCCTCTGCCACTTATTTCACAGTGGTCTGCAGAGAGTGGATGCAGATGTAGAGCCTCAGTGGGTGTGGACGTGGCTTTACTCTTCGCGCACTCCATACGAGAAACTGTAATACTTGCTTTAGCGGAAAGTACCCTCTGCCACATACTTCACAGTGGTGTGCAGAGAGTGGATTTAGACGCAGAGCCTCAGACGGTGTGGACGCGAATTCACTCCTCCCGCACTCCATACGAGAAACCGTAATACGAGCTACAGTGGGAAGTACCCTCTGCCGCGTACTTCACAGTGGTGTGCAGAGAGTGAATGCAGACGCAGAGCCACAGTGGGTGTGGACGTGGCTCTACTCTTCCTGCCCTTCATACGAGAAACTGTAATACATGCTACAGGGGGAAGTACCCTCTGCCACTTATTTCACAGTGGTCTGCAGAGAGTGGATGCAGATGTAGAGCCTCAGTGGGTGTGGACGTGGCTTTACTCTTCGCGCACTCCATACGAGAAACTGTAATACTTGCTTTAGCGGAAAGTACCCTCTGCCACATACTTCACAGTGGTGTGCAGAGAGTGGATTTAGACGCAGAGCCTCAGACGGTGTGGACGCGAATTCACTCCTCCCGCACTCCATACGAAAAACCGTAATACGAGCTACAGTGGGAAGTACCCTCTGCCGCGTACTTCACAGTGGTGTGCAGAGAGTGAATGCAGACGCAGAGCCACAGTGGGTGTGGACGTGGCTCTACTCTTCCTGCCCTTCATACGAGAAACTGTAATACATGCTACAGGGGGAAGTACCCTCTGCCACTTATTTCACAGTGGTCTGCAGAGAGTGGATGCAGATGTAGAGCCTCAGTGGGTGTGGACGTGGCTTTACTCTTGGCGCACTCCATACGAGAAACTGTAATACTTGCTTTAGCGGAAAGTACCCTCTGCCACATACTTCACAGTGGTGTGCAGAGAGTGGATTTAGAAGCAGAGCCTCAGACGGTGTGGACGCGAATTCACTCCCCCGCACTCCATACGAGAAACCGTAATACGAGCTACAGTGGGAAGTACCCTCTGCCGCGTACTTCACAGTGGTGTGCAGAGAGTGAATGCAGACGCAGAGCCACAGTGGGTGTGGACGTGGCTCTACTCTTCCTGCCCTTCATACGAGAAACTGTAATACATGCTACAGTTGGAAGCACCCTCTGCCACTTATTTCACAGTGGTCTGCAGAGAGTGGATGCAGATGTAGAGCCTCAGTGGGTGTGGACGTGGCTTTACTCTTCGCGCACTCCATACGAGAAACTGTAATACTTGCTTTAGCGGAAAGTACCCTCTGCCACATACTTCACAGTGGTGTGCAGAGAGTGGATTTAGAAGCAGAGCCTCAGACGGTGTGGACGCGAATTCACTCCTCCCGCACTCCATACGAGAGACCGTAATACGAGCTACAGTGGGAAGTACCCTCTGCCGCGTACTTCACAGTGGTGTGCAGAGAGTGAATGCAGACGCAGAGCCACAGTGGGTGTGGACGTGGCTCTACTCTTCCTGCCCTTCATACGAGAAACTGTAATACATGCTACAGGGGGAAGTACCCTCTGCCACTTATTTCACAGTGGTCTGCAGAGAGTGGATGCAGTTGTAGAGCCTCAGTGGGTGTGGACGTGGCTTTACTCTTCGCGCACTCCATACGAGAAACTGTAATACTTGCTTTAGCGGAAAGTACCCTCTGCCACATACTTCACAGTGGTGTGCAGAGAGTGGATTTAGACGCAGAGCCTCAGAGGGTGTGGACGCGAATTCACTCCTCCCGCACTCCATACGAGAAACCATAATACGAGCTACAGTGGGAAGTACCCTCTGCCGCGTACTTCACACTGGTGTGCAGAGAGTGAATGCAGACGCAGAGCCACAGTGGGTGTGCACGTGGCTCTACTCTTCCTGCACTGCATACGAGAAACTGTAATACATGCTACAGGGGGAAGTACCCTCTGCCACTTATTTCACAGTGGTCTGCAGAGAGTGGATGTAGATGTAGAGCCTCAGTGGCTGTGGACGTGGCTTTACTCTTCGCGCACTCCATACGAGAAACTGTAATACATGCTTTAGTGGAAAGTACCCTCTGCCACATACTTCACAGTGGTGTGCAGAGAGTGGATTTAGACGCAGAGCCTCTGAGGGTGTGGACGCGAATTCACTCCTCCCGCGCTCCATACGAGAAACCGTAATACGAGCTACAGTGGGAAGTACCCTCTGCCGCGTACTTCACACTGGTGTGCAGAGAGTGAATGCAGACGCAGAGCCACAGTGGGTGTGGACGTGGCTCTACTCTTCCTGCCCTTCATACGAGAAACTGTAATACATGCTACAGGGGGAAGTACCCTCTGCCACTTATTTCACAGTGGTCTGCAGAGAGTGGATGCAGATGTAGAGCCTCAGTGGGTGTGGACGTGGCTTTACTCTTCGCGCACTCCATACGAGAAACTGTAATACTTGCTTTAGCGGAAAGTACCCTCTGCCACATACTTCACAGTGGTGTGCAGAGAGTGAATGCAGACGCAGAGCCTCAGTGGGTGTGGACGTGGCTCTACTCTTCCTGCCCTTCATACGAGAAACTGTAATACATGCTACAGGGGGAAGTACCCTCTGCCACTTATTTCACAGTGGTCTGCAGAGAGTGGGTGCAGATGTAGAGCCTCAGAGGGTGTGGACGTGGCTTTACTCTTCGCGCACTCCATACGAGAAACTGTAATACTTGCTTTAGCGGAAAGTACCCTCTGCCACATACTTCACAGTGGTGTGCAGAGAGTGAATGCAGACGCAGAGCCACAGTGGGTGTGGACGTGGCTCTACTCTTCCTGCCCTTCATACGAGAAACTGTAATACATGCTACAGGGGGAAGTACCCTCTGCCACTTATTTCACAGTGGTCTGCAGAGAGTGGATGCAGATGTAGAGCCTCAGTGGGTGTGGACGTGGCTTTACTCTTCGCGCACTCCATACGAGAAACTGTAATACTTGCTTTAGCGGAAAGTACCCTCTGCCACATACTTCACAGTGGTGTGCAGAGAGTGGATTTAGACGCAGACCCTCAGACGGTGTGGACGCGAATTCACTCCTCCTGCACTCCATACGAGAAACCGTAATACGAGCTACAGTGGGAAGTACCCTCTGCCGCGTACTTCACAGTGGTGTGCAGAGAGTGAATGCAGACGCAGAGCCACAGTGGGTGTGGACGTGGCTCTACTCTTCCTGCCCTTCATACGAGAAACTGTAATACATGCTACAGGGGGAAGTACCCTCTGCCACTTATTTCACAGTGGTCTGCAGAGAGTGGATGCAGATGTAGAGCCTCAGTGGGTGTGGACGTGGCTTTACTCTTGGCGCACTCCATACGAGAAACTGTAATAATTGCTTTAGCGGAAAGTACCCTCTGCCACATACTTCACAGTGGTGTGCAGAGAGTGGATTTAGACGCAGAGCCTCAGACGGTGTGGACGCGAATTCACTCCTCCCGCACTCCATACGAGAAACCGTAATACGAGCTACAGTGGGAAGTACCCTCTGCCGCGTACTTCACAGTGGTGTGCAGAGAGTGAATGCAGACGCAGAGCCACAGTGGGTGTGGACGTGGCTCTACTCTTCCTGCCCTTCATACGAGAAACTGTAATACATGCTACAGGGGGAAGTACCCTCTGCCACTTATTTCACAGTGGTCTGCAGAGAGTGGATGCAGATGTAGAGCCTCAGTGGGTGTGGACGTGGCTTTACTCTTGGCGCACTCCATACGAGAAACTGTAATACTTGCTTTAGCGGAAAGTACCCTCTGCCACATACTTCACAGTGGTGTGCAGAGAGTGGATTTAGACGCAGAGCCTCAGAAGGTGTGGACGCGAATTCACTCCTCCCGCACTCCATACGAGAAACCGTAATACGAGCTACAGTGGGAAGTACCCACTGCCGCGTACTTCACAGTGGTGTGCAGAGAGTGAATGCAGACGCAGAGCCACAGTGGGTGTGGACGTGGCTCTACTCTTCCTGCCCTTCATACGAGAAACTGTAATACATGCTACAGGGGGAAGTACCCTCTGCCACTTATTTCACAGTGGTCTGCAGAGAGTGGATGCAGATGTAGAGCCTCAGTGGGTGTGGACGTGGCTTTACTCTTCGCACACTCCATACGAGAAACTGTAATACTTGCTTTAGCGGAAAGTACCCTCTGCCACATACTTCACAGTGGTGTGCAGAGAGTGGATTTAGACGCAGAGCCTCAGACGGTGTGGACGCGAATTCACTCCTCCCGCACTCCATACGAGAAACCGTAATACGAGCTACAGTGGGAAGTACCCTCTGCCGCGTACTTCACAGTGGTGTGCAGAGAGTGAATGCAGACGCAGAGCCACAGTGGGTGTGGACGTGGCTCTACTCCTCCTTCCCTTATTACGAGAAACTGTAATACATGCTACAGGGGGAAGTACCCTCTGCCACTTATTTCACAGTGGTCTGCAGAGAGTGGGTGCAGATGTAGAGCCTCAGAGGGTGTGGACGTGGCTTTACTCTTCGCGCACTCCATACGAGAAACTGTAATACTTGCTTTAGCGGGAAGTACCCTCTGCCACATACTTCACAGTGGTGTGCAGAGAGTGGATTTAGACGCAGAGCCTCTGAGGGTGTGGACGCGAATTCACTCCTCCCGCACTCCATACGAGAAACCGTAATACGAGCTACAGTGGGAAGTACCCTCTGCCGCGTACTTCACACTGGTGTGCAGAGAGTGAATGCAGACGCAGAGCCACAGTGGGTGTGGACGTGGCTCTACTCTTCCTGCCCTTCATACGAGAAACTGTAATACATGCTACAGGGGGAAGTACCCTCTGCCACTTATTTCACAGTGGTCTGCAGAGAGTGGATGCAGATGTAGAGCCTCAGTGGGTGTGGACGTGGCTTTACTCTTCGCGCACTCCATACGAGAAACTGTAATACTTGCTTTAGCGGAAAGTACACTCTGCCACATACTTCACAGTGGTGTGCAGAGAGTGAATGCAGACGCAGAGCCTCAGTGGGTGTGGACGTGGCTCTACTCTTCCTGCCCTTCATACGAGAAACTGTAATACATGCTACAGGGGGAAGTACCCTCTGCCACTTATTTCACAGTGGTCTGCAGAGAGTGGGTGCAGATGTAGAGCCTCAGAGGGTGTGGACGTGGCTTTACTCTTCGCGCACTCCATACGAGAAACTGTAATACTTGCTTTAGCGGAAAGTACCCTCTGCCACATACTTCACAGTGGTGTGCAGAGAGTGAATGCAGACGCAGAGCCACAGTGGGTGTGGACGTGGCTCTACTCTTCCTGCCCTTCATACGAGAAACTGTAATACATGCTACAGGGGGAAGTACCCTCTGCCACTTATTTCACAGTGGTCTGCAGAGAGTGGGTGCAGATGTAGAGCCTCAGAGGGTGTGGACGTGGCTTTACTCTTCGCGCACTCCATACGAGAAACTGTAATACTTGCTTTAGCGGAAATTACACTCTGCCACATACTTCACAGTGGTGTGCAGAGAGTGAATGCAGACGCAGAGCCTCAGTGGGTGTGGACGTGGCTCTACTCTTCCTGCCCTTCATACGAGAAACTGTAATACATGCTACAGGGGGAAGTACCCTCTGCCACTTATTTCACAGTGGTCTGCAGAGAGTGGGTGCAGATGTAGAGCCTCAGAGGGTGTGGACGTGGCTTTACTCTTCGCGCACTCCATACGAGAAACTGTAATACTTGCTTTAGCGGAAAGTACCCTCTGCCACATACTTCACAGTGGTGTGCAGAGAGTGAATGCAGACGCAGAGCCACAGTGGGTGTGGACGTGGCTCTACTCTTCCTGCCCTTCATACGAGAAACTGTAATACATGCTACAGGGGGAAGTACCCTCTGCCACTTATTTCACAGTGGTCTGCAGAGAGTGGGTGCAGATGTAGAGCCTCAGAGGGTGTGGACGTGGCTTTACTCTTCGCGCACTCCATACGAGAAACTGTAATACTTGCTTTAGCGGAAATTACACTCTGCCACATACTTCACAGTGGTGTGCAGAGAGTGAATGCAGACGCAGAGCCTCAGTGGGTGTGGACGTGGCTCTACTCTTCCTGCCCTTCATACGAGAAACTGTAATACATGCTACAGGGGGAAGTACCCTCTGCCACTTATTTCACAGTGGTCTGCAGAGAGTGGGTGCAGATGTAGAGCCTCAGAGGGTGTGGACGTGGCTTTACTCTTCGCGCACTCCATACGAGAAACTGTAATACTTGCTTTAGCGGAAAGTACCCTCTGCCACATACTTCACAGTGGTGTGCAGAGAGTGAATGCAGACGCAGAGCCACAGTGGGTGTGGACGTGGCTCTACTCTTCCTGCCCTTCATACGAGAAACTGTAATACATGCTACAGGGGGAAGTACCCTCTGCCACTTATTTCACAGTGGTCTGCAGAGAGTGGGTGCAGATGTAGAGCCTCAGAGGGTGTGGACGTGGCTTTACTCTTCGCGCACTCCATACGAGAAACTGTAATACTTGCTTTAGCGGAAAGTACCCTCTGCCACATACTTCACAGTGGTGTGCAGAGAGTGAATGCAGACGCAGAGCCACAGTGGGTGTGGACGTGGCTCTACTCTTCCTGCCCTTCATACGAGAAACTGTAATACATGCTACAGGGGGAAGTACCCTCTGCCACTTATTTCACAGTGGTCTGCAGAGAGTGGGTGCAGATGTAGAGCCTCAGAGGGTGTGGACGTGGCTTTACTCTTCGCGCACTCCATACGAGAAACTGTAATACTTGCTTTAGCGGAAAGTACCCTCTGCCACATACTTCACAGTGGTGTGCAGAGAGTGGATTTAGACGCAGAGCCTCAGAAGGTGTGGACGCGAATTCACTCCTCCCGCACTCCATACGAAAAACCGTAATACGAGCTACAGTGGGAAGTACCCTCTGCCGCGTACTTCACACTGGTGTGCAGAGAGTGAATGCAGACGCAGAGCAACAGTGGGTGTGCACGTGGCTCTACTCTTCCTGCACTGCATACGAGAAACTGTAATACATGCTACAGGGGGAAGTACCCTCTGCCACTTATTTCACAGTGGTCTGCAGAGAGTGGATGCAGATGTAGAGCCTCAGTGGGTGTGGAGGTGGCTTTACTCTTCGCGCACTCCATACGAGAAACTGTAATACTTGCTTTAGCGGAAAGTACCCTCTGCCACATACTTCACAGTGGTGTGCAGAGAGTGGGTTTAGACGCAGAGCCTCAGAAGGTGTGGACGCGAATTCACTCCTCCCGCACTCCATACGAGAAACCGTAATACGAGCTACAGTGGGAAGTACCCTCTGCCGCGTACTTCACAGTGGTGTGCAGAGAGCGAATGCAGACGCAGAGCCACAGTGGGTGTGGACGTGGCTCTACTCTTCCTGCACTGCATACGAGAAACTGTAATACATGCTACAGGGGGAAGTACCCTCTGCCACTTATTTCACAGTGGTCTGCAGAGAGTGGATGCAGATGTAGAGCCTCAGTGGGTGTGGACGTGGCTTTACTCTTGGCGCACTCCATACGAGAAACTGTAATACTTGCTTTAGCGGAAAGTACCCTCTGCCACATACTTCACAGTGGTGTGCAGAGAGTGGATTTAGACGCAGAGCCTCAGAAGGTGTGGACGCGAATTCACTCCTCCCGCACTCCATACGAGAAACCGTAATACGAGCTACAGTGGGAAGTACCCTCTGCCGCGTACTTCACAGTGGTGTGCAGAGAGCGAATGCAGACGCAGAGCCACAGTGGGTGTGGACGTGGCTCTACTCTTCCTGCACTGCATACGAGAAACTGTAATACATGCTACAGGGGGAAGTACCCTCTGCCACTTATTTCACAGTGGTCTGCAGAGAGTGGATGCAGATGTAGAGCCTCAGTGGGTGTGGACGTGGCTTTACTCTTGGCGCACTCCATACGAGAAACTGTAATACTTGCTTTAGCGGAAAGTACCCTCTGCCACATACTTCACAGTGGTGTGCAGAGAGTGGGTTTAGACGCAGAGCCTCAGAAGGTGTGGACGCGAATTCACTCCTCCCGCACTCCATACGAGAAACCGTAATACGAGCTACAGTGGGAAGTACCCTCTGCCGCGTACTTCACAGTGGTGTGCAGAGAGCGAATGCAGACGCAGAGCCGCAGTGGGTGTGGACGTGGCTCTACTCTTCCTGCCCTTCATACGAGAAACTGTAATACATGCTACAGGGGGAAGTACCCTCTGCCACTTATTTCACAGTGGTCTGCAGAGAGTGGATGCAGATGTAGAGCCTCAGTGGGTGTGGACGTGGCTTTACTCTTGGCGCACTCCATACGAGAAACTGTAATACTTGCTTTAGCGGAAAGGACCCTCTGCCACATACTTCACAGTGGTGTGCAGAGAGTGGATTTAGACGCAGAGCCTCAGAAGGTGTGGACGCGAATTCACTCCTCCCGCACTCCATACGAGAAACCGTAATACGAGCTACAGTGGGAAGTACCCTCTGCCGCGTACTTCACAGTGGTGTGCAGAGAGCGAATGCAGACGCAGAGCCACAGTGGGTGTGGACGTGGCTCTACTCTTCCTGCACTGCATACGAGAAACTGTAATACATGCTACAGGGGGAAGTACCCTCAGCCACTTATTTCACAGTGGTCTGCAGAGAGTGGATGCAGATGTAGAGCCTCAGTGGGTGTGGACGTGGCTTTACTCTTCGCGCACTCCATACGAGAAACTGTAATACTTGCTTTAGCGGAAAGTACCCTCTGCCACATACTTCACAGTGGTGTGCAGAGAGTGGATTTAGACGCAGAGCCTCAGAAGGTGTGGACGCGAATTCACTCCTCCTGCACTCCATACGAGAAACCGTAATACGAGCTACAGTGGGAAGTACCCTCTGCCGCGTACTTCACAGTGGTGTGCAGAGAGCGAATGCAGACGCAGAGCCACAGTGGGTGTGGACGTGGCTCTACTCTTCCTGCACTGCATACGAGAAACTGTAATACATGCTACAGGGGGAAGTACCCTCTGCCACTTATTTCACAGTGGTCTGCAGAGAGTGGATGCAGATGTAGAGCCTCAGTGGGTGTGGACGTGGCTTTACTCTTCGCGCACTCCATACGAGAAACTGTAATACTTGCTTTAGCGGAAAGTACCCTCTGCCACATACTTCACAGTGGTGTGCAGAGAGTGGATTTAGACGCAGAGCCTCAGAAGGTGTGGACGCGAATTCACTCCTCCCGCACTCCATACGAGAAACCGTAATACGAGCTACAGTGGGAAGTACCCTCTGCCGCGTACTTCACAGTGGTGTGCAGAGAGCGAATGCAGACGCAGAGCCACAGTGGGTGTGGACGTGGCTCTACTCTTCCTGCACTGCATACGAGAAACTGTAATACATGCTACAGGGGGAAGTACCCTCTGCCACTTATTTCACAGTGGTCTGCAGAGAGTGGATGCAGATGTAGAGCCTCAGTGGCTGTGGACGTGGCTTTACTCTTGGCGCACTCCATACGAGAAACTGTAATACTTGCTTTAGCGGAAAGTACCCTCTGCCACATACTTTACAGTGGTGTGCAGAGAGTGGGTTTAGACGCAGAGCCTCAGAAGGTGTGGACGCGAATTCACTCCTCCCGCACTCCATACGAGAAACCGTAATACGAGCTACAGTGGGAAGTACCCTCTGCCGCGTACTTCACAGTGGTGTGCAGAGAGTGAATGCAGACGCAGAGCCACAGTGGGTGTGGACGTGGCTCTACTCTTCCTGCCCTTCATACGAGAAACTGTAATACATGCTACAGGGGGAAGTACCCTCTGCCACTTATTTCACAGTGGTCTGCAGAGAGTGGATGCAGATGTAGAGCCTCAGTGGGTGTGGACGTGGCTTTACTCTTGGCGCACTCCATACGAGAAACTGTAATACTTGCTTTAGCGGAAAGTACCCTCTGCCACATACTTCACAGTGGTGTGCAGAGAGTGGATTTAGACGCAGAGCCTCAGAAGGTGTGGACGCGAATTCACTCCTCCCGCACTCCATACGAGAAACCGTAATACGAGCTACAGTGGGAAGTACCCTCTGCCGCGTACTTCACAGTGGTGTGCAGAGAGCGAATGCAGACGCAGAGCCACAGTGGGTGTGGACGTGGCTCTACTCTTCCTGCACTGCATACGAGAAACTGTAATACATGCTACAGGGGGAAGTACCCTCTGCCACTTATTTCACAGTGGTCTGCAGAGAGTGGATGCAGATGTAGAGCCTCAGTGGGTGTGGACGTGGCTTTACTCTTGGCGCACTCCATACGAGAAACTGTAATACTTGCTTTAGCGGAAAGTACCCTCTGCCACATACTTCACAGTGGTGTGCAGAGAGTGGGTTTAGACGCAGAGCCTCAGAAGGTGTGGACGCGAATTCACTCCTCCCGCACTCCATACGAGAAACCGTAATACGAGCTACAGTGGGAAGTACCCTCTGCCGCGTACTTCACAGTGGTGTGCAGAGAGCGAATGCAGACGCAGAGCCACAGTGGGTGTGGACGTGGCTCTACTCTTCCTGCACTGCATACGAGAAACTGTAATACATGCTACAGGGGGAAGTACCCTCTGCCACTTATTTCACAGTGGTCTGCAGAGAGTGGATGCAGATGTAGAGCCTCAGTGGGTGTGGACGTGGCTTTACTCTTGGCGCACTCCATACGAGAAACTGTAATACTTGCTTTAGCGGAAAGTACCCTCTGCCACATACTTCACAGTGGTGTGCAGAGAGTGGGTTTAGACGCAGAGCCTCAGAAGGTGTGGACGCGAATTCACTCCTCCCGCACTCCATACGAGAAACCGTAATACGAGCTACAGTGGGAAGTACCCTCTGCCGCGTACTTCACAGTGGTGTGCAGAGAGTGAATGCAGACGCAGAGCCACAGTGGGTGTGGACGTGGCTCTACTCTTCCTGCCCTTCATACGAGAAACTGTAATACATGCTACAGGGGGAAGTACCCTCTGCCACTTATTTCACAGTGGTCTGCAGAGAGTGGATGCAGATGTAGAGCCTCAGTGGGTGTGGACGTGGCTTTACTCTTGGCGCACTCCATACGAGAAACTGTAATACTTGCTTTAGCGGAAAGTACCCTCTGCCACATACTTCACAGTGGTGTGCAGAGAGTGGGTTTAGACGCAGAGCCTCAGAAGGTGTGGACGCGAATTCACTCCTCCCGCACTCCATACGAGAAACCGTAATACGAGCTACAGTGGGAAGTACCCTCTGCCGCGTACTTCACAGTGGTGTGCAGAGAGCGAATGCAGACGCAGAGCCACAGTGGGTGTGGACGTGGCTCTACTCTTCCTGCACTGCATACGAGAAACTGTAATACATGCTACAGGGGGAAGTACCCTCTGCCACTTATTTCACAGTGGTCTGCAGAGAGTGGATGCAGATGTAGAGCCTCAGTGGGTGTGGACGTGGCTTTACTCTTGGCGCACTCCATACGAGAAACTGTAATACTTGCTTTAGCGGAAAGTACCCTCTGCCACATACTTCACAGTGGTGTACAGAGAGTGGATTTTAGACACAGAGCCTCAGAAGGTGTGGACGCGAATTCACTCCTCCCGCACTCCATACGAGAAACCGTAATACGAGCTACAGTGGGAAGTACCCTCTGCCGCGTACTTCACAGTGGTGTGCAGAGAGCGAATGCAGACGCAGAGCCACAGTGGGTGTGGACGTGGCTCTACTCTTCCTGCACTGCATACGAGAAACTGTAATACATGCTACAGGGGGAAGTACCCTCTGCCACTTATTTCACAGTGGTCTGCAGAGAGTGGATGCAGATGTAGAGCCTCAGTGGGTGTGGACGTGGCTTTACTCTTGGCGCACTCCATACGAGAAACTGTAATACTTGCTTTAGCGGAAAGTACCCTCTGCCACATACTTCACAGTGGTGTGCAGAGAGTGGATTTAGACGCAGAGCCTCAGAAGGTGTGGACGCGAATTCACTCCTCCCGCACTCCATACGAGAAACCGTAATACGAGCTACAGTGGGAAGTACCCACTGCCGCGTACTTCACAGTGGTGTGCAGAGAGCGAATGCAGACGCAGAGCCACAGTGGGTGTGGACGTGGCTCTACTCTTCCTGCACTGCATACGAGAAACTGTAATACATGCTACAGGGGGAAGTACCCTCTGCCACTTATTTCACAGTGGTCTGCAGAGAGTGGATGCAGATGTAGAGCCTCAGTGGGTGTGGACGTGGCTTTACTCTTGGCGCACTCCATACGAGAAACTGTAATACTTGCTTTAGCGGAAAGTACCCTCTGCCACATACTTCACAGTGGTGTGCAGAGAGTGGGTTTAGACTCAGAGCCTCAGAAGGTGTGGACGCGAATTCACTCCTCCCGCACTCCATACGAGAAACCGTAATACGAGCTACAGTGGGAAGTACCCTCTGCCGCGTACTTCACAGTGGTGTGCAGAGAGCGAATGCAGACGCAGAGCCACAGTGGGTGTGGACGTGGCTCTACTCTTCCTGCACTGCATACGAGAAACTGTAATACATGCTACAGGGGGAAGTACCCTCTGCCACTTATTTCACAGTGGTCTGCAGAGAGTGGATGCAGATGTAGAGCCTCAGTGGGTGTGGACGTGGCTTTACTCTTCGCGCACTCCATACGAGAAACTGTAATACTTGCTTTAGCGGAAAGTACCCTCTGCCACATACTTCACAGTGGTGTGCAGAGAGTGGATTTTAGACGCAGAGCCTCAGAAGGTGTGGACGCGAATTCACTCCTCCCGCACTCCATACGAGAAACCGTAATACGAGCTACAGTGGGAAGTACCCTCTGCCGCGTACTTCACAGTGGTGTGCAGAGAGCGAATGCAGATGCAGAGCCACAGTGGGTGTGGACGTGGCTCTACTCTTCCTGCACTGCATACGAGAAACTGTAATACATGCTACAGGGGGAAGTACCCTCTGCCACTTATTTCACAGTGGTCTGCAGAGAGTGGATGCAGATGTAGAGCCTCAGTGGGTGTGGACGTGGCTTTACTCTTGGCTCACTCCATACGAGAAACTGTAATACTTGCTTTAGCGGAAAGTACCCTCTGCCACATACTTCACAGCGGGTTGCAGAGAGTGGGTTTAGACGCAGAGCCTCAGAAGGTGTGGACGCGAATTCACTCCTCCCGCACTCCATACGAGAAACCGTAATACGAGCTACAGTGGGAAGTACCCTCTGCCGCGTACTTCACAGTGGTGTGCAGAGAGTGAATGCAGACGCAGAGCCACAGTGGGTGTGGACGTGGCTCTACTCTTCCTGCCCTTCATACGAGAAACTGTAATACATGCTGCAGGGGGAAGTACCCTCTGCCACTTATTTCACAGTGGTCTGCAGAGAGTGGATGCAGATGTAGAGCCTCAGTGGGTGTGGACGTGGCTTTACTCTTGGCGCACTCCATACGAGAAACTGTAATACTTGCTTTAGCGGAAAGTACCCTCTGCCACATACTTCACAGTGGTGTGCAGAGAGTGGATTTAGACGCAGAGCCTCAGAAGGTGTGGACGCGAATTCACTCCTCCCGCACTCCATACGAGAAACCGTAATACGAGCTACAGTGGGAAGTACCCTCTGCCGCGTACTTCACAGTGGTGTGCAGAGAGCGAATGCAGACGCAGAGCCACAGTGGGTGTGGACGTGGCTCTACTCTTCCTGCACTGCATACGAGAAACTGTAATACATGCTACAGGGGGAAGTACCCTCTGCCACTTATTTCACAGTGGTCTGCAGAGAGTGGATGCAGATGTAGAGCCTCAGTGGGTGTGGACGTGGCTTTACTCTTCGCGCACTCCATACGAGAAATTGTAATACTTGCTTTAGCGGAAAGTACCCTCTGCCACATACTTCACAGTGGTGTGCAGAGAGTGGATTTAGACGCAGAGCCTCAGAAGGTGTGGACGCGAATTCACTCCTCCCGCACTCCATACGAGAAACCGTAATACGAGCTACAGTGGGAAGTACCCTCTGCCGCGTACTTCACAGTGGTGTGCAGAGAGCGAATGCAGACGCAGAGCCACAGTGGGTGTGGACGTGGCTCTACTCTTCCTGCCCTTCATACGAGAAACTGTAATACATGCTACAGGGGGAAGTACCCTCTGCCACTTATTTCACAGTGGTCTGCAGAGAGTGGATGCAGATGTAGAGCCTCAGTGGGTGTGGACGTGGCTTTACTCTTGGCGCACTCCATACGAGAAACTGTAATACTTGCTTTAGCGGAAAGGACCCTCTGCCACATACTTCACAGTGGTGTGCAGAGAGTGGATTTAGACGCAGAGCCTCAGAAGGTGTGGACGCGAATTCACTCCTCCCGCCCTCCATACGAGAAACCGTAATACGAGCTACAGTGGGAAGTACCCTCTGCCGCGTACTTCACAGTGGTGTGCAGAGAGCGAATGCAGACGCAGAGCCACAGTGGGTGTGGACGTGGCTCTACTCTTCCTGCACTGCATACGAGAAACTGTAATACATGCTACAGGGGGAAGTACCCTCTGCCACTTATTTCACAGTGGTCTGCAGAGAGTGGATGCAGATGTAGAGCCTCAGTGGGTGTGGACGTGGCTTTACTCTTCGCGCACTCCATACGAGAAACTGTAATACTTGCTTTAGCGGAAAGTACCCTCTGCCACATACCTCACAGTGGTGTGCAGAGAGTGGATTTAGACGCAGAGCCTCAGAAGGTGTGGACTCGAATTCACTCCTCGTGCACTCCATACGAGAAACCATAATACGAGCTACAGTGGGAAGTACCCTCTGCCACTTATTTCACAGTGGTCTGCAGAGAGTGGATGCAGATGTAAAGCCACAGTGGGTGTGGACGTGGCTCTACTCTTCCTGCACTGCATACGAGAAACTGTAATACATGCTACAGCGGGAATTACCCTCTGCAGAGAGTGGATGCAGACGCAGCGGCTCCGTTGGTGTGGGCGCGGCTGCACTCCTCCCACACTCTGTACGAGAAACCGTGATACTTGCTACAGTGGGAAGTACCCTTTGCCACGCACTTCATAGCGGTCTGCAGAGAGTGGATTTAGACGCAGAGGCTCGGTTGGTGTGGGCGCGGCTGCACTCTTCCCACACTCTGTACGAGAAACCGTGATACTTGCTACAGTGGGAAGTACCCTCTGCCACGCACTTCATAGCGGTCTGCAGAGAGTGGATTTAGACGCAGAGGCTCGGTTGGTGTGGGCGCGGCTGCACTCTTCCCACACTCTGTACGAGAAACCGTGATTCTTGCTACAGTGGGAAGTGTCCTCTGCCTCGCACTTGATAGCGGTCTGCAGAGAGTGGTTGCAGACGCAGCGGCTCCGTTGGTGTGGGCGCGGCTGCACTCTTCCCACTCTCTGTACGAGAAACCGTGATACTTGCTACAGTGGAAAGTACCCTCTGCCACGCACTCCATAGCGTTCTGCAGAGCGTGAGCGGGTGGGGGCGCGGCGGAGACAACGTGACCTCGCCGTGACCTCTGGGGTCTGCGAGGTGCCCGACGTCCCTGGCAAGTGGATGATGGCGGCGGCCATTTCCTCATTGACCCGGTCGCTCGCATTCACCCGCACCGTCACGTCCGCGTTGGGCGAGATTTCAACGACTTGATGAGGCCGCCGCTGGGACGGAATGCTACCGTTCGACTGTCGGGTTCCCACAGAAGGGCGGCGTTTATAGGGACCGCTCATCTGGTGCCCGTGTAATTTCTGGAGTACCGCAAGGGAATGTTAAAAGGATGGTCGGGTTTAACAATACATACACAAATAACATTACCGGAATATTCCGACGCTACTTGGAACAATACAGACGTACTGAAAAATGGTTTAAATGGCTCTGAGAACTATGGGACTTAACATCTGAGGTCATCAGTCCCCTAGAACTTAGAACTACTTAAAATTAACTAACTCAAGGACATAACACACAACCATGCCCGAGGCAGGATTCGAACCTGCGACTGTAGCGGCCTGAAGCGCCTAGAACCGATCGGCCGTTCTGGCCGGCAGACGTACTAAAAACTAAAATATACAGTACTATCGTTCGTTGTTTTTATTATTATACATTTTTGCCCTTAAGTTAGTGATTGAACTTGAATGTTCTATATTATCCAATTTTCTCCTTTTTTTTCAAATTTTCCTCTTTTCTCTTCTCAATAACTCTTCATTCTTTGCCTGGGTTCGTGTTTCCTTTCTTCTGTTCATGTTTTCCTTGGTCTCTTCCTGGTTTTTACTTCAAATTTCTTGTTCATAATTTTGTTTCTGAATCTGTCTCTTTCATATATCATTTCTTTATAGATTCCAGCTTGCTTTAGGTTTTCTACTGTTTCATAAAATCAGTTGTTTTTTCTGATTGAGCTTTTGATTACATCGAAAATCCTGTTTGTGAGTCTAGTGTTGTTTATTCTGTGTATGTGACCACATAATGTTAATCGACGTTTTCTGATTATGTCTGTGAGTCTGTCTGTATGTTCACACAGTTCTTCGGTTGGCCTCTTCATTCATATACCATCTCTATGTTGTTGATGTTGTTCTTGTGGTCTTCAGTCCTGAGACTGGTTTGATCCAGCTCTCCATGCTCCTCTATCCTGTGCAAGCTTCTTCATCTCCCAGTACTTACCACAACCTTCATCCTATTGAATCTGCTTAGTCTATTCATCATCCCTCTACGACTTCTACCCGCCACGCTGCCTTCCAATGCTAAATTTGTGATCCCTTGATGTCCTACCAACCGCTGCCTATGTCCCTATGTACCGCTCCAAAATGTTTTTGAAGGATTTTATGTTCTATCCTTTTTGTCTCTGTAGATGCCTGATGCCTCGATTGTGGTAGTTTCTGATGCATAGAGGGCTTCTGGTAGTACAACTGTATTTTAGTGCCAGAGTTTCGCCTGTCTTCAGATGCTTCATTTATTGTATTGCATCCGTGTCAGTTTGTACGCTTTCCGAAGTTTTTCTGTTCGTTCTGCATTGGATGCCTTGTTTGATCCTCCTATTTGTATGTATTCTCCAAGATACTTAAATGTTTCCTCTCTGTTAACCAATCCGTATCTTGTGTGTGTGACTTCTGTATTGTTGTTCTTTCTTTCCATATATTGTGTTTTCCTGCATGATATCTGAACCCCGTTTTGGCAGAGACTTCATGAAAATATTCCAGGGCTTCTACCGCTTCTTCTGTGTCGTTGCTGAGTATTGCCAAGTTATCTGCAAATGCTAGGCATTTTATGATTGTCTTGTTTGCACGTGTTCTTCCTAACTGAATTCCTTTAACTTTTTCTTCCCACTGCTAGATAACTTTGTCCATTACTACGTTGAAAAGGTGAGAGACTATTTCCTTGTCTGACTCCTGGATGTATCTCAATGTTAGTAATGTTTATTTCATAATTTGTTGTGATCCGGCATTCCGATTCTGAGGCCATCGTCAGACAATTAAATCCTTTCAGGCCCTCTGGCGACAATTGTGTACATTACTTTCTACAGTGTCTTAGCTGCAACAGAAGTATTTCCTCCCATGGTAACCTGAGGTACACGTTTTGTGAATGATCAATCTTTTCATCATGCACAAGCACTACCAACTGTTGGGCAACACTACAAAAATATCAGCAAGTCAATGTACCACATTACAGCAGTTCGTGACCATCAGAAAACATGTACGTGGTTGGTTCACGATATTCCACTGTGTAATTGAATGCCATATTGTTATTTTGCATGGGAAATTATTCAATGATCATTTTACTACTTATTAAAATAGAAAATATTTCATAATTAATTATTTTAGTCCATAAAATGAAGCCAAGTGTACAAAGTATATTATGAAAATGGGTACATAGTTTTGGATAAATCTTGCGTCGAAAATCATTAAAAAATCACCTAAGAGCATTATGATATAAAGATAAATTTTCTTTCCTACAGAAAAAAATCTGGTCTGAAAAGGTGAAGACCAAATAAATGTCCACTCTACGTAACCAAGAGATTATATAGCTGTACAAAGGTTGTTTTTGCGAAGATATATGACCTTCTACGACTATATACCTATACCACAAACGCAAGCATGATGAAACAAACAAAGAAAGTATGAACAAATAACCGTAAAATTATATTATAGTCAAAGTTTAAGAGTAGAAGAATATTCAGTATGCAAGTGAGTTCTGGAACAGTGTACTCTATTATATGGACAAAATAGCTGGCGAACATGACGGACAGGTAAAAAAGGGGGAAGCAGAGGGGAGGAAGGACGCAATGGATTATGGGTGGGGAATAGTTATACTACATGTACAACGACCGTATTATCTTATGGCGAGAAAAATATTATCTGGCAGCTGCTACTTTAGTAATGTGATGGTCCCAATAGAGCAGATGAAGGCAGAAACTAACATTACTCCAAATTCTAGCTGCCATAAATATCAGTCACAGGTCCACACCACTAGCTGAGTGGTAAGGCGACGGAATGCCGTGCAAAGGGGCCCGAGTTCGATTCCCGGCTGGGTTGTGGATTTTTCTCCGGTCAGGGACTGGGTGTTGTTGTTGTCCTCATCATCATCTTATCCAATGGGGTGGAGACAGGAAAGTCAGCCGGCAGCTCCTTAAATTAACCATGCCAAACCTGCCATAACCATGCCGACCCAGCGACAATGCGAGACAAAGCCACAAGGAGAAGAAGAAAGATAAATGACAATCACAGAATCCTAACTTAATCCTCAATGATCTAACGCAGTTCTATAATACACTCTTGCTAAAGTGGCACTAGCCAGTTGATATTTTCTCACCACAAGGTATCAGGCAGCCATCCTGATTTATGATTTCAGTGATTTGCCTAAATCGCTCCACGCAAATGCTGGGATGGTTCCTCTGAAAGGGCATGGCCGACTTCCTTCTCCGTCCTTCTCTAATCCGATGAGCCCGATGACTTCGCAGTTTGGTCTCTTCCCCCAAGAAACCCAACCCAAGACATCAGGGTTGCCCAGAAAGTAATGCACCACATTCTTTTTTCTTCAACAATTGTTTATTGAACATTATGAGAATCACAAACACAAAAGAATGTTTTATCTAGACATCTTATTTTTCCACCTAATTTCCATCCCGTTCTATGGCCCTCCATCTATGGCGCGAAACAAGGGCGTGTATCCCCTGGTTTAAATGGTTCAAATGGCTCTGAGCACTATGAGCACTTCTGAGCTCATCAATCGCCTAGTACTTAGAACTACTTAAACCTTACTAACCTAAGGACATCACACACACCCATGCACGAGGCAGGATTCGAACATGCGACTGTAGCAGTCGCGCAGTTCCAGACTGTAGCACCTAGAACTGCTCGGCTACCCCGGCCGGCGTGTATGCCCTGTCGGTACCAGTCCATGTTTTAATGGTTCTTTATTTACGTGACCATTACGGCACTCCAACCCCAGTTCTCGATGCCAGTATAATTTTCTGGGAAGTAACAGACATATTTTTGTGACAATATTCACATTTGGTTTTATTAATGTATAGGTACTCCGATGTCTCGACATATTGCAGTGACGTGGCTCTTGCGTGTGTTCATTTCTGTGAGACTTACTTGAAACCATTTTGGTGCGATTGCGCACGGATCAGTCTTTGTTTCGGAAGTTAAGTTGTTATTTCGCTTTTTAAAAGAACAGTCAAGTCTTGTGTTTGGTTAAAGTGGAAATTAAATATATGAAGATTGATACAAAACTGTTTCTTGATGATGTGACAATGAAGAAGAAGTATATGTGAATTTACGAGAAGTTTAACAAAAATGTGGATCGTGAACACCAAGTCAAAAATTATTTCTACCATACCATTGTTCTGATCTGGGATTGTCTGATCATTAAGAATTTCCTGAAAAACGCATTTGTTAGGTCTTCAAATATTGCTAAAATACAGATCTGGACCTTCTAGCAGTCAAAGTGGAATCACCCTAGAATCAAGAAGATGAGCCAAAACAACTTCGACGAAATCTACGTGAGAATCCTTTCAAGATAAGTGCCAAAATTAATGACGTTTTTACAGTGACTTATTTCCATTCTGACGATACCATCCACAGTCAATAACTTTTTTGTTCCCTGATAAAGCGAACATGTGCTGCGTGAGCCACATTATTAATCTGATTTCTAATCTACTTTGCAAGAGGTGGTATTGTTAGAATGTCCTGGTGGGCCAGCCAGTGCTTTACTGTGTGTATCAGCTGCTCATCGTTCTCAACATGTCTTCCGCGAATGCCGTCCTTTAATGGCGATTGACAACATCAGCTCGCTGAAACATGTCAGGTGTGACAGCCGTGGATGGACTCACCGATCGCTGCAAACCATGCAGCTCCGCCGAGCCGCCTTCTGATAACCTCACCATCCGTGCCCAGCGACTAACTATACATCCGTCGATAGCTGATGCTCCATAGACTTTGCACAAGCGTTTGCGAATATTGCCCGCAGTGTCTTTTCCTGCAGTAAGAAATTTAATGGCGGCCCGTTGCTTGTAACATACATCACCAACAGACGCCATTTTGTAACTGTCCTGCAGCTACGCTATCTGTCGAAAGTGACGGAAACTTGGCGCTCTCGCTCAGGAGACTTGAAATAATACACGAGTAACGTTTCGCATTCGTAGCATAGCTTTCGGCTGAGAAAAACATGCGGTGCATTACTTTCTGAACAACCCCCGTAGTATAGGACACAGATGACATGGTCATACATTGTAGTGCTTAATGTGATGTAGTGGTCCTCCACAGCTGAGTGGCCAGCACAATGGAATGTCATATGAGGGGCCTGAGTTCGATACCTGGTTGTGTTGGAGATTTTCTCCACTCGAAGACGGGGCGTTGTGTTCTCATCATCATTCCATCCTCATTGCCATGCAAGTAGCTGAAGTGGCTTCAATTTTTCGTGTATTTCATTATATCGTCTGTTTCGTGTAATGTATAGTCCTAAAAGATCACATATCTGCAGCCCCAGATCTACGATATTTCCGAACCAAAGCAAAAATGTGATAGTGGTCCTCTGCCCCTGTCCCCTGCGACCATTTGAGATAGGACGACAAAAATTTTAAAAAAGATTTTTCATAAGTAAGTTCATTTTGTAGCGCACATCTTTATGAAGACTTTGATATGTAAAACATATATGTTCGAGGAAATGTAAGACATATTATTTGATCGTAAGTGTGCCAAAGTGCGGTTCTACGCCTCTTCACACAGCATTCCTCTATTCCACGTCACTGTATTCCGGTCCCGGTCTGTGGAATTCAAATGTCTGTATTTCATAATAGAAACCATCAAACCTATATTCACGACAGTGGAAATTAAAATGTCCTGTGGTACATTTCCTGTTCCCAGTCGATCGGTTTGACATCCTACCCCCCCCCCCCCCCCCGCCCCCCTCCTTAAAAAGAAGCCCTCAGTTAATACTGGGCTGGATTATTTGTGACAGGGAGAAAATTTGCACTGTATATTGCCTGTTAGCTAATAAATTTCTCTTTTGTATGACATAAAATTAAATATAGGTAACCTAAAACCAGTAAAAAAAATGTTCAAATGTGTGTGAAATCTTATGGGACTTAACTGCTAAGGTCATCAGTCCCTAAGCTGACACACTACTTAACCTAAACTATCCTAAGAACAAACACACACACCCATGCCCGAGGGAGGACTCCAGCCGCACAGTAAAACCAGTAAAGACAGGAGAAGCAAGATAGCAGACGTTTCGTCAATCCTTACGTCATAGCATTTTCTCTCTCTAATCTTGCTACAGCTTTACACAGAGTGCTTTCCTTTCTGTGAAAGAATCACTTGTCTCATTAAAGTTCGTCAAACGTTTTGCTACATGAAAAATCAGAATGTCGTTGTGTGATTCTGGAAAAGCTGTTAATACGAATAGTAACCAAGACTGGGTTGGTTCCTCGATTTGTTTACGTCTATTTTATCACTGTCTGCTAGATAAAACAAAGTAGGCAATTCTAATATTGCAGCAGCTGTAACAGACGCCAAATAAGCGAGACTGATTTGCCACAAATGGTCATTTTTATCTATCCCATTTACAAAAAATAACACGACAGAACACAGTTCACGAAGTACCAATATGAAATGCCTATTAAACCTACTACAAGCAAAAAGTTTTATGTTACTAAATAGTTTCGCATTTCATTCATACAGTCCAGTTTCTCAAGCATGAGCTAGGAAAGTAGTAGTTGTACGAAATTTATATATAAACTTGTAAAAAAATGGCTCAAATGGCTCTGAGCACTATGGGACTTAACATCTTTGGTCATCAGTCCCCTAGAAGAGGCAGGATTCGAACCTGCGACCGTAGCGTCGCGCGGTTCCGGACTGAGCGCCTAGAAGCGCGAGACCACCGCGGCCGGCTATAAGCTTGTATTCGTCATATTCTTCTATACAGGGTGTTACAAAAAGGTATGGCCAAACATTCAGGAAACATTCCTCACACACATAAAGAAAAGATGTTATGTGGACATGTGTCCGGAAACGCTTAATTTCCATGTTAGAGCTCATTTTAGTTTCGTCAGTATGTACGCTTAATGGAGCACGTTATCATGATTTCACACGGGGTACTCTCTCTACCTGTGCTGCTTGAACATGTGCCTTTACAAGTACGACACAACATGTGGTTCATGCACGATGGAGCTCCTGTACATTTCAGTCGAAGTGTTCGTACGCTTCTCAACAGCAGACTCGGTGACCGACGGATTGGTAGAGGCGGACCAATTCCGTGGCCTCCATGCTCTCCTGACCTCAGCCGTCTTGACTTTCATTTATGGGGGCATTTGAAAGCTCTTGTCTACGCAACCCCGGTACCAAATGTAGAGACTCTTCGTGCTCGTATTGTGGACGGCTGTGATACAATACGCCATTCTCCAGGGCTGCACCAACGCATCAGGGATTCCATGCGACGGAGGGTGGATGCACGTATCCTCGCTAATGGAGGACATTTTGAACACTTCCTGTAACAAACTGTTTGAAATCACGCTGGTACGTTCTGTTGCTGTGCGTTTCCATTCCATGATTAATGTGTTTTGAAGAGAAGTAATAAAATGAGCTCTAACATGGAAAGTAAGCGTTTCCGGACACATGTCCACAGTACATATTTTCTTTTTTGTGTGTGAGGAATGTTTCCTGAAAGTTTGGCCGTACCTTTTTGTATTTTGTAACACCGCGTATAATTTGTATGGTGTCCCCGTTTCTTCTCTTTCCTCGTTCTAACAATGTTGTTATCACTAATTCTGTAACTATACCTGCCACTGTCAAAACTTATTCTCCGGTTGACTTCACTAAACCTGCCAGAATCACTGGTTTAGTTATTCGGCCTTAATTCTCCGAACAAATTTCGTACAACGCGCTTTCCTTGTTACTCCGAGACTAGATTTAAGTTGTCGCTAATCGTGGACTGTACAGCTGACCCTTAATAGTGTAGCGATCTGAAAAAAATTTACGACAAAATTTCATTTTCTTGGGTACACCGTAAGCCACTATGTAATCTTTCTTACCTGTTATACTCTGATAGTCTGAATCTACGGATTTCGCTAAGTATTAGAACAACGCTTATTATTCGCATAGCAAATCAACCACATAAATAATCAGCGATTGTCATTCACCCATTCGGATTTATTCGGCTCAGCCAGTATAGCCCCGCCCCCTATTGTCTGCTGGCAAGTTTTTGTTTCTAGAGGGGGCGGGGATTCCCCTCGCAGAGACATGAAGAATCAAGTTATGATTCGTTCAGGAATCATCTTAGAGTGTGTTCAGAAATGTTCAAAAACCAACACTGATGCGTTTCAAAATCATGTGAACAATCGATAGACAACGTGCGCTGGATGCTAAGCGCTTTGTCGAACACAGTTTTTTCTTCAAGAATATCAATTTGGCGCCCCCTGAAATTGCTCACAGGGGCGGATACCCCCGTTTGCCCCCACTGCACAGATCCGGGCTTGTATATCCTTGGAAAAACAGTCTTTGTACAGCTACAAATTGTCGCTGTTGTATGGAGCATCTGTTTAGTCTTACGTTGCCCGAGGATGGTCAATTGAGCTGAAGGGTGCATAACAACGAACTGTTAAGTAAATATACTGTCTAATGAAGTTTATACACTACTGGCCATTTACATTGCTACACCACGAAGAAGACGTGCTATAGGCGCGAAATTTAACCTACAGGAAGAAGATGCTGTGATATGCAAATGATAGCTTTTCCGAGCATTCACACAAGGTTGGCGCCGGTGGCGACACCTACAACCTGCTGACATCAGGAAAGTTTCCAACCGATTTCTCATACACAAACAGCAGTTGACCGGCGTTGCCTGGTGAAACGTTGTGGTGATGCCTCGTGTAGGGAGGAGAGATGCATACCATCACGTTTCCGACTTTGATAAAGGCTGGATTGTAGCTTATCGCGATCGACATTGCTGCTCGACTTGGTCGAGATCTAATGACTGTTAGCAGACTATGGAATCGGTGGGTTCAGGAGGGTAATACGAAACACCGTGCTGGATCCCAACGGCCTCGTATCACTAGCAGTCGAGGTGACAGGCATCTCATCCGCATGGGTATTACGGATCGTGCAGCCACCTCTCGATTCCTGAGTCAACAGATGGGAACGTTTGCAACACAACAACCATCTGCACGAACAGTTCGACGACGTTTGCAGCAGCACGGGCTGTGGTTACCCTTGACGCTGCATCACAGACAGGTGCGCATGGGATGGTGTAATCAGCGATGATCCTGGGTGCACGAATGGCAAAACGTCATTTTTTCGGGTGTTCTGTTGACAGCATCATGATGGTCGCAACCGTGTTTGACGACAACGTGGTGAACGCTCATTGGAAGCGTGTATTCGTCGTCGCCATACTGGGATATCACCCTGCATAATGGTATGGGGTAACATCGGTTACACAACTCTTTCACCTCTTGTTCGCATTGACGGCACTTTGAACAGTGGACGTTACATTTCAGATGTGTTACGACCCATGGCTCTACCCTTCATTCGATCCCTGCAAAACTCTATATTTCAGCAGGATAATGCACGACTGCATGTTGCAGGTCCTGTACGGGTCTTTCTGGACACAGAAATTGTACGACCGCTGCTCTGGCGAGCACTTTCTCCAGATCTCTCACCAATTGAAAACGTTCACCTCTCTTGATGAACTGTGGTATCGTGTTGAAGCTGCATGGGCAGCTCTACCTGTACACGCCATCCAAGCTCTGTTTGACTCAATGCCCAGGCGTATCAAGGCCGTTATTACGGTCAGAAGTGGTTGTTTTGGTTTCTGATTTCTCAGGATCTATGAACCCAAAATGCGTGAAAATGTAATCACATGTCAGTTCTAACATAATATATTTGTCCAATGAATACCCATTCGTCATCTGCATTTCTTCCTGGTGTAGCAATTTTGTAAGGTGTCAGGCAAATCCAACACCTTCCATGAGAACCCTGACATGATAAGCAAATCCAGTGGTATGTCACATAGCTCCGAATAAATCGTGACATTAAATTAACCGAAGTAATACGAGTAACGAGTGAGCAAATAAAATACCGCAGACTAACACAAGAATGCCTAAATGCATGTCATACCTTCCCACCGTGAGGCAGACGCAGTTCCGAGGGGAGAAACGAGAACAGAAGTCGAGAGCAGAACCGTGTTAAGCTAGAAGGCCCTACGATAAGGGAGGGACTGGACACCCACGTCGCCAGCCTACCGCTAAGACCACACCACCTGCACGTTTTAGCGTGAGACTTTTTCTCGTCTCTGTTACGTCAAGGACCACCCCCCAGCCCATGTTAAAAGCTAGAACCCTCCAGAAGAATAGTATATATCTTACGATAACGCTAAAAGGAACACACCAGCTGCAGGTTTTAGCGTGAGACTTTTTCGCGTCTTTGTTACGTTGCAAACTTTAAAAACATTGCCCCACCACGAAAAGTATAACGTTTCTCATTGGATAGACAGAATTTTTGTAGGCGGAGCTTAAGGTTAACATTGAGACCCTGAGTGGTCAGATGAAAACACAGCCAGATAGTTTTTTTAAACCAACTTCGGTAAATTGTAGGAAGGAGTTAGTTCCGAGACGGCGAGCTGGATGGTGCTGCGCCGGCCGCCGCCCCCCTGACGAACACCGAGAAGGTAGTGAACGCACGCGATGCCGCATGTTTGAGCGCATAAAGCTTCACTCAGAACTGCAGAAGTCTTATCTGTTACACCCCCTTTTTGCGTTATACTAGTGTCGATCGTCAATTAAAGCTCATGGTGTTCACATTTGCCACTTGAAGTAAAAATCTCAAGCGCGATGATTTTTCTGTTGTATAGTTATTGAGAAGCCACATCAGCCAATGTAATTTAAGACAAGTTAGATAAGTTATTAAAGATAATTGAGGGTCACTGTAGACCATTTCTGATAGGTTTTCTCTTTTGTGAAACTTAATTTAAACCTAGATTATAGATGTGATATGGCATAGGTCATCCTTCGATTCATTGTAGAACTTGTAAACCCACTCAGGGAATATTCGTTCACATTTTTGTTGAACGCAGTTGGTTTTTACCATCCTGTATTAAAACACTTCCTTTTATCAATAGTGCAATTTATAAACGATGTTTTGTGAGTAGAATAAAATTTCCAATGGTTAACTTAACTGTTTTTTCGACGTTATTTTACCAGCTAACTAAAAATGGGAAAGCCTTGAACCCCTTCCACTAAATTTCGTTAGTATTAAGATTCTTTTACAGGGAGTGCAGTGGAGCTGACGCTGAGATCGTTAAGTATTTGGTTATATCATCGCTAGTCTCACTAAACTCTTCTGAATTCTACGTGTCTTGTGTGGTCTCCTTACCAGCAACAGGTCCCAGGTTCAAACTAGCCAATTCCCTAAAAAACACGCTCAGAGCGTCGTTGCGCGAAAGTGGTAGGGAGACACGATATAGAACAAACAGACACCACCATGAATGTTTAGAATTTTAATGGCCAGTAGTGTAGGAGAAGCGTCCAATTAGTAATGGACACATTTTTATTCTGGGCATATTTCGTTTGAAAAAATGTGTAATTTGTTGTGGGACATTGTAGAGTATTCCCGCTTCGTCCTCTACAGTTTCATGCAGTTCTGATACGTGGTGGAGCTATGCATATCCCCCAAAAAGACGTCTGTAACGAGGGTACGTTCCAATCAGAGAGCTGTCGTTGATCTGATTTTGGCGGAAAACCCTAGCATTGCAGATAGCCATAGATGCTTGCATATGTGGAAGGAGCCCTAGCAGTGAACAAAAGCACGGTGAGTCGTTGGTCGAGGCGTCTGTCATCATCACAACGAGATCGCGCAAACTGCCCAATCAACCGCGTGCAGCACACAACTGTGACTCCTGCAATGTTGGAACGTGCAGACACTCTCACTTCAGACAATCGATGGATCGCAACCAAGCACTTCGCTCCACACCTGGACGTCTCCGTTGGTGGTGCTTACACTCTCGTTCGCCAGATGGGGTACTCAGAGGTGTGTGTTCACTGCATTCTTCACCCCCTAACAGAAGACCATAAAGAGCGACGAATGAGCTGGGGAATGGCTTGCGCATATGTGGACCATGGGGAGGTTATTTATGCAGTCAGTCGTTGTCTCTGACCTTGAGCAGTAGAGCGTGACCATGCGGGCATGCAGGTCCTTCCAGGAAGATGGCATAAAGCCGTCACACTGAACGGAGATTATGTTGAAAAGTAGTTTTTTGTAGCCAAATGAGTGGGGAATAATGTAGTCTATTGGAACCTTGAATAATGTGAACCTGCTTTCAGAAAAAAATACGTTCTACTGCTTATTGAACGCCCATCTTATATATATAGGGTGTTACAAAAAGGTATGACCAAACTTTCAGGACACATTCCTCACACACAAATAAAGAAAAGATGTTATGTGGACATGTCTCCGGAAACGCTTAATTTCCATGTTAGAGCTCATTTTAGTTTCGTCAGTATGTACGCTTAATGGAGCACGTTATCATGATTTCATACGGGATACTATACCTGTGCTGCTAGAACATGTGCCTTTACAAATACGACACAACATGTGGTTCGTGCACGATGGAGCTCCTGTACATTTCAGTCGAAGTGTTCGTACGCTTCTCAACAACAGATTCGGTGACCGTCTGATTGGTAGAGGCGGACCAATTCCGTGGCCTCCACGCTCTCCTGACTTCAGCCCTCTTGACTTTCATTTATGGGGACATTTGAAAGCTCTTGTCTACGCAACCCCGGTACCAAATGTAGAGACTCTTCGTGCTCGTATTGTAGACGGCTGTGATACAATACGCCATTCTCCAGGGCTGCATCAGCGCATCAGGGATTGCATGCGACAGAGGGTAGGTGCACGTATCCTCGCTAACGGAGGACATTTTGAACATTTCCTGTAACAAAGTGTTTGAAGTCACGCTGGTACGTTCTGTTGCTGTGTGTTTCCATTCCACGATTAATGTGATTTGAAGAGAAGTAATAAAATGAGCTCTAACGTGGAAAGTAAGCGTTTCCGGACACATGTCCACATATCATATTTTCTTTCTTCGAGTGTGAGGAATGTTTCCTGAAAGCTTGGCCGTACCTTTTTGTAACACCCTGTATAGGTTAACAATTAATAATAAGATGCTGCTCCACTAAGTCAGTACTGGTTCTTCGTCAAATTACGTTCGGCTACCACTGTTGTCGAGGGATGGCAAGGCCTGACTCCAATAATAATCAGCTTCAAGTGGCTGTAAGCTTAGGGTGACCAGACGTCCGGATTAATCTGAACATGTCCTTTTTTTCTCTTTGTCCAGGGTCTGTGCGGATTTTTACGGTGTCCTGCTTTTTCGCAAATTTGAGGGTAATACTGTTACATTTACAATTCGTCCTGTTCTACTGCTCTTTTCTTACATACTTGGCACAGGCCGACCGGTGTGGCCGAGCGATTCTAAGTGCGGTCTGGAACCGCGCGACCGGTGCGGTCGCAGGTTCGATTCTTGCCTCCGGTATGGATGTGTGTGGTGTGCTTAGGTTAGTTAGGTTTAAGTAGTTCTACGTTCTAGGCGACTGATGACCTCAAACGTTAAGTCCCATAGCGCTCAGAGCCATTTGAACCATTTTTATTGGCACAGCCTTCATGACAAACAAGCACGAAAGGTGGCGCCAGGATCGTCGATGTTATCGTTGATAGACCTATAACCGAATGCAAATATCGATTATTTAAAATTTTCGTTTCGTATTTCCGCTTTGTATTGGCTTGACTTCCTGTAGTGCACCTGTGATTTGTGAGTGTAATTTTGAACCGAGTGAGTTACCTAAAATATTTGGCTATGCCTATACGAAAGTGTACATTTTCTGATGTCCTTTTCTGCAAATATCCGGCTTTCAACAAAGGGTGAAATGAATTTGAAGCGGAATGTAAGATTTGTGGAGGCTGGAACATACGTCTCAGGGGCCAATAAAGGAAAGAAGTAACCCTACAGAGTGTCATGGTTTTATTTCATTGTTTGATAGCCATTCAATTTATTTGTATTCGGTAGGTTAAGTTGTAGTTTACATGCCGTCAGCTGCTGCTTGAATTGTAGATGTTGGTAGCGGTGCGGCGTCGAATGAAGGGAAGCGAATGGTCTTACGTTTTTCGCTTTGTAAACAATTCCGTGTTGTTGACGTAACAAAACAATTGACGACACATTGTCACCACAATCAATGTGTTTAATTTTTTTTATATTGCTCAGTTAACCACCACCTGACCATTAGTAACAATTGACAACTAGTTTTAATTCCCGGCAGAAACACGCAATCTTATTGGCTGCCTGAGCGCTATAAAACGAAATGCATGTTGCTTTGTCACTGAAATGTTAAATTTCTTCCAGAGGTGGCCAATATATTGAACATCATATTGCCACTCAGAAGCATAAAAAAATAAACTCATTTATTAAAAGTGAAAGTGTGTTTGATGGGGAATACTGCAGATCAGGATAGCACGCGTCAGCTTTGGACGAGTCACAAGAAAGTAGCCGATCAGGAGCGGCGTTTAGGCAGCCGTCTTTGTTAAATCATAAAACTACGCGTAAATACTAAAACAATTGATGCTACACTGTCACCACAGTCAATGGTTTTAATTTAAAATAAAAAGGTAGTGCTCTGGGAATCACCAGCTGATCACGAGTAACAATTAACTACTATATATACGAAGACAGTAACTAGTTCTCGAAAAATCAGTTACTGTTGATAACCAGCTTTTCGCTGGAATAAATGATGATAAACTGAAAACCCTCAGCTGCCGACAGGTGTTGTTGATATACCTCGATGTGGACAGCTGAAAATGTGTGCCCCGACCGGGACTAGAACCTTTGACCTCCTGCTTACAAGGCAGACGCTCTATCCACCTGAGTCACCGAGGACACAGATGAATAGCGCGACTGCAGGGACTTATCCCTTGCACGCTTCCCGTGAGACTCACAATCCCAACTATCCACAATTCTACATACGTATTGTACCTTATAGACATTTGCCCAACCACTCAACTCGCGCACGCTTTGGCGATTCCAGTAAGAGTTTGGGCAACCTGTGCGCAGCTGAGGTTTTCAGTTAGTTTATTTTATTTATTTATTGTTCCGTGGGACCACATTAAGGAGAAGTCACCATGGTCATGGAGCGAGTCAGTACATGAAATTGTAACACAATTGTAGAAACAGATTAAATCAAATATAAGTAACATATTCAGGCGACAAGTCGTTAATTTAAATGAAGAAAATCATAAATGTAACACTGGAATTTGCTTAATTTTTTAGCTCTTCCTGGAGCTCCTCGACAGAATAGAAGGAGTGAACCATGAGGAAACTCTTTAGTTTAGACTTAAAAGTGTTTGGGCTACTGCTAAGGTTTTTGAGTTCTTGTGGTAGCTTATTGAAAATAGATGCAGCAGAATACTGCGCTCCTTTCTGCACAAGAGTCAAGGAAGTGCATTCCAAATGCAGATTGGATTTCTGCCTAGTATTAACTGAGTGAAAGCTGCTAACTCTTGGGAATAGGCTAATATTGCTAACAACAAACGACATTAAAGAAAATATATACTGTGAGGGCAATGTCAAAATTCCCAGACTATTGAATAGGGGTCGACAAGAGGTTTTCGAACTTACATCACACATACCTCGAACAGCCCGTTTTTGGTACAAAAATACCCTTTTTGAATCAGAAGAATTACCCCAAAAAATAATACCATATGACATAAGCGTATTAAAATATGCGAAGTAGACTACTTTTCGTGTTGAAATGTCACTTATTTCAGATACTGTTCTAATGGTACACAAAGGGGCATTTGGTTTCTGAACAAGATCCTGAACATGGGCTTTCCACAACAGTTTACTATCTATCCGAACGCCTAGGAACTTGAACTGTTCCATCTCGCTTATAATATGCCCATTCTGTCTGATTAAAATATCAGTTCTTGTTTAATTGTGAGTTAGAAACTGAAAAAACTGAGTCCTACTGTGATTTAGCATCAAACTATTTTCCACAAGCCATGAACTTATTTCATGAACTACATTATTTGATAATGTTTCAATATTACACACAAGAGCCTTCACTACCAAGCTGGTGTCATCAGCAAACAGAAATATTTCTGAATCACCTGTAATACTAGAAGGCATATCATTTATATAAATAAGAAACAGCAGTGGCCCCAGCATCGACCCTTGGGGAACACCGCACGTAACAGTGCCCCATTGGGACTGAACATCGCTACCACTCTCAATATTGCGGAGAATTACCTTCTGCTTTCTGCTCTTAAAGTAAGAGGCAAACCAATTGTAAGCTACTCCCCGTACTCCATAATGGTCCAACTTCTGCAGTAATATTTTGTGGTCAACACAGTCAAAAGCCTTCGTTAAATCAAAGAAAACACCTAACGTTCACAACCTTTTATTTAATCCGTCCAAAACCTCACAGAGAAAAGAGAATATAGCATTTTCAGTTGTTAAACCATTTCTAAAACCAAACTGTACATTTGACAGCAAATTATGTGAATTTAAGTGCTCCAGTAACCTTCTATATACAACCTTTTTGATAACTTTAGCAAACACCGATGGCATAGAAATAGGTCTGTAATTGTCAATATTATCCCTGTCTCCCTTTTTATAAAGTGGCTTCACTACCGAGTACTTTAATCGGTCAGGAAACCGACCACTCCTAAAGGAAAAATTACAGATATGGCTAAGTACTGGGTTAACATACATAGAACAATACTTCAGTATTCTGCTAGATACCCCGTCATATCCATAAGAGTTCTTGGTATTTAGTGATTTAATTATCAACTCAATCTCCCTCTTGTCAGTATCATGGAGGAGCATTTCAGGTAACAGTCTCGGAACACTTTTTTCTACGAGCGTTATATGATTCCCTGTTGGGACTAGGTTTCTATTTAGTTCACCTGCTATATTCAGAAAGTGATTATTAAATACTGTACATATATGCGACTTATCAGTAACACGGACATTCGCACTGCGCACTGATTCTATATCCTCTACCTGTCTCTGCAGTCATCATTTATTCCAGGGAAAAGCTGCACGGTCATCAACAGTACCTGTTCTTTCGAGAACAAGTTACTGTCTTCGTATATATAGTTAAAGGCTACCCAGCCATTGACCTTCGTCTGTGCGAGTGCACACAGTTTGCCCAAACTCTTACTGGAATCGTCAAAGCGTGCGCGAGTAATGAGTGGTTGGGCAAGTGTCTATAAGGTACAATACATATGTGGAATTGTGGACAGCTGGGAATGTGTCTCACGGGAAGCGTGCAAGGGATAAGTCCCTGCAGTCGCTCAATTCATCTGTGTCCTCGGTGGCTCAGGTGGATAGAGCGTCTGCCACGTAAGCAGGAGGTCCCGGGTTCGAGTCCCGGTCGGGGCACACATTTCAGCTGCCCGCATAGAAGTATATCAGCTACACCTGTCCGCAGCTGAGGTTTTCAGTTACTCATCAATTAAGTAATAGTTTTACCGGTAATTCCCGGCAGTCACGTGACTTGTCCAAAGGTGACGGGTGGTATCGTCATCTGCAGTTGGCCCGTGTGAGGTGTCCTCCTTTTTCTTCTTTTGCCCTCCTTTTTGAAGCTGCTTGTCCTCCTTTTTAAACAACTGCATCTGGTCACCCTAAGTAAGCTGCAGTAGTGACGCCGAGATGAGACTCGCCCAGGATGGACTAGCGCAGAGAGCTGTGCCAAACCAGTATTTGGGACAGAAGACCGCAACAACAGCATGTAACTGTGTGATGAGGGTCTCGCAATCTTACAATTGTGTCTGCGCACGTGAAGGCGGCCGGGCAGATGAAGTCAGAGAGGGAATTATCAGACCGACCAATGGCCTCCCAGGGCCCACAGCAGCCAATCAGAGTGCGCCGAGCGGCTAGGCTCGCCAGCCAGCCAGTGTGTCGAGGGAGCAGAGACCAGCGGACATGGCGAGGCTACGGTCTGTGTTGTTTGCCGCGCTGCTCTTCGTCGCTTCGTGCCTCCTCTTCTCAGCAGGTAAACACCGCCACCGCGGTCCCTGTCAGGTGAATCACCTACCACGCACAGCAGCCTTTTTATTTATTTGTTGTACTTATTACATCGAACCAGGGAGTGACACATGCAATAAGGCTGGCGCTTATCGCTGAAATGACCGGTATTCAGTTATATCGAGTTTTTCCAACTCCAGTTTAACTGGACTGTTAAAACCGCTCAAAATAAACGGTTTCAGAAATGATTTACCGTTCTTTAGTCTTATTATTTCCTAATGTAGTAAATGCAGAAACCAAACTGTTTGGAGAATTCAGACTCGCTCATTTTTAAGACACACAGAATCAAAACAAAACTTCCTGGCAGATTAAAACTGCGTGCCGGACCGAGACTCGAACTCGGGACCTTTGCCTTTCGCGGGCAAAGGTCCCGAGTTCGAGTCTCGGTCTGGCACGCAGTTTTAATCTGCCAGGAAGTTTCATATCAGCGCACACTCCGCCGCAGGGTGAAAATCTCATTCTAGAATCAAAATATTCAACTAAACAGGTTAATAAAAGAAGACTTAGTCGATCCACCGCTCGATGCTTTCCTCGAAAACTGATACGTGGTTGAAAACTGCAGTACAAAAGAAATCACCAGTGTTCCCTTATTGGTTCTCATTTTTTCCAAACTCTCCTCAAAAACCATGTTGTAATCGCGGACCATTGGGCATTACCAGTAGTCAGTGCTAAAGGATGAAAACGGAGAGTGAAGAATTCTATTTTTCGTGTTAATTTGTCCGTTTTCAAGGGCTACAAGGAGATAAAGGTTTGTTAATTAGACACATGCAGCAGATCGGCTGTTTTCTATTTTTATTGTAAGCATGAGTGAATTGTTATGTTACGGGTTTTCTCCTCCTATTTTTCTCACAATTTTATTATCTTTTAAAACAAATGGAGCATTGCACTTGACTCACGCTGCACTTCGTAAACACTTCCAGCCTGAGGATGGTGGCATTCTGTAAAACAATCGGTGACGTAGAAACTACCATATAGACGATATGTGACAAGTCTCGCACATTGCACGTACACACGCGCCATCTAACAAGCCACTCCACATTGTAAATTCAATACCGTGCCAATTCTTACTCGTTTCTGCTGGCGTTGCCGGCCGAGCGGTTCTAGGCGCTTCAGTCCGGTCGCAGGTTCGAATCCTGCCTCGGGCATGGATGTGTGTGATGTCCTTAGGTTGGTTAGGTTTAAGTAGTTCTAAGTTCTAGGGGACTGATGACCACAGCAGTTGAGTCCCATAGTGCTCAGAGCCATTTGAACTGCGCAGTAGTATGGGGACGCTACACGTAAACAAACATCGACTGCTACAGTCGCAGGTTCGAATCCTGCCTCGGGCATGGATGTGTGTGATGTTCTTAGGTTAGTTAGGTTTAAGTAGTACTAAGTTCTAGGGGACTAATGACCACAGCAGTTGAGTCCCATAGTGCTCAGAGCCATTTGAACCATTTGAACTGCGCCGTAGTATGGGGACGCTACACGTAAACAAACATCGAAACACACGTCAGTCGACTACAGTGCACGAAAACCTAAATCGGGCAAGGTAGAAGTATCTTCCTACCCATTCGCAAAGTGTACAAGTTAGGTGGGTCGACAACATATTCCTGTCATGTGACTCACATGCCGTCACCAGTGTCGTATAGAATATATCAGACGTGTTTTCCTGTGGAGGAATCGGTTGACTATGACCTTGCGAGCAAATGTTTTCGGTTCCCATTGGAGAGGCACGTCCTTTCGTCTACTAATCGCACGGTTTTGCGGTGCGGTCGCAAAACACAGACACTTAACTTATTACGGTGAACAGAGACGTCAATGAACGAACGGACACACCATAACCTTGCTAAAATATGGAAAGTAAACTTTTCATTGAAGGGAAGAGTTGAACCAAGGACCTCTCGTGCCGCAGCTGCTCACGCTAACCACGGGAGCACGGCTCTGCTCAGTTCACGCTCTCCATCTTGCGCATGGACAACTCAGTTTGTATATTTCGCCTATTTTTTCATAGTTCCACACAAATTCTTCCTGTTTTATCGATTGAGCTGTGTTAAGTTTTTCAATGCCTATCCACTATACCAACTTATAAGTAAATCTGATGGGGGTGCGATGGGGAGATTTCCTTGTTAAAGCCATTTGAATCATTTGAGCCATCTGCCGGCATTATTCGTAAAATAACACTGATTACATTTCCCATTTGCTATAGTAACGCAAGATTTTTAAAGCAATGCAAATTTTAGAAATAAAAATTACCCATTCTCTAAGAAACGATTATTTAAAACGAAAAATTTTAGCACTGCAACTACGGTTAATTGATGTTTCGGTTTTTTAATAAGTTACTAGTGAAAATAGAAACAGCTGTTATAACTGGTACCAAACAAATACTGAAAAATACCGGTTATTCAGAACTAAAACACTGGTACTGGTTTAAACCGGTCGGTTTTTCCCATCCCAAACATACAGTACCTTTTTTGTATCACAGTTACCTAACAATTAACAATTTAGTGTGACAGAATCTGTGCCCCCTCCTCCCAGCCCCTCGCACTGTCCATGGCAACATATTAACTTTTCAGACAGACTAGATACACTGCCATAGTGCGAGAACACAAACAAAGCCCACCAGTTAAGATGCAGTGATACCAGTACTCTGCCTGCTCTGTAGTCTTTCTCGCGCAGTTAAAAAATACTATTCAGTTAAAAAAATTGACTTTTGCATCCTATAGCCTCATACGACAGCTCCATGGTCATCTGCCTACGTTCTCGTTAATGATCATAATTGTTGCCATATTTCGAAACTGATTAACCCACCGCACCAAAGTCGGAAAGTTTCCAATGAAATATAGCAGTCATAACGCAGTTATGTTTGGTGCAAACTCACACACTGCAGCGAATGAAATGTACCTAACACAATGAAATCTTTATGCAAGCGCAACGGATTTTACTAAGCCTCACCACAACAACACACTAATGCATTTGCAATTGCAACGAAATTCTGAACCAGAGAGCTATAAGTGAGCATCTGTGGGCAAGACACATAAATTTCGCAACTAATTATGATACAAACCATACACCTGGGCATCTCTGACTGCCCTCTCTGCTTGATGAACAAACCTTTCACGTGCTTCACTTCGCCTTAAACAAACGGTTTATTTGATACTGTATTTATTAGATGATTTGCACTAAAGCCATTTGTAGTCTTTCTACTTATAATTTTGAAATGAATTTCTTTGACTCATAGAGGCATTTTTCTGCTACATGCATAAATAAATGCATAAATATTAGATGAAAATCATTTGTTTTGCTTACCATCTCGTATTTCGTGAGACACCTCAAAGTGACAATGCTCGTTTCAAAAACAATAGTAGTGTTGAGATAAAGCTGCACTGAATTAGAGGTTTTAATAATATACGCCAGCAGCTGGAAATCTTCACCCCAGCAGTGCCAACATATTTTCAGCAAAGTATACTTCTAAAAAACGATGGAGGTACATTGTGAGCACCACAAAATGTTTTAAAAAATTTCGTTAATAATTTTTTACTTCCATTTACAAAATACTTTTTAAAGACACGTTGACGTATAAGTACGGTACATAACCTGAAATTATTGAATATACCATTCACTGTGCAAAGTCGCATCTACTAGAAAGGGGGGAGACATTGTGATTACTTCAAGTAGACTTAATTTTTAGGTTTAAAATAACTATAGAGCACGGTAGAAGAACTCGTTAAAACAATAAAAGCTGCCTATAAAAATGCTGATGTGTGGCCTACGTAATACATATCGATGTGGTGTTGAATCCATTGTTATCCGACGCATTTCGGGTGTAGCCCACCATCAGGTGTCAGTGTGACAAATAATAAAGACAAGTGCAAATAATGATATCATACAAAGCAGCGTAATCAAAGAAATGATATTACATGATCCTCAAATGTAATTAATTGTATACAAAGTAAATACACGCCATTTAAGATCATTACAAGCATTGACAGGGACGTTGAATAACTTCATTACAAAAGTCTAGCAAAACATATGTCGTTGTGTACAAAGAGTAGACCTAACAGCAGCTGATTACAGTTGCAATGTTGCTAACGGAGCCTCAATGTAAGCCCTTATCGCTAGCGGTCTGCACTTCTCATGCACGTTGTCCGCATCTCGTGCTCGTGCGGTAGCGTTCTCGCTTCCCGCTCCCGGGTTCGATTCCCGGCGGGGTCAGGGATTTTCTCTGCCTCGTGATGGCTGGTTGTTGTGTGATGTCTGTAGGTTGGTTAGGTTTAAGTACTCCTAAGTTCTAGGGGACTGATAACCATAGATGTTAAGTCCAATAGTGCTCACAGCCATTTGAACAATTTTTTTATGCATGTAAAAAAAGGAATATTAATACAAAAGAGCAAAAGTTAAGCTAGCTCTAGTGTGCACAAACATCAGTTCTAAAAAGCAGTATTCCGTTAATAACAACGTCATACAGAACCAAATTATCTGATTTGTTCATGATTGTAGTAGGGGATACCACATCTGATGCAAAGTTGATTAAAATAATTATTTTTAAATAAGGCAAATAAAATTAAAATTATCTAGGTTTACCATCATAGTTATGCAAGAAAGTCAACAATAAAGTACAACACAACAATTCAGTTTTCGTAGAACAAATGTATTTCTACATGCCAGCTTTATATTTACAGTAAAACTTCTGAAAGACAGTTCACTAATAAACTTAAATGTCGTCTTTTAAATTCCATAAATATAGTGAAAGCTAAACGAAATAAGCTGTGTTGGTTTTCATTGCTTTTTCCGGTTCACAAGTAAATCATTGAAAAACTCAAAGAACCACCTACTACTGCCTGAGCTCTGGTCATTTATTATAAGTTCTCACTCTCATTACCCATATACATTTCTATTTTTTCAAAAATATCCAATATTATGATCTTATTACGAAAATGCAAACTGGACAGCTCATATTCAGTATTTTTAAGCTGATGTTAGTTCTCCTTTAAATGAAATTGCAATGCTCTTAAACTAATTATGTATCCGTGTTCACAAGATCTAATTGAAACTCCCTTCATGTTTGTTCGTTGTAATATTTCCCACATGAACGGCAGAAAATCTTACAGATACCAGTACTACAGAATTTATTAGGTGGTGGTTCTAAGCTGTGTCGCAGCAATTTAACCAGTTTATTATTCGTTTGCTATCCCACTGTATTACTATATTTGCGGAGACATCTGCTATCCTATCTAACATGGACCCATACTATGACAACGAAACATACTTTTTCCGCCTCCTTGTTAACCACTTCATTCTTTTCTACTCTGTTGAAAATCTTTCTTCCAATTCTCCTGACTGCCGCCTCTGTAAAGCCATTAGACATTCCGACTGGAAGCACCATTTCAGTTTCTTCCTCAATCATATCTTCTGAGCAATCTAACTCAGCTAGCCGTTAAAACCTTCAAGTAAAATAAACATGCTTTTGAGTTGGCAGGCGGCATGACTCTTGCGGTATAATCAAATTCGTAGCTGTTGGCTTCCGAGATGTTTCAGTTTTAACAGTATGCCCTATTCTGGTGCTTTGTATGTCCACAAAATTTTATTGAACCCACAACTTCGATTTCATGAGTTAACTACATATTTCTATGTAAGGAGTTAGAAATATTGAAATATTCGTTAGCCCGGAACGTCATTTTCATCACCAAAAAATTTATGAAAATGTGGTCGACGTATCTACGTTACACTGTAGTCTGTTCTCATGCTGTGGCGTATGTTTCAAACAATTTGCTCTCTAGAGAATTTATGAAAATTTTTGAAAGGGTGCCTGAGATACTTGAGCCCATTACAAGACCATTTTTTGATGACTTTCTTATTGGAAGTAAAGTAATTAAAAGATAAGGATATTTTAAGTCACTCCAATAGCTCAGAAGAATATACGTAGCGACTATTCTTCCAAACACAACGAAATTATATTTGCTATAGCTGCGATTCACTGTCATACAAAACTGTTTGAAGGACATCATCTTTATGCCAGTGACTGTTATAGTTTTTTATTACACTACTGCAATTTCTGCCTTAGGCCATTATCAAGTGCTGATAATGGCATAAGTCCGAAACTGCAACAGTGAAATAACAACCTATAACAGCCACTGGCGTAAAGATGATGTCCTTCAAAAACAATAAAATTGTTATAAATAACTTCCAATGTTATATAAATTGGCACATTCGTATAAAGATTATTAATATCGAAGGATACAAGACATTCATTTTCAGGCAAGACTGTATTTTGTAAAACTGTGCCATCTCAGAACTATTTTTGACACTGAACAGCTTTTGGAAGGTACAAAATTCTTTAATTTTTGCTTGACATAATCTATTTACAGAGTATTCTGGACTTTTACAAGCGCTATCTACAGGACGAATATGGTTGTTTTCTTTACGGAGCTTGATTTGTGCTCCTAGAAGGGCGTTTTTAGGATTCATCATCAGTAACTTTTTCTTTTTCCATTTAGTATCTGGAAGCGTAATAGAATTGTTAATAGCATTTCTGACAACATTAACAAAAGGTGCAAGTGACTATTTCCCTGTACTATTTCATTTTCTTCAAAATATTTTTCTGTTTTGGGAATGTTATCTGCATCGTTAACAACAACAAATGGGGTACTCTAGTCAGGCTTTGCGACCGACATCTTATTTTTTAACAGTTTTTAGTTTAATTTCTGTACGGAGTTACACAGGCGCTTCAAAGGCCGATTTTTATTACGAGAAAGTGCAAGTGAATTATATGTTTTTATTGATATATTCCGTCTGTACAGATTGAGACAACTTTAGTACCTTGCAACCACTCATAATCTCTGAAATAATTTCTTTAATCAACTTATTAACGAAGTTTGGTGGCAGGTTAAAGTTTAAGCCTCTGTTAAGCAGTCATAAATCTTCGTGTGAGAGTGTGGTACCGGTCAAATTAACTAGTCTTGCTTCGAATTCGTGTTTAATTACTTGGTCTGTTGCAGATGTACTGCACCCGACGCGGTTTACGATCAGATGTTGCAACTTCCGCAAAGGCCTCCGTTGAACAATACTACACTCCTAACACATATATTCGTAGATTAATGTAGCCCCATCATACTCAATTGCTTTGGAGTGAGTAACGCACGAAAACGAGCGTGGAAAAGATTTGCAAAATTGTTAGTTAAAAGTTTAGATTTGTGTATTACTCTGGTTTCAGTTTTTATCCAAGTCATATCAGACCTAGCTATGATGCAATATGCACAATATGAATCACTTTACATCTTAATTTTAGCGTACTACCATCCACAAAACTATATGAATGACCTGAATTGCGTTTCGCCTGATTTGCATGCAAGCCGCATAACATAACTGTCTTGCGGGTCCTCTAATGCCATTGCAGTACAGTCGTTTCACTTTCCAAAATTGCTACCACAAGACATCACAAGGATTAAAGCAATCACTCCAGTTGCAAATTCTAGGAAACGCATAATTAGAAATCAGACAGTCCTTAACACTTGTAAACTCAATTTTGTTACAGTACGTGAAATTTCAAAATCACTACTTCACTCATTAGAACGTAAGTCACATATTTCATTACAGCAATCTTTCGGCAAAGTTAAACATTTTAACGAACAAGATATTTTGAGAAAATATCTCGACTAGTAAAGTTCTCTGATAATTCGAAGTATTTTTGCTCATTAAATGGTTTTCCCTACACTTGTGAAAAGTCGTTAGTGATATGAGTGGTTTGTCAAAAACTGATTGTTGAACTAACGAGTTAAAAGCAATGTGACTGACGGCATCAAGCTCTCTATAAAAACCTCAAAATTAACATGGTGGGACCACTATTTTCTCTGCACTCATGATTGAGCAATTATTTCTGCACATATGTGAATTTTAAACATCACGTCCTTTTCTGTTCTGTATCTCGATTGCAACCAAGCAGCTTTAGCCACTGTAACTAAGGAAAGCTTTCGTGCTGACCGAGACTCGATCACAGCAACTTTCGTCATCGGTGACCAGGCATAAAGAGTCGTGAAATATCGACGTTTCCACCAGTAACAGTTGGCAAATGTAAACTTGAAATTTAGCGTTCTGGCTGGAGTCCTGTGAAGATGCTTATCTTCCTGTTACCTAACCACGAAAAACGTTTAATGTAATTTCAAGTAGCAAAGTCTGCACGTGTTTAAAATGAAGTGACATGATGAAAAGTTTAGTGACGCGGACTCGAACCCAGCAAGTAATCAGATTGTTAACTAAGTAAAATCAGATGTTAGATATCGAATTTTTTCACCAGCAGCGAGATATTCGAATTTGAAATGAAGATTTAATTTTTTTCTTGACAGAGAATGGAATCCGGCACCTACCACCGTTTTTTTTTCTGTCCAGGAATTGTTTGCACACCAGAAGAGAGATGTGTGCACATTTCACGAGAAATAACGACACTTTCCGTTATTGCTGACAACACATGAAGAGACATTAAAAACGAAAATTATTATCACTAGTAGTTCGGTGTGCATAAGCTAGGGCTTGAAATGAAACCATGCAAATTTTTGTAATGGATCAGGATTCTAACCAACATACAGTGTGTGATCAAAAATATCCGGACACTTGCTGAAAATAACTTACAAGTTCGTGGCGCCATCCTTCGGTAATGCTGGAATTCAATATGGTGTTTTCCCACCCCTAGCCGTGATAAGAACTTCCACTCTCGCAGGTATACGTCCAATCAGGTGCTGGAAGGTTTCTTGGGGAATGGCAGCCCATGCTTCACGGAGTGCTGCGCTGAGGAGAGGTATTGATGTCGGTCGGTGACGCCTGCCACGAAGTCGATGTTCTAAAACATCCCAAAGGTTCAAAAATGGCTCAAATGGCGCTGAGCACTATGGGACTTAACATCTATGGTCATCAGTCCCCTAGAACTTAGAACTACTTAAACCTAACTAACCTAAGGACATCACACAACACCCAGCCATCACGAGGCAGAGAAAATCCCTGACCCCGCCGGGAATCGAACCCGGGAACCCGGGCGTGGGAAGCGAGAACGCTACCGCAATCCCAAAGGTGTTCTATAGGATTCAGGTCAGGACTCTGTGCAACACGGTCCATTACAGAGATGTTATTGTCGTGTAACCACTCCGCCACAGGCCGTGCACTATGAACAGGTGCTCGATCGTGTTGAAAGATCCAATCGCCGTCCCCAAATTGCTATTCAACAGTGGGAAGCAAGAAGGTTCTTAAAACATCAATTCAGGTCTGTGCTGTGATTGTGCCACACAAAACAACAAGGAGTGCAAGCCCCAGCCATGAAAAACACGACCACACCATAACACCACCGTTTCCGAATTTTACTGTTGGCACTACACACACTGGCAAATGACGTTCACTGAACATTCATCATACCCACACCCTGCCATCGGATCGCCACATTGTGTGCCGTGATTCGTCACTCCACACAACGTTTTTCCACTGCTCAATTGGCCAGTGTTTACGCTCCTTGTACCAAGCGAGGCGTCGTTTGGCATTTACCGAGGTGAGGTGTGGTTTATGAGCAGCCGCTCGACATGAAATGCACGTTTTCGCACCTACTGCCTAATTATCATAGTACATGCAGTGGTTCCTGATGCAGTTTGGAATTCCTGTGAGATGATCTGAGTAGATGTCTGCTTATTACGCATTACGACCATCTTCAACTGTCGGCAGTCTCTTTCAGTCAACAGACGAGGTCGGCCTGTACGCTTTTGTGCTGTACGCCTCCCTTCACGTTTCCACTTGACTATCACTTCGGGAACAGTGGACCTAGGAATGTTTAAGAGTGTGGAAATCCGGCGTATGACAGAAGTGACACCCAATCGCCTGACCACATTCGACGTCCGTGAGTTCCGTGGAGTGCCCCATTCTGCTCTCTCACGATCTCTAATGACTACTGAGGTCGCTGATATGGAGTACCTGGCAGTAGGTGGCAGCACGATGCACCTAATATGAAAAACTAGGTTTCTGGAGGTGTCCGGATACTTTTGATCACATAGTGTATTTGGCTTTCGTCGATACCTAGGGTAGTTTGCAACCTTGGGGAAAACAACGAAATGATCGAACGATATCGCTCTGTATCGGTCAGACACCACGAGAGAGGATTCGGATTCGAATCCCAGACCAACATCAGATTTCGCAACGACTCACGTGCAATTAAAATTTCCTGTGACCTTAAATGACCATCGGGTCATTAAATGCAATAAAGTTTCTGGTGTAAGGAAGCTCACTGGCTACAGAGTTTCTGTTTGCTGCAACTTGTGCCTCTGCTATGGCCCAACCTAAACCAGCTCTCCCTCACTTGGAAGCGAAGCGATATGATGTTTATATTGCGGGTCATGAATTAAGGTGCAACTAGACGTGAAGGAGATCTGTTCGGTTGTGTTTAAAATACATCGCAGAAGTGGGAATCGAAACCATACCCCGCAACTAAAAGACTGTGATCGGTGCGTGAGACTACTGAAGCCCACACCGGCTAGAGTGATTATTGTGTCGTAACGTATGATGTGCATAACTTACAAATTATACACGCTAAGAAAAATTCGGTTCTCTATTAACTGGTTCTGTCATCAGGCTTCTGACACGAAAATTATGCTCGTCTCATGTCAGGGGGATGTAAAGAAGCTTTCCACGATCATAGCCTCGGTTCGAAGCCATTACGTAATTTTCACTATTTCAAGAAATTTCTTAGATTTCGGTTAATAGTGTCATTATCGCTATTAACTTCTTAGTTCTACTGCTGCCACACGCGTGCTTGAAGGCATTTAATGCTTCTTGTTCATTTTTAGAAGCAGTTGCCCAGAAACAGGCAAGTACAGGATGCGGCGCGGGAACTTCCTTATTTGAAACGCGCGGAACACAGCGGCCGTTTCTCATTGTTGAGTGGGTTTCACTGTGAAACTTAACTTTTTTTAAGGTTAGTTTAGTAGCGATCATGCAGTGTGCAAGAGAGGAGAGCGCGTTCGCCGTTGCGGCCTACTTTTCGAATGGACGTCCGGTCATTAGAACTCAGGGTGCATTCAGGAAACAGAATGAGATTTTCACTCTGCAGCGGAGTGTGCGCTGATAATGAAACTTCCTGGCAGATTCGCAGGAGAGCTTCTGTAAAGTTTGCAAGGTAGGAGACGAGGTACTGGCGGAAGTAAGGCTGTGAGGACGGGGCGTGAGTCAGGCTTCGGTGGCTCAGATGGTAGAGCACTTGCGCGCGAAAGGCAAATGTCCCGAGTTCGAGTCTCGGTCGAGCACACAGTTTTATCTTCCAGGGAGTTTCATTCAGGAAACAGTTCAACATCGCGCCTGCAGGTCGCGTTTCTGGCGAGAAATCAATTGTTATGTGGGTACATACCTTTATGGATACTGGAAGTGCAGGAAAAGAAACCAGGACATCCAAAAACCACCAAAACGCCTGCAAACATCGAGAGGGTAAGGATGTCGATTTTGAATTTCCCCAAGCGTTCTGCACACAAACATGCAGCCGCCCTTGAGATTTCTGAACGCAGAGTGAGACGAATTCTTCAGGAAGAGTTGAAATTTCTTCCATATAAATTGTCAGTGGTGCACACACTTCATCCACGTGACTCTGTTTAACGAAAAAATCCGTGTGAAGCATTGATCGATGAGCTGCCTCATGACGCCTTACTGTTCTTCAGCGACAAGGCACATTTCCGTTTGTCTGGTTGCGTGAATTAACATAATATACGGTGTTGGAGTGGCACGAACCGCCTAGAACATGAGCAGCCCCTGCATAGAGAGCGTGTGACTGTTTTGTGTGCACTATCTAAAGTTAGCAGAATTGGCACGATAAGGCCAGAATGAGATTTTCAAAAATCAAATGGTTCAACTGGCTCTGCGCACTATGGGACTCAACTTCTGAGGTCATCAGTCCCCTATAACATAGGACTACTTAAACCTAACTAACCTAAGGACATCACACACACCTACACTCCTGGAGATGGAAAAAAGAACACATTGACACTGGTGTGTCAGACCCACCATACTTGCTCCGGACACTGCGAGAGGACTGTACAAGCAATGATCACACGCACGGCACAGCAGACACACCCGGAACCGCGGTGTTGGCCGTCGAATGGCGCTAGCTGCGCAGCATTTGTGCACCGCCGTCGTCAGTGTCAGCCAGTTTGCCGTGGCATACGGAGCTCCATCGCAGTCTTTAACACTGGTAGCATGCCGCGACAGCGTGGACGTGAACCGTATGTGCAGTTGACGGACTTTGAGCGAGGGCGTATAGTGGGCATGCGGGAGGCCGGGTGGACGTACCGCCGAATTTCTCAACACGTGGGGCGTGAGGTCTCCACAGTACATCGATGTTGTCGCCAGTGGTCGGCGGAAGGTGCACGTGCCCGTCGACCTGGGACTGGACCGCAGCGACGCATGGATGCACGCCAAGACCGTAGGATCCTACGTAGTGCCGTAGGGGACCGCACCGCCACTTCCCAGCAAATTAGGGACACTGTTGCTCCTGGAGTATCGGCGAGGACCATTAGCAACCGTCTCCATGAAGCTGGGCTACGGTCCCGCACACCGTTAGGCCGTCTTCCGCTCACGCCCCAACACCGTGCAGACCGCCTCCAGTGGTGTCGCGACAGGCGTGAATGGAGGGACAAATGAAGACGTGTCGTCTTCAGCGATGAGAGTCGCTTCTGCCTTGGTGCCAATGATGGTCGTATGCGTGTTTGGCGCCGTGCAGGTGAGCGCCACAATCAGGACTGCATACGACCGAGGCACACAGGGCCAACACCCGGCATCATGGTGTGGGGAGCGATCTCCTACACTGGCCGTACACCTCTGGTGATCGTCGAGGGGACACTGAATAGTGCACGGTACATCCAAACCGTCATCGAACCCATCGTTCTACCATTCCTAGACTGGCAAGGGAACTTGCTGTTCCAACAGGACAATGCACGTCCGCATGTATCCCGTGCCACCCAACGTGCTCTAGAAGGTTTAAGTCAACTACCCTGGCCAGCAATATCTCCGGATCTGTCCCCCATTGAGCTTGTTTGGGACTGGATGAAGCGTCGTCTCACGCGATCTGCACGTCCAGCATGAACGCTGGTCCAACTGAGGCGCCAGGTGGAAATGGCATGGCAAGCCGTTCCACAGGACTACATTCCGCATCTCTACGATCGTCTCCATGGGAGAATAGCAGCCTGCATTGCTGTGAAAGGTGGATATACACTGTACTAGTGGCGACATTGTGCATGCTCTGTTGCCTGTGTCTATGTGCCTGTGGTTCTGTCAGTGTGATCATGTGATGTATCTGACCCCAGGAATGTGTCAATAAAGTTTCCCCTTCCTGGGACAATGAATTCACGGTGTTCTTATTTCAATTTCCAGGAGTGTATGCCCGAGGCAGGATTCGAACCTGCGACCGTAGCGGTCGCGCGGTTCCAGACTGTAGAGCCTAGAGCGACTTGGCCTCCCCGGCCGGCTGAGATTTTCACTCTGCAGCGCAGTGTGCGCAGATATGAAACTTCCTGGCAGATTAAACTGTCTGCCGGACCGAGACTCGAACTCGGGACCTTTGCCTTTCGCGGGCAAGTGATCTACCAACTGAGCTACCGAAGCACGACTCACGCCCTCTCCTGACAGCTGCCAGGAAGTTTCATATCAGCGCACACTCCGCTGCAGAGTGAAAATCTCATTCTGGGAACATCCCCCAGGCTGTGGCTAAGCAATGTCTCCGCAATATCCTTTCTGTCAGGGGTGCTAGTTCTGCAAGGTTCGCAGGAGAGCTTCTGTAAAGTTTGGAAGGTAGGAGACGAGGTACTGGCAGAAGTAAAGCTGTGAGGACGGGGCGTAAGTCGTGCTTGGGTAGCTCAGAGCAATTGCCCGCGAAGGGAAAAGGTCCCGAGTTCGAGTCTCAGTCAGGCAACTTTCAGAACGATAAGGCATTGACGGTCACTTCTGAGCGTTATGTTCAGATGACTGAACAGTTTCTTCTTCCAGAACTGGAAGAAATCGATGTGGGTGATGTCTGGTTCCAATAAGAAGGCGCCACAGCTCCTGCGGCACGAACGTCGATGGCTGTGTTGCGCGAACACTTCCCCGATCGTCTCATCTCTTCGAGGGGCGAGCTCTAGTCGCCAGCACGCTCGCCAGATTTAGCGCCGTGCGAGTTTTTCTTACGGGGTCATCTCAAATACTTGGTGTGTACCAGTCGTCTGCAAACCCTTGCTGAGCTACGGAACAACATTCGTGTTGCTATTGCCATCATCGACAGAGACATGTTGCAAAAAGTGGACCGAAACTCTCGACTTACACTCTCCAAATGGATTGAGCAGAACGGAGGACACCTTCAAGATATCATTTCCAAAACTCAATAGAACAAAACTTTAGATGTTACTCTTTGTAAAGGGAAAAGAATTAAATTGATTAATCTAATCCTTCCTTATTCACGATTTTTTAAAATAAGGAAGTTCCCCCGCCCAACCCTGTATTTACTGCACAGCAAATGGTTGCAGCGTTCTGCGTCAAACTGATCGTAACAAGTTTTTAAAAAATCTAAAAACCCGCCTTCATTGCGAAAAAAGCAACTAGTGTTACGTTTTAGCTGACCGGTGTGGCCGAGTGGTTCTAGGCTCTTCAGTCTGGAGCCGCGCGACCGCTACGGTCGCTAGTTCGAATCCTGCCTTGAGCATGGACGTGTGTAATGTCCTTAGGTTAGTTAGGTTTAAATAGTCCTGAGTCTAGGGGACTGATGACCTCGGATGTTAAGTCTCATAGTGCTCAGAACCATTTGAACCGTTTGTTAAGTGTTAACCCAGGTTTCGGCGTAGATAACTACACCTTCTTCGGAACAACAAGAAAACCCACAAGTGCCTAAGAAGACCTTCGTCAATGATTAAAACAACACCATAGCTATACATTTATAAACGAAAAAAAAGGAAAACACAAACAGTACATATGTACAAAGTCAAAACCACTACTTAACTTAATGGTGTACGTCCCACCTCACAGCGGCCTATGTTCGATGGGCCATGACCCGGCATAAACGGCAGCTACAAACCGTCGCTCACTTATAAGCCTGACTCGCTATGTACGCATATGCGCAAGACAAGGGAAGTTACTTGAAAGCGCATGCGCTTACGAATACGAGAAAGTTTATACCTGGGTCGGGGCTAAATAGCCCATATACTCCCAACCGTGGATCATCGTATATCAAAAAATGAAATGGATAGAACAAGAGACGAGCTAAATAGGAGATGAAACCTAAAAATAACCGCACACGGTTGCTTAGTAAAGAAACTTATATATGAAGCTACCTATGACAACAGGAGGAACTGTTAATAACTATACCTAAAGCCAGTAGGGGGGAGGAGCTGAGGGGGCATAATCTAAAGACGTTGTGGTAATAAAGATATAGGGATAAAACGTGAGGTGTTCAACGGGCTAAAATCACCTTCATCGTAAAAGGAAAATGAGGATAAAAAGAAAGAAGATGAACAGCTTGACCAACTTCGAGATCATCAGGCTTACAAGCATGAAGAACAAAGTAAAGCCGCGAAACCTTCAAAAAATTTTCTATATCTTAGTAGGAGTTGGTCATTGAGGATATTGTCTTTAACATGTTGCACATGCTTAAAGATATGCATTTCTTCTAAAACATCCAGTTTTAAGCCGTTAACCTCGACATGAAGTAACTGTTTTGTAATATATTAACGAAATGGCTCAAATAAAAAATTGGTTCAAATGGCTCTGAGCACTATGGGACTTAACTGCTGTGGTCATCAGTCCCCTAGAACATACAACTACTTAAACCTAACTAACCTAAAGACATCACACACATCCATGGCCGAGGCAGGATTCGACCCTGCGACCGCAGCAGTCGCGCGGTTCCAGACTGTAGCGCTTAGAACCGCTCTGCCACTGCGGCCGGCAATATATTAACCAACGATTGCTGACGCGCTGCGATGTTGAAGGTCCGGATCGTAACAAGTAGCTATTAAGTTCCTTCCATGTCTAGGGAATTCTTTTCAATTTGATATCGCATATCTCCAATTATTCGCAGATTACATTAAAAGTAAATTAACTGATGTTACTTCATAACAGAAACTGCGTTGCATTACTTCATTTACTTGCGCTTAGCAACGACGCCAGTAAAATGATAAAACTGGCGGTAAACACCACTTTCAAAGCAAGAGGATATTAAGATTTTCTATTATACGTATATAGGGAATTAGATTAGGAAATAAGACACCAAATGAAGTAAAGGAGTTTTGCTGTTTGAAGAGCAAAATAACTGATTATGGTCGAAGTAGAGAGGATATAAAACGTAGACTGGCAATGGCAAGGAAAGCGTTTCTGAAGAAGAGAAATTTGTTAACATGGAGTATAGATTTAAGTGTCAGGAAGTCATTTCTGAAAGTATTTGTATGGAGTGTAGCCATGTATGGAAGTGGAACATGGACGATAAATAGTTTGGACAAGAAGAGAATAGAAGCTTTCGAAATGTGGCGCTACAGAAGAATGCTGAAGATTAGATGGATAGATCATATAACTAATGAGGTATTGAATAGGTCTGGGGAGGAGTGAGGTTTGTGGCACAACTTGACCAGAAGAAGGGATCGTTTGGTAGGACATGTTCTGAGGCATCAAGCGATCACCAATTTAGTATTGGAGGGCAGCGTGGAGGGTAAAAATCGTAGAGGGAGACCAAGAGATGAATACACTAAGCAGATTCAGAAAGATGTAGATTTCAGTAGGTACTGGGAGATGAAGAAGCTTACACAGGATAGAGAAGCATGGAGAGCTGCATCACACCAGTCTCAGGACTGAAGACCACAACAACAACAACAACAACAACATTATCCGTCATGGTCATTCCCTCTAGATGACTTTGTCGACGTCACCTATTTCAAATGACACAAGGAAGAAAGTATTGCGGAAGATCAACTGTCTTCGTTGCAATAAACTCATTTTATGTAGTCCAAGGTCAAATTTTCACGGAATTGCTCTAACTGTAGTATCCACTCAACAATGTAGAAATATATTTCAACTTTGCAAAACTGTCATCTGACTGCGAGGTCTTCCACTTAGTCGCAGACCAGAAATTCTATCTCTGTGGAACATCAGTTTCAGTAAATTGATGGAGCGAAGACTGTTTAACACAACTCTTTCTCGCCAGAGAATATGCAGCACTTATTTGGCTCTATAATTACACTGCAACAGTAATTCCGTGTGCAAGCAATGCATATGACTCGCAGAATTTATTAGTACCGTGTTATCCAGTTCTGAATATTCCTGACCTAAACTGGCTCCACATCGTTTCAGGTTACAGTCACAATGCCACCTAGGTGTGGCAAACAATAACTTAAGGAATCATGGACGAAAGTATTAAAGTTGAAACTTCATGAATTATATTTTCGTAAAACCTTACTATGTTTAGAGGGAACTACAGAAAATGAAGATCTGGGGGATCGTAGAAAGTGTTGTACTGAATACAATAATTCATTGGTTATTGTGGAGAAAGAGATTTGGGAGTGAGAATTGTACTTGATTCCAGACAGTTAAACAAACACTTGAAGAGAGAAAAGAACTACCCAGAGAATGTAGATGAGCTTCTAAACAAATTTGAAAATATATCCCATTTGTAAAGTCTTGACCTTACTTCTAGTTCTCATCAAATTTCTCTTGAACCTGATTCTAGGAAATACACAGGATTTTTATATGGTGAACGATGTTTCCCATATTGTGTAGTATCTTTTGGATTAAATATTTTTGTGGCTGAATTCATTATGACTTTGGATTACATGCTGGGGAAGAAATTGTTAAATAAACTAACTGTATATGTAGGCAACATACTTGTAATTAGTAAAGTATGGAAGGAACATTTGAATATGTTAAGGGATGTGTTGGGGAAATTAAGAAAAAGGGGGATGACCTTAAAATCAGAAAAGTGTAAATTTGCAGTGACTAATTGATATTTGTGGGACACTGCATAACAGAGAGGCAATTTACCCCAATCAAAATAAAATCTTGGCCACAGCAAAATTTCATAAACCTAGAAAGAAAAAGAGTTAAGGTGATATTTTGCGTTGCTTAATTCCTATAGAAAATATGTAAAGTCTCAAGTCCTTAATGCACCATAACTGAATAATTCTCTTACGAAAAACAGTATTTGGATTTGGGATGAAAATTGTCAGCAAGTCTTTGAGGAGATAAAGGAACAAGCTTGTGACAGTAAACTCTTACTCGGACCCTGGTGGTTCTCTACTATTTTCTATTATGTGTGACAGCATTGACAGTGGAACTTGGCTTATTTGTTTCATGTAAATGATGAGTAAGTGGAGCACTGTTCGATATCTTTTGCAAGTAGAACTTTACAGGAACATGACAAAAATTACACGGTTACGGAAAAGAAACCATTGGCTATTCAGTCAACATTTTTCAAATTCACAAATTACCTGACAGGGCATGAAATCATTGTATATTTAGCTCATAAAGCACTGAGCTATTTACAGGACTGTAAAGTGTTCACAACAGGATCATATGGTTGGCACTTTTTCTGCAACAGTTTAATTATGCCATTAGATCTATAACAGGTAAAGAAAATGTTATTGCTGATGTATTGTCTATACTACCACTGAGGGGTGAGAATAAGAAAAATGGAGAAGAATGTGATAAAAATTTCAAAATTATGTTTATGAGGGTAATTAAAGATGAGAAGGAGGTAACCAAGATTTGTAATGACATCAGGGGAAAACAAAATCATGATTCAAATTGGAAACTTGAGAAAGATATACTGACATAAGGGGAAATAAAAAGTGGGATTATATTTTAAAGTTTTTGATGGGACTCGTTTTGAAGAAATAGCCCAGGCAGTGACACATGGAAGGTATGTTGGCCAGAAAAAATTGTTGATGCTCTTATTTGGTGTGCACATGAAAGCTATGGTTATTGTGAAGCACTGAAATGTATACAGAAAATTCAAGAAAATATGTATTTTCTGTAATATAACAAGAAGGGTTAGAAACCTTTTAGCACCTTGCAACAGATGTCAGAGAACAAAAGTTATTAATCAAACATAAAGAGGCTATGTGCAAAATGCTCTACCAGAAAGGCAATTGGAATTAGTAGTGGTGTATATCTATGAGCAATTGCCAAAATTTCAAGGTGGTTATAGCTATGTTTTTGTGATGATTGATCTATTCTCAAAATTCACCAAACTTTAGCTCTTATGAAAAGCTACAAGCGAGAATATTATCTGTAAAATATGTAAAGACTATTTTCAGAATATTAAGAGACTCAAAGCCATATTGGGACACAATTCATTTCCACAATAAGGAAAAAACTTTTTCAGGGATGAAAACATGAAACATATTTTAATTTTTAGTTTCTATATATGATCCAGCTAGTGATCCATTAGAAAGGTATGTGAGAGAGATAGGTAGAGTGTTTAGAAGATGATGTAGTAAAATCATTCTGGGTGGATAGAATGTGTGAGGGATTCTAAAGACATTTTAAATAATTTACAGCATTCCGCTACTGCATTTTCTCCTTCTGAGATTAGTATGACCAAAACTTGACAATATTTTCAATGAAATCATAGAGTACCCTGAATGTAGAAGTTTAACTGCACCAGAAAGGGAAGAGATTGTTAGGAAGACCAGGGAACAACATAAAAATGTAAGGAACCAGAGACAGGACAGTAATGTAAAAGTTACACAATTCAGGACTGGGGACCTGGTTCCTGTGAAGACTAATGAAACATCTAGAGCAGTTAATAAAAGAACAAAAAAAATTTGATATATGCATTAGCCCATTTGAAGTGATATCATACCCTCATCCAAACGCTTAGAGATTGGTTTATTTTAGAACAAGAAAGATATTTAGCATAACAAATGTAGTACAACTAAAAACTTATGGACACAGAAGGGTAAAGTGAACTGTCATGCGATGTGGAGTGGGAAAGTCAGAAATGTTTTACATTGTATTTTCTGAACACATAAAGCATAACACATAATTTTATTTTACAACAATGTCAATATTCGTTTGGGGAAATTTGTTGTCTTTGCAGATTAAGAGTGTGGCGACCTATAGAGACACAGCCCTGTGTCATTTGCTTGAGTAATTTGCAAAGAATCTCCTCTATGTGCTCTAACTATTTGCTTTCTGTATTAATTTCATCCTATTTGTGGTCTGTGAGTTTAGTTTGCCTGTTACACAACTATATATTACAAATTGTCACAGGTGTTATACACGTGAGACACATTTTACTTGGCACTAGAATAGTTTGTTGAAGGAGTGGACTGAATACTCTAGGCAACCTATGTATGAACACTGATTAAAACTAAACTGGGCTGGGTTTTTTGAAATGAATGCTTAAGTATGTGCACAGAATTTTATGCTTGAAATGCGTTAGATGTACTAGCAATCTTAAGAGAAAACCACAGATATGAATTCCTATTGATACTGCAAAATATGTTTCTTTAGGTTGTTGATCCCCAGTTACTACTGTGGTGTCATTTTTGACCCGAACATTAACATTATCTTATTTATCTCTGGAATGACGCTACTCTTGCGCCAGAGACTGTATGTATTCTCTTAGAAGTCAATTCTCTTCAAGGAAACATATTAGTGCAGGTCTTGACATAGTTTATTAGAGAGTAATTGGATTTTTCGCTCACTGAAGACCTCAGGATAGCACTTACGTGCACATTACTTCTGAATATTCCATTGTGTTTTCTGAGTTGCGTGTGTGGCCTAACAACGAGTAGTGAATCTATTCGCATCGACGGACATGTTATGATGGCCGAAGGGGTTATGGACTACTTGGATAACATAGGAAATGAATCTTCAGAAGAAGAACGAAGCCAGGACCATGATTCCGATATAAGTGATTGTGAAATTGAACACAGTGTTCACAATACACACACATCAATTTCTGATTTGGATGTCTCTGAAGACAAAATCTCTCAAAATGATTCTGGTAGTTACTACTATGGGAAAAACAGGTTCAAATGGTCTTGAAACTCGCCCAGTAATTCTAGAACGAGAAAATCTAATATTATTGTTCAATTACCAGGATTGATTGGACCTGCTAGGTAATGTATGCCTTCAACGTCATTTGAAACATGGTTTCTGCTTATTACAGATGATATGCTGAACACTATAACAGATCACACAAACGCACAAATTTCTGAAGTGAGTGCAAATTATGGCGTGACTGCGACTTATGTTGATCATGTGTCTCTAGAAGAAATGCGAACTTTTTTTGATTGATTTATCTTGCAGGTCCTTGTAGATCTATCATGAGAATGCAGACTCGCTTTTGCTACGGAGCTAACTGTAAGACCAACATTCAGACTAACAATGTCCAAGGCACAGTTTCCTCTTCTTCTGTCTGTTATCATATTTGATAACTGAGCAACAAGGGAACAGAGAAAACAATCAGGTGACAAGTTTGCAGCTATTTCTGAATAGTTTGACAACTTTATATCCTACTCCATAGCAAATTATAGCTGCTCACAATGTGCAGCAGTTGATGAAATGCTTGTAGGTTTTTGTGGACGCTGTTCTTTTAGAGCGCATCTACAAAAAAAAGCCAAAAATTGGTTAAAAATTATGTGTTTGTGTTGTACAAAATGCCACTCTCTGATAAACGCTTTTATTTATTCTGGGAAGGCGACAACGTCAAATCCATCAAAAATAAGCATCCCAACACAAACTGCTGTAAAGCTGGTTGAACCTATTGCAAGGACAAACAGAAATGTAAGTGAATATAACTGGTTCACCTGTGTAGAACTGGATAATGAATTACAGAAGATTGCCCTGACATACGTTGGTACACTCCGTAAACAGGAATGTGAAATTCCAGCAGAATTCTCGCCCAAAGTCCCCAAGAAAAGTAAATCAGTAGTCATGCTATCATCAATGCATCATGACAAGCACATTGATCAGCTGAGTGGTAAACCTGATATTATTCTATTTTACAGTTCTACAAAGGGGTGCACTGATGCTCTTGATCAGAAATGTGTTCTCTATAAATATGAGAGAAGATGTAAAAGGTGCCTGCTAACCATATGGTGGGCTGTAATGGATGTTGCTATTGTTAACAGTTACATAATATGCAGTACTCTAATCATAACACAAATATATGTTGTCGATTTATGAAAGAACTGTCAACAACTGTAACTGAAAAGTACATGGAACAACATGTTACCATACCAACTGTATCAACAAATTCGAAAACATTAGTTAATTGACCATTTCGTTTGGAAGAGCAGTTCCAACCACCAACCTCATGTGAGCCTAAAAGAGCCAAGGATGTAACGTTTGCTCAAGAAATCATAACAAAAACGCATCAGTCACTTATTCAAATGCAACAAATACGTCTGCAAAAACCATTCTCAGCAGGAGACATTATGTGTACAATGGAGCATAGAGCAACTTTATTACGAACAACAATATTTTAGAAATTGAAATTTTTGTTAAGCATAAAGTAATGGCTGTTAATTTCTTTACTATGCATTAAAAATTACATTTCCCCTTTCAGAGATTAATTTGGACCTTAATCAACTAAGCAAAAGATGCAAAGAAGAAGAGTTACAACTAAAATGAAAAAGTTGTTACTTTTAATTTACCTCTGCAAAGAGAATTGAAAAAAATGTAGACATTAAAATAAACATGTTTTGCAGAGTTTCTGGTTATCTTATACCTCATATTTGGATTAAAACAGTTGTAAGCAAGTTGAAATGAATGTGTATAAAACAATTACCGTAAAAATTGAACCACAGTAAATGGAGATACTAATAATTTTTAGGGTCACTAATGATTCCACGATAGTAGTTGTGAAATTCAAAAATATCGATATTAATTCAGGGTTAAGAGAAGCTACTTCATTTAAACAATTAATGTCTGAGAATTACTTCGCTACAACGTACTATAGTGTCATGAGAATATTGTTGTGATTTATGTTTTATACTTTATGTAAATCCTGTGGATAATTTTGTGGTTCAGCTGTAATGAGTAAAAGGAGACTAATGGACACATATTTCACTTCCTACAACTTTATACACACATATTGTGTTTACATGCTATTTCACATGATTTATATTCTACTGACAAAGGGGAAATAAAGTAAGTGATACATATGAGAAACTTCCTGGCAGATTAAAACTGTGTGCCCGACCGAGACTCGAACCCGGGTTCGAGTCTCGGTCGGGCACACAGTTTTAATCTGCCAGGAAGTTTCATATCAGCGCACACTCCGCTGCAGAGTGAAAATCTCATTCTGGATACATATGAGTATGGTGAATATTACTTTCCTAGTGTTCTTGACATCAAGCTGCTAAGTGAGTGGTAAACTGTAAGGAAGATTTTGTTGGAGGTTATCAACAAAATGTCTCAAACATGTTCAGAGGGAAGGGTTCTACATTGTGTGTTCTGTACACACTACTAAAAAGTGATTTTAACTAAGCTGAATGTATGTAGCCTATTATGTTATTGGCAAAATCTTATTGACAGTACATGAATTATCTATGTTTTATGGTACACACAAAATTTGTGCAAAGACATATTGAATAATATACAGAAAAGACAGTCTGACTGATGTGAGTCAAAGGAGTCTGTGAAGCCATTTAGTCAATGCTTTTGTCAGATACATGTATTCTTACATTCTTGTTTTTATGAGTTGTTCACTGCTCATGTGTTGTAGGGTCAACGGTCAAGTATCAGGACTATGGGAGAGTTTCGTTGTGTGTTATGGTATTTTGCAACACTTGTATTTCACATTTTACTTTGGTAAAGGCAAAAGGCCCCACTGTCACATTTGTAACCTTAAATTTGATTTAGATTTAGAAGAAATATCGGAATGCTGCGAATAGTGGAAGGTGACCCTAAATAATGAAAAGTGTGAGGTCATCCACATGAGTGCTAAAAGGATCTCGTTAAACTTTGGTTATATGTAAATCAGTCTAATCTAAAAGCCATAAATTCAACTAAATACTTAGGTATTACAATTGCAAACAATGTAAATTGAGAGGAACACATCGAAAATGTTGTGGGGAAGGCTACCCAAAGACTGTGTTTTATTGGCAGGACACTTAGAAAATGTAACAGACCTACTAAGGAGACTTAGAATACTGCTGGGCAGTGTGGGATCCTTACCAGATAGGACTGACAGAGTACATCGAAAAAGTTCAAAGAAAGGCAGCAGGTTTTGTATTATAGCGAAATATGCGAGAGAGTGCTACAGAAATGATACAGGATTTGGGCTGGAAATCTTTAAAAGAAAGGCGTTTTTCGTTGCGACAGGATCTTCTCACAAAATTCCAATCACCAACTTTCTCCTCCAAATGCGAAAATATTTTGTTGACCCTGACCTACATAGGGAGAGACGATCACCACGATAAAATAAGGGAAATCAGAGCTCGTATGGAAAGATATAAGTGTTCATTCTTTCTACGCTGTACGAGATTGGAATAAAGAGAATTGTGAAGGTGGTTCGATGAAGCCTCTTCCAGGCACTTCAATGTGATTTGCAGAGTATCCATGTAGATATACACTCCTGGAAATGGAAAAAAGAACACATTGACACCGGTGTGTCAGACCCACCATACTTGCTCCGGACACTGCGAGAGGGCTGTACAAGCAATGATCACACGCATGGCACAGCGGACACACCAGAAACCGCGGTGTTGGCCGTCGAATGGCGCTAGCTGCGCAGCATTTGTGCACCGCCGCCGTCAGTGTCACCCAGTTTGCCGTGGCATACGGAGCTCCATCGCAGTCTTTAACACTGGTAGCGTGCCGCGACAGCGTGGACGTGAACCGTATGTGCAGTTGACGGACTTTGCGCGAGGGCGTATAGTGGGCATGCGGGAGGCCGGGTGGACGTACCGCCGAATTGCTCAACACTTGGGGCGTGAGGTCTCCACAGTACATCGATGTTGTCGCCAGTGGTCGGCGGAAGGTGCACGTGCCCGTCGACCTGGGACCGGACCACAGCGACGCACGGATGCACCCCAAGACCGTAGGATCCTACGCAGTGCCGCAGGGGACCGCACCGCCACTTCCCAGCAAATTAGGGACACTGTTGCTCCTGGGGTATCGGCGAGGACCATTCGCAACCGTCTCCATGAAGTTGGGCTACAGTCCCGCACACCGTTAGGCCGTCTTCCGCTCACGCCCCAACACCGTGCAGCCCGCCTCCAGTGGTGTCGCGACAGGTGTGAATGGAGGGACGAATGGAGACATGTCGTCTTCAGCGATGAGAGTCTCTTCTGCCTTGGTGCCAAAGATGGTGGTATGCGTGTTTGGCGCTGTGGAGGTGAGCGCCACAATCAGGACCGCATACGACCGAGGCACACAGGGCCAACACCCGAATATCATGGTGTGGGGAGCGATCTCCTACACTGGCCGTACACCTCTGGTGATCGTCGAGGAGACACTGAATAGTGCACGGTACATCCAAACCGTCATCGAACCCATCGTTCTACCATTCCTAGACTGGCAAGGGAACTTGCTGTTCCAACAGGACAATGCACGTCAGCATGTATCCCGTGCACCCAACGTGCTCTCGAAGGTGTAAGTCAACTACCCTGGCCAGCAAGATCTCCGGATCTGTCCCCCATTGAGCATGTTTGGGACTGGATGAAGCGTCGTCTCACGCGGTCTGCACGTCCAGCACGAACGCTGGTCCAACTGAGGCGCCAGGTGGAAATGGCATGGCAAGCCATTCCACAGGACTACATCCAGCATCTCTATGATCGTCTCCATGGGAGAATAGCAGCCTGCATTGCTGCGAAAGGTGGATATACACTGTACTAGTGCCGACATTGTGCATGCTCTGTTGCCTGTGTCTATGTGCCTGTGGTTCTGTCAGTGTGATCTGACCCCAGGAATGTGTCAATAAAGTTTCCCCTTCCTGGGACAATGAATTCACGGTGTTCTTATTTCAATTTCCAGGAGTGTAGATGTAATTTTTTTTCGAGAGAAGCACTTTTATATAAAAGTTTAATTTTTATTGCATTTTGAGAGGTGTTTAAATGCAGAACTTACGTGAATAATTTATTAGAGATTACAGCGGTGTTGAAATGCAAGCTTCTATTGAACCATGATGTGTACATTTTTCAGTATATTACATAAAAAAATTCTATGACAGACACAGTAAATGCTATTTGCACAGTAATGGTTTCTTTCGATGAACTATGGTAAAGGATAGTTGTTGCCCTACTGTAATGTAACTTTGTTGGATCAGAAAAGGAGTCAGCACAGTAGAATTTCCTTATTAGCTATGGTGTGAAGTGACACATCTGACTGGATTAATAATTGTTAATTGTATAATTTGTGTACTGAAAATATTAATTTGTCATTAAATGAACATTTTTATTACATACCAATATGAGGAATACCTGTGCAAAAGAATGTGCTTGCTCAGTATGCCTTATCTTAGGTGGCCACAATTGTACAGTACTGAGAAACTGAAGGAAGGAAACTACTGACTGCTAATTTTATTAATGTATGAATATACACATTACCATGCTGAAATGAGAGAGACGCTTGCACAAAATCAAGAGCCTTCACAATGTTTCCTTCTTCTGAAAAAAATGAAGAAAATATTACTTTTGCAGAGAAAGCAGGTATAATGTCAAAATGAATGTCTCAACTTGCAAAGAAACTGAAAATAACTTATATCAGTGGAATCCCAAACTGAATATTTTGCTATCTGCACACTGCTTTAACTTTTATTCTGTCTTGGAAGAGATATTTGAGAACGTACATGCATATACACATACATTAATCTTTGTTCCATAGATCATGAATACAACATTTAATAATGATGTGGAACATACCACTTTAACATAAGTCTTCTTTATACAAAATAATTAGTTAATTTTTTCCCCACAAATGCCATTTGAGGATCTCATGTGCCCATATTGATAAAATTAACTCAAACTTAGCTTCCTAGGAAGCTACTTTCTTTGTAACAATATGTGTATAATGATAATGAAGTTTGAGACTTTAATATAAAAACTATAAGCCACTGTGAAGAATTCAATGAGTTGTTGCAAATTTTGTTGGAGCAGATGATTCACATACTCTTTTACAACTAATACAGAATCAAAAAAAAAAAAACAAGAAATGAAGACAAGTATTTGCTAATTAGTTGTTACCCCTTGTATAGGGGGGCAATATATTGATTAACTCACATGAAATAAACGTCAAGTTCAACAAGTGTATCTGTTGTAATGTCATGTAAATGTTTGAAATGGACTAAAAAATTTCACAAGCACAACACTAAAAAACAGAAAATGATTGTTTAAATAAAATATTTGATATAACAGGTTTTTAAAATTGACTAAAATGTATAGAATAAATTTCCTAATCCCATATAGATTCCTAATCTCAACTGATTGTTCTGAAAAACTGTGGTTGTGATTTTTAATAGCTGTGACAGTACTCTCAGAATTGAAAACAAAGATGTGGAACTCATGTAATGATAGTAAGGAACATAGACGGTAGTTGTCATCGAGAAAAGTCACACAACATTTGATTCCATACACAATGCAATAAAATTGTTAGTCGCTTAGGTGAACTACTCACTCATTCATTACCTTTTACATCTACCCACGAGTTTTCTTTTTATTTTTACAATTACTGTCATACCTATCAAAATTTCACAAGAGAAAACTTACTGTCTGTACAGGGTTATGAATCTGTATGTAACTAGGAAAAATTATTATTCACTTTAAAAACGTGTTACAAGTCATATTAATCGTAAGAGATACACAACACTCTGAAGTTGTGGAGAAATGTAATTAGACACCCTTACTCTAAAAAATTAAGACCTTATCGTTAACTGAAGAGATTCTGCATAAATTGAGCAGTTTTTCAAATCTCATGTAAAACTTCCTTATGACACTCTTAGTTTTCTCAAACAGAATATCTTACACTGGAGTAAATGAATCTATCGTGTTATGATCACACTAGTCAACAGCCATTTTGCATATGGGATGTTGTAAACACCCCACAAAATATATTGATGTGAATAATATTCACGTTTAGTGTAACCTCTTCACAAAATATATTCCATAACCCCCCAACAGTAAAAACAGTAATTATTTATATCATTCACATTTAATGTAAGCTTCCAACAGATTTATTCCATAACCTCCCAACAGCAAACAAGAATATAAATAATATTCTCATTTAGCGTAACTACCCAACTGTGAAAATATGTATAGCATTGACATTTAGCGTAACCTACCAATAATACAATGTGACAAACGTCCAGATAAAATTGTTGCTCACTTATAACCTTTCAATAACTGACTGTGAATTTAAACTGGTAAATTTTGGCCCTGAAAATTCATTCTGAATAAATTGAAAAATCTTACCTCAATTAGGTCGCTGGATAACGCGTATATATCTGCTCCTATAAGAAATTTTTCTGGCGCAGCTCTGTGCAATGCTGCCCGATAGATTTGTCATGTATAAAAAGAAACAACTGATTGGGATGACCAAGGATTGGAGAAATTAGTAAATTCTGTAAATTGAAATGAATGGTTGTCAAAAATTACTTTTTACGAGAAAGATTATTATTAAGAAATTTTTAAAACATTTACATGGGACTTGATATAACAATACTACATATGCGCAAGGCTGCTTTTACCTTATATTATAACGCTCAGGCTCCGCCATCGCTCCATTACGACCGGCCCAGCCAACTCCACACACATGACTGCTAGCTACCACTTACTCCTACTGCCACACAGTTCCTACTGCAGTCAACACTGCTCTTTGGTCTCAGATTGTCTTACAGCTTACATATCGCAGGCGGCACGTGAGCAATCCATCGAAATTACGTCAGCTCGAGTGCGCTAGCAACAAATTCTTTAATCATGGACCTCTTACAGTATGATACATCAACTAGAATGTATTTTGGCGTGTAGAATCCGAATATACCTTTCAAATTGTTCTAGCACATACCAGTTTTGCGTTTTAAAGGTTTTTCATTTTTCGTATTCAGTATTTCGGTTTTTAATGCTCTATTGTTTTGATGTTTAATTGTTGGTTTTTGAATTGCAGAGTTAGTACATTGCTGGTGTGGTAATCCAGTGGTATGAGACAGATCTGAAGTGTGTGTTTCCTGTGAAGACAGTGCAAAATTTTTGTATTTAAAACTTACACTAAGAAAAACGGCAACTAATAAATCTCGTTGCTGTCTAAACCACCTGGACAACTTTTGTTATGTGTGTGGAAAATTCAATCCAAAAGCCCAAAGAAAACCAATTACCATATTGCCTGCATAAACTGTACTACAACCTAAAGCGAGTGCTTGAAAGGAAAACGCCTAGCCTTGCCATTCGCTGTTCTGATGGTGTGGTGTAAGCATAATGACCATTATTCAGACAGTTATTCCTGTCTTACAAATGTTTCGGGACATTCAAGTAAAACTAGACATAAAATAAAATATCCAAATGTGTCTTCAGTGCATTTGCCTGTGCCCCATGATGAGAGGTTGCTTGTTCCTGTCTCTAACTTGAAAGCCACCGAACCAGATATCAAGTCGAGTGAATAAGGAAGTATTGAACATACAGAAGAGTACTGCCCTCAACATCATGATACTTCGCCTCAGCTCTTTAATCAAAAGAAATTGAACGATTTGGTTCGGAATCTAAAACTTTCGAAACAGCAAGCTGAACTCTTGGGGTCGAGATTGCAGCAATTAAAGAATTTTTTATGTTTCAATGTTTAATGTAAAAAATAGATTTGAAGTGGTAGCTATTTTACAAAACGAAGACTTACCTGAAAATGCGCATCTTTTGTCATTCAATAATAATAATGTTTGTAGAAATGTGCCAATGGATGAAACATTAGAAGTTATTTGTACCAATTTCATGCTGTTTGGAAAAATAGATCACATGTATGCTGCTGTGCTATTGGAGATAATTAAAATATCCTTATCTTTTAATTATTTTATTTTTAATAAGAAAATTTATCACCAACAAGATGGCCTTGCATTGAGCTCAAGTCTCTGTGGAATCTTTTCAAAAATTTTTATAAATTTTCTAGAGAGCAAATTGTTTGATACTTTTGCGACAGTATGTGAATAGATCTTAGTGTAATGCAGATCTGTTGATGACATTCTCATGATTCTGTCATGTGATGAATATGATGTTCAGGACCTAATGGAGGTACTTAGTTATTTACATAGAAATGTGGAGTTTACTCATGAAATCGAAATAGAGGATTGAGTTAATTTATTGGACTTACAAATGACCAGAACTGAACATACTGTTAACATTGTGATATGTCATAAGCCAACAACTACAAATCTGATTATATCACAAGTTGCACATCACCCACCAGCCCAAAAAATGCGCTAGGATTTCATTTAAAAGAGAGCCCACATCAGCTTAAAACCATTGAAAATGACCTGTCTATTTCGCATTTCGGTAATAAAGGATAGTACTTGCCTTTTTAGAGGAAACTGAAATATATATGTGTATGTGTTGTAAGGGAGACGCAGAACTTATAACAAAGAAGCAGATCTTAATGAGTTATAGGTGGCTCTTTGAGTTTTTCAGTGATTTACCTCTGTATACGAAGAACAATGGGGCCACTTCTGGCCTCTTCCGTTTAATTTTCAGTATGTCTTATGGAATTTTAATGACTATTTGTAATTTTATTTGTCAACTGTCTTACGTGGAGATGGCACGTAACTGAATATTTGTTCTACGAAATCTGTACTATGGTACTGTATTGTATATTACTGTTAACTTTCTTGCATAGCTGTGCTGGATAAAATGAAATAATTTTAATTACCTGTGCCTCATTTAAAAATAAATATTGTAATTAACTTTGTATCAGTTGTGATGCCCTCTACACCAGTTATGAATAAATCAGATAATGTGGTTCTGTAAGACGTTGTTGCTGACTGAAAGTCTTTTATTGTCATACCGTTTTTTACAATTCATGTCTGTGAACACTAGTGGAGGCTGGACTTTTTTCTGTGTTACAAGTCATCAGAAGTGCTGCCGTCTAGTGATAAGAGTTCACGTTATGGCTCCATTAGCGGTGCCTCAACAGTGTAACTGCAGTTCGCTGCTGGTTAGGTCTACTCTTTGTACACAACATACATTGAAGAGGCAAAGAAACTGGTACACTTACCTACTGTCGTGTAGAGCCCTCGCGAGCACGCAGAAGTGCCGCAACACGGCGTGGCAAATACTTGACTAATGTCTGAAGAAGTGCTGGAAGGAACTGACACCATGAATCCTGCACGGCGCACATAAATCCGTAAGAGTACGAGACGTTGCAAGGCATACCATACGTACTCAATAATGATCATGTACTGGGAATCTGGCTGCCAGTGGAAGTGTTTAAACTCAGAAGAACGTCGAATTAAGTCGGGTGATTCTGGGGGAATTAGATTAGGAAATGAGACACTTAAAGTAGTAAAGGAGTTTTGCTATTTGGGGAGCAAAATAACTCATGATGGTCGAAGTAGAGAGGATATGGAAAGCATTTCTGAAGAAGAGAAATTTGTTAACATCGAGTATAGATTTAAGTGTCAGGAAGTCGTTTCTGAAAGTATTTGTATGGAGTGTAGCCATGTATGGAAGTAAAACATGGATGATAAATAGTTTGGACAAGAAGAGAATAGAAGCTTTCGAAATGTGGTGCTACAGAAGAATGCTGAAGATTAGATGGGTAGATCATATGACTAATGGGGAAGTATTGAATGGAATTGGAGAGAAGAGAAATTTGTGGCACAACTTACCTAGAAGAAGGGATCGGTTGGTACGGCATATTCTAAGGCATCAAGGGATCACCAATTTAGTATTGGAGGGCAGAGTGGAGGGTAAAAATCGTCGAGGGAGACCAAGAGACGAATACAATAAGCAGATTCAGAAGTATCTAGGTTGCAGTAGGTACTGGGAGATGAAGAAGCTTGCACAGGATGGAGTAGCATGGAGAGCTGCATCAAACCAGTCTCAGGACTGAAGACCACAACAACAACATATGTAGACATTAATGTTCACGTCTCATAAAGCTGGTCGAAGATTTATTGCATGTAAGAAAAACATAATCCTTCAACTGTTATGCTGAACCACGGTTAAAAATTAACATAAATGTTTTAATTTTACCCCAGAATACCTTCATGCATTCAATGAGTCATTCCACTAAAACACATTGTACCAAGAGGCGAATGGAGTGAGAAGTGCTCTTTGAAGAGGTCCGTCAAATTCTGTGCGAACCACCAGTAGCCAAAATCTGAAGAAGGGTGACTGTAAATCTCGTTGCAGACTGACTACAGGCTTCCATACTGGAATTGGCCTTACTAATTTTCGAAAGATTTGCTTTTAGTGCATACTCAAAATAGTGTTTTACATTCTGGAAGATGTCATCCGGCGTCATTTCACTGGTTAAAGTTTGGTAAGCAGTCCATTTCCTTAAAAAAAATCCGGGTACGTTCGAACAGGACTCGCGCATCGAGGGTTCTGTTCAAAGTTAACTATTCATCCATCCCGAGAACCGAGAATTTCGACGATTTTTGTCTGTTATCGATGTCTTGCAAGATATCAAAATACGTGACACAAATTGCCGTATCTTATGACTGCATTGACGTAGAAGCTTACATTTTTACAATGCCAAGGAACTATAGACCTTGTCACGCGACATAAATTTCAAATTAATACGTCTACTCTTCCCAAAGGAAACGGGTCTTAACAAGGGACAGGAAGGTAGGCACACAATAGAAGTATTCTTCGTGTGATATAATTGCAAATTAACAATTTTTGAAGTTTTTCCTTTACTTGTAGTGTGAAACCTTGCTTCTTGTCAAAATTCATAATTTTATGTCAATGGGAAGTGTCCCATAGGTTTTGTGACTATCAGAAACTGTCACGTAAAAGACCGTAGCATCTCACTGTATTGACGAAGAAGCTTTAATTCTTTACACCGCCAAGTGTCGTAGACCATCTACATCTACATCTATGTACATACTCGACAGGCCACCGTAAGTTCTGTGGCGGAGGGTACCATGTACCAAAGCCAATCACTTCGTTTCCTGTTACACTTGCAAATGGAGCGAACGGAGGCCGATTGTCTATATGACTTCATATGGGCCTTAATTTCTCGTGTCTTACCCGCGTGGCCCCTGCATGAAACGTGCGTTGGTGGTAGAACAATCGATCTGCTGTCAACTTCAAATGCTGGTTCTCTGAATGTTCTCAGAAGTGTTCCTCGAAAACAACGTCGCCTTCCCTCCAGGGATTTCCATTAGAGTTCCTGAAGCATCTTCATAATACTAGGATTTTTGAACCCACCAACAACCAGCCTGGCAGCTCACCTCTGAACTGCTTCCATCTCTTCGTTTAATCTGACCTGCTGCAGGTCCCAAACTTAAGCAGTACTCAAGTATAGATCGCACGAGCGTCCTACATGCAGTCTACTTTACAGATGATCCACACTTTGATTGACTCCCAATAAACCAGAGTCGACCATTAGTCTCCCATACCACAATTCTCAAATGCTGTTTCCACTTCATATGGCTACTTTAGTACGGAATATAAATTTCAACTTCATACCTCTACCATTCCCTGAGGAAAACAGGTCTTAACAGACGTAAAGAAAGACAGAGTGACAATAATTGCCATAAAAGCATTCTTTGTATGCTAATTTCCCTATACTTGTATTATGAAACGCTGTTTCTCGACAAAATTCATAATTCTAGGTCAGTGGGAAATGCCTCATAGGTTTTGATGAGTAACTTTGCGAGTACCGAAATCTGTCACATAAGAGACCATAGCTTTTGACTTCATTAACTTAGTGGCTTAAATTTTTTCCACAGTTAAGGGACTCAAGATGTGAGATAAATTTCAACTTTTTACCCTTAGCCGTTCCGACTTTTGTGTCGGAGAGGCAGACAGACAGATAGGTTGGTTTTGTTTGTGGGGCGCTCAACTGCACGTTTATCAGCCGACAGGACAACAAAGTAATCCTATGAGGGTTCCATTTTTACCAATCTGCGGTGTTGATATTGGAGTTACCAGTAATGTTTGTCGAAAGACACCTGATAGTAGCAGTGAAACTCCCCTCTTTGAGTGCTTCAAGACATTTCTATGTGCCATTGCACATTTGTCCCATATATTCATTTTGCATCACGTTAAAAGTATACAACGCGCTGAAGATCTCGTTGTGTCACTCACTGGAAACTCTCGTTCAGCTTCATTTAGTGCAAATTTCAGGGCGGAGTGTGCCGTTTTACTACCTTAGATTAATTTCACCGTAATTCCGGATTATGTCAATGCTAATAGGATTTCTTCTTTAATTTTTACTGTAGATAGGACCAAATGAATATCAAAAGTTTTACCAGTGCTGCTTGGTGCACCCAAAAAAAAAATAATTTCACATTGATTTCTTTCAATACAATTCATAACCCTGTGTTAAACAATCCGCTGTAATTGTGTCAATTGTGGTTCATTTTCTTTAATGTAGTGATCCAAATCTTTTAAGTTATAACTGAATCCGTTTGTCAGTTCAGAACTAACTTCGAATAATTGATTTCTCACAGGTTGTTGTACTCCAAGTTGGAGTAAACGTTGGTTACCTACCACTAAGTATAAATCCTCTGCCATTATTAAGCCTCATTATATGTATCTCCTTAGAAAGTGATATCCGTACCTAGATTGTCTCTCCTCGGTCTGGCTAGAATGTCATCACTTAGATTGCCCTGATGTTTTATCTGTAGTCTATTAGGATCTGAAGGACTAGACATTGTCAACATTATTGGAAACAGTTCTCAAATTTGGCCTACATTTGCTGTTTGTCTAGCTTCACTCATCGCTTCATCCCACTGGTTATTATTTTGTAATAAACCGCCTCTCCATGTGTTTCACAAATGTAAACATCTGTTGTACGTATATTTTCAACTGATATTGGTCCATGCACTTTGTGAAGTTGTAAACGTAAGTAAAAACACTGCGTTTTTTGGATGAACCGTGTATAGTGGACCAATGGCAGTATCTTTAAATACAACCTCAAATCTGTCAACTGAAAGGCCTCTTTCGCGTCGATTAAATTTCTTTTGTGATGTGTCCCAAGTATAGCAACGTAAGCATTACAATGTTTGTCGCTCACAACCACCCACTCGCACCAATCGTGACCAAAACACCATAGTGCACTATGCGTGACTTAAGGCTACTCCCATGCATAAACGCCATTGGTCTGCAGTGAATAGCTTTTGCTACAAAGTGAAGTGCATGGACATACATCATCAGTGTCAGCAGATGCAGCAGCACAAGTATTGCAAGCATTAACTTTATTAGCTCATAGTCAGTATTATTTACACACATTATCACTTCAGACACTCAGATCATTTTAATACTATTTGTCACATTAAAATTATTTCCTAGATAACCATATTGTAAAAATGGTACTGTTTGTGTTTGAAGCCATCGTACAATGTACGAAAGGTTCCGATAAATAAAAAAATTAAAAATGGCTAGAAACATATTGGTGGTGTGCACTTTTGTGCACAGGTAGCTAGTGACCTAAGCGACTGCATTAGAGTTATTAGCATCACTTTTTGTTATTCGATCATCAAATATGGTTCGGGCAATAAGTGGTGTAAGTTCACGAACCTCTAGTCAACCTGTTCACGAGTCTGTTTTGGCATTGGCCTCTCAGTATATACAGAGTGTCCCACTCAAACCTCCCTGACTTCAAGGACTCAAGAGAGAAAAACAATAGTAGATACTACAATGAAAAATGCACCACATTGTAGAGCTCCTCAAAGAATTTATATTCCCATATATTCCAAGTATCGCCGCCAGAGTACAGCATGCTCGCATGAAGTGAAAATGGCGACTCCACAGCAGTGCGCGTACACAGTTGTGTGGTTTGCAGAAACAAAATCGCCGATTACTGTGCAAAGAAATTATCGTCTTGTGCACCAAGTCCATCTGATGTGAAAACAATTAAGGAATTGTATAGGAAGTTTCTGGCAAACGGGAAGTGTTCTGAAATGTTCTGGAGGAGCATGTTATGGAGTTTCAGAAGATACGGTGAAGGACATCAAACAATTCTCAGAAGCCCACATAAGTCAATTCCTCAAGAATCTAGGCAACTTGATGTACCTCGATCAACACTGCATCATGTACTTCACCAGTGTCTTCATATGTGTGCTTACAAAGTGACAATTCTGTAACATCTGACACCGAACGACAAACCACGCTGACAACAATTTGCTGCGGGTATGCTGCAGTGTATTGATATGAATGCCAGCTTTCTGGAAGGATCAGGTGAGGAACACTTCATCTATCAGGAAGTGCTAATAGGCCTAATGTTCAGATTTGGTTTTTTCAAAATGCGCACATTGTCACTGAACATGTTCGTGGTACCCTAAACTAAGTGTGTGGTGTGGGCTAATGGACGACAGGATGGGGTCACTGTATCTGGACATGTTAGAGCAGTTTGTGTACCCTCAGATATAATACTTACAACCCAACATCATTTTTCAACAAGATGGAGCTCCTCCGCATTGGTCAATGGCTGTTCGCAAGTTCCTGGATAGGAAATTTCCCAATCGTTGAATCAGACGAGTAGGACCCATTGCCTGGCAACCACATTCACTCGACATTACTCTGGATGATTTCTTCATGTGGGGATTCGTGCAGTACCGCGTGTATGCGACCAGAGTGGATGATATTCCTACATCATCATCGTATCACTAACTCGATTGCAACAATAACAGCGGAAATGTTACAAATAACTTGGCAGGAAATTGAATATACTCTTCGTGATACAAATAGTTCACATGTAGAGGTGTACTGATGATAAATAAGTAAATTCTTTGAGACCCTCTACAATGTGGTGCATTTTTCAATGTCGTATCTATTGTGGTTTTTTTCCCTAGGTCTTCGAAATCAGGGAGGTTTGAGTGGGACACCATGTATATTCCTTACTGCCATTTATTGTTAACAATATTAGCATTTTCCCAAGAGTGAGCAGCTTTCACTCAGTTGATACACGGCAGAAATCAAGCCTGCATTTGAATCGGACTTCCTGAACTCTTGTGCAGAAAGGTGTGCTGTATACTGCTACATCCGTTTTCAATAAGCTACAGCTCGAATTCAAAAATCGCTGCAGTAATCTATGCACTTTCAAATCAAAACTGAAGAGTTTCCTCATGCGTCACTCGTTCTATTCTATTGAAAGGTTCCTTGAAAAATTAAGCTGATTCTTGTCATATTGTTGACTGCATTTACTTAAACTTGTGGACTGACTTTTTTCGGCTTCATAAATATTTTATTTTTATCTGTTATTACTTTCATGTTGTAATGTCACGTACTGACATGTCTCATGACCTTAGGTATTAGCTCCTCAATTTGGTCCTATGTAACTTGTGTAAAAAAAAAAAGAAATAAACACTCTATGGAATTCCTAGTTTGCAGGGAAAATGTGGGAAAAATGTGAAATATAGAGAAATGGAAAAATGTGGAAGATGTAGTTAATAAGTGAATAATGAAAGTTGATGCTGATAACCGCCTTGTACTCATTTTCCTCCTAGATCACTACCTGCCTATGGAGAAATGTAAGTAAATGACGGGTCTGTTTCTATCTAATACACATATATTCATCTACAAGGCTACACAGCAATTCACATTTTAGTACCTGGCAGAGGGTTCATCAAACGACTTTCACTCTAGTTCTCTAGCGTTTCACTTTCAAACAGCATTTAGGAAAAACAAACAATTAGATATTTCTCTGTTAGCTCTGATTTCTCTTATTTTATTACAATGATCGTTTTCCTATGTAGGTAGATGTCAACAAAATACTATCGTATTATAGGATATAGTTGGTGATTGAAATTTCGTCAAAAGACGTTCTCGCAAAGAAAACGGCCATTGTTTTAATGATTACCACTCCGACTCACATACATATTCATGAGACTCCCTCCCCTGTTCCTCGATAACACAAAACGAGCTGCGTTTAAGCTGTCTTTCCTAGGTATGTAGTTGAATTAACAGCTTTTAGTCTCTTGTGATTTTCAATGAAACTGAAATTTAACGAATTCCTTAAAGTACTCACGTGGATGACTTCACACTTCTCTTTATTTAAGGTCTACTGCCATTTTTCAAACAATATAGATGTCTTATCTACATCATCGTGCAACCGATTTGAATATTCTAATGACGTTGGTAGATGGTAAATGACAGCTTCATCTGTGAACAATCAAAGTTTGACGCTCAGATTGTCTCCTAAATCATTTATATAAATTAGATACATAAAAGAGTTTGTAACACTTCATTGGGAAACGCCACATGCCACTTCTCTTTTACACGATGATTTTCCATGAATTACTAAGAACTTTGACCTTTTACATGATACCACTGACGTGAGGAATCTATACGATAAGTCGTTTTTATGAGTGGTTTATATTGCGTTATAGATACTAATTTGCAATTACTTTGAAACAGCCATATAATAGTAAGTAATCATAGTGATGTGTAGCAGGTTAGTGTGCTGCAGGTTCCATGTCAGAGACGTCCTATCTCAGGCAGTAATGCTATCTGTAACAGTCACATAGTGCCTGTAGGTGCCCCATTGTTCAATGCTTCACTTTATCATTATTTATTATTATTATTATTATAAATAAATAAATGCATTCTTGGTGCAAAGTGCAACTGCTCGATATTAAAATGTGTGCTCTAATGGAATATTGCAACAGCGTCATATAGACGATAAATACATTATCCATAGAAGCCACATTATAAAAAAGCTAGAGAAACACATTTTTGGCTCTGGCTGCATAACACCACGATTCATAAAAGCTTTGGGGTAACTTGTTTGGGATATTTTGGTACATTTTGGAAAATCAATTACTGCATATGACTAAGTTTTGTCTGGCAGGTGGGGATCTAGTGCTTTTTGTTTGGTATCACAAAGTATAAAGGAGCAAATCTGCATTGGAGCAACAAAGGACGCTCTCATGCACTGCAGTGAGAAGCAGAACAGCACACAATTCTCACCAAGCTGATGTATTGCAGAGACTGAACGAGTCAGTAGAAAGTTTTGTCTATAGAACAAGGAGAATTAATGTAGATACTATTGGGTTGACGGCTGTCTTACGTGAAACAATATATTACATACAATCAGGATCAAGAATGCATTATAAACTGGGCTGTGTATGCCTACCGTTTTACTTAAATATACCTATGATCCAAAGGAGATAGCTAACAGAAACATGATATGTACTAAACACAAGTGTTTTATTTTGTATGTACTTACACCATAGAAGTCTATGGATTTTAATCGGACATTTTTGGTAATGGCAGGACATAGTGCCCCCTCCCCCCCCCCCCCTCACCACATACACAGCATTACTCTGCTAAAAAGTAAGACTGACTGCTGTATTGTAAACTACCTCTTGGTTGTAGTCTTTTTTGTTATCGATTTGATTCCATTGTTCTGCTGAAGGACTGGTAAGCAAATCACATTTCAGAATCATGATGGGGTGTATGTGGAGTAGTTTTTTTAATGGAACATTTGTGAATGGCAGGAGGTAGGAGACCATGTTTGTTGGTAGAGACTCCAAGACAAGCGCCATAAATCTTACATCAAAGCTGGCAAGACATATTTTTTCTCAATCCAGGACCTTGTTAAAGTGATACACCACACATCAAAATTCTGTATTGAGATAAATAATACCTAAATGAACAAATGCGTCAGGTAGAGTTAAGCTAGTCACTACTAAAAATTTCCAATGTAAGTTGCATTTGTAATACTACTGCCGTTCTACGATCTATTGGAAACAATTCCCTGTGTGCCTATGGTTTCTCATGAAGGATGATCCTATAAAACTGTGTTCTAAGTTAGTAACGCTTCATTCACATTATAAAACAGAAACACTAGAGGATTATTATACATCACGATGTTTCACACTTAGAACTATCCTACATGTAGATGGTGAGGGTGAGGTGGTTCCCATTCATGTGGATAGTATCGGTGCTGTTAGAATAAGGGTTTGTTAGTTTCCAATTTAACTATGCTAAACAGCCCAAGTATGGACCATAGCCATAAATGAAACATTTGTACAGTGCAACATATTACTTCCTCACACATATGTCTTGTAATGGGCAAATTAGAGTTAATACGCAGGTTTCACAACAATCACTCTTTAGGTTCATCACTGAGTTTTTTTTATAAATCGACGAAATAATTTTATTTAACGATCATTAGTTTTGGTAGAATGGTAAATTATGTGGAAATCGATTAAAGAGGCTACAGAACTATTTGTGATTTGTCAACCTAGTTACTAGGGTTGGGTCATTGCTAAGTTGCCAACTGAACTAACAGGTATGGCTGGCAACAGCTCCATATTCCCAAAGGCTGTTTTTGCTACTGCTGTCGACAATCGCCAGCAACAAAAAGCACTTGCTGGTGGTAGGCATCATGTCTATAAGGCTATGCTAAATGCATTCCAAGTATGATAAGGTGTATGGAGGAGTGATGAACTAGCTGAAACTGTTATGTGTCACGTTTATATCGTGTGAGGTTTGTTTCTCTGAGCTGCCATTGAAATACTTCGCCAGTTACTCAATAATTCCTTTGTGGAATCACTATCGCCCAAAACATTGCATTTGCCGTATGTATTACTTTCCTGCTTAAGGATGCAATATTGGTGTCACATCAATACTTCTAACCCTCTTCCCCTAGTATCGGCGTCTGCATTAGAGGTGATCTGTATAATGAAGAGGTTTACTCTTGAGAACAAATCCAGGAGAATTTGTAGCGACGGTATATAACCAACTCACAGAAACATCTCACGAAATGACTGCAACAAGGAGTTAAGGATGTTTACTGACAGTTATTTTGTCAATACAAATGGAGCAGGATAGGTGTCAATACACTCTCCACCACACACTGTAAGGTGGTATATGAGTGTTACGAATCTTATTTATCGCTAGAGTCCCCATATGTAGGCATTATGAAACTCTTTAAAGTTAGTTCATTTCAAAAATGTCCTTTTAGTTCCTAAAAAAGCATATGTAGATCACACAGGTAAGTAAAAGGGGGACTTCAAGCTGTTTCTATTTGGGGGGGGGGGGTGATATACTTTACTGTATCTTATATCAAATAGATATTGTACTAAGCACTATATGACTGAAATTAAAGGTTTCCTTAACCATCGCCTTGGAGAGCTATAATTATATCTCCCCCAAAGTGCTGATCATTAAAAACTATTGTCTTCAAGGTGCACAGCAAATTTCAACTTCTTGATTTTGAAATACAGTTATCTTATTGTCATCAGCAGTTCTATTCCTGTAATTATTACATAACAATTTTATAATTGTTCAATAGGGAGGAGGATACATTGTAAGAATTTCTGACGAAAACATTATGAAACACCTACTTATATATTTTTAAACATTATTGTACCTAAGGTACCATCTTGTTATTCACCTTAACAAAATATGGAGATATATCACAGAGACCGAACTAGATCACTATTAAAAATATTACTTCACGTTTACTGCAGCAAATGGGAGTGTACGTGAATATGCTGCTTTACCCTAATTGTAACATTGGAAAATCTAGGATGGAATAATGATAATATTATGAAAACGATAGATTGCTATTCACCCTATAGCAGAGAAGTTTGGTCTCAGAAAAGCACAACAAAAAGACTGTCAAACAAGTAAGCAACCTTGGTTGTGAGGGTGAGGAGGAGGAGGCAGGGATGAGGAGGGGAAGGGATAACAGGGTAAGGGTGGGGGACAGTAAAGTTCTGCTTGTGGGAGCATACAGGAATGAGATAGAATGAGGGTAGAGCAGCTAGATGCATTTGAGAGGTTAGTAGACATGGGGGAGGCAGCAGAAAAGGAGAGAAGTATAAAGAATGTGGGTGCATTGGGGGAATAGAGAACTGTATAGTGCTGGAGTGGGAACAAGGAAGGGGATAGGTGGGTGCAGGACAATGACTAATGAAGGTTAAGACCAGGAGGGTTACAGGAATGTAGGGTGTACTGCAGGAGAGTTTCCATCTGTGCAATTCAGAAAAGCTTGTTGTGGTAGGGAGGATCCAGATGGCACAGGATGTGAAGCAGTCATTTGAGTGAAGAGCATTGTGTTGGTAAGTGCGCTCAGTAACTGGCTGGTCCAGCTGTTTCTTGGCCACAACCTGTTGGTTGCTATTAGTGTGAAGAAACAGCTTATTAGTCGTCACCTCTACGTAGAATATGTTGGGTCTTTCATAGATAAATTAGCAACAATAGATGACAACAGGCTTCCCATCACAACTTCATCTATCTGGTCGTAGTACTGGGTATCGAATAAAAAGTAAGTGGAAGTCAACACACATTGAAATAGGTTCATTAATCCAACATGAAACCTAACCTGAGTCAACTTTAATCAATCAGACAGAGAACGTGAATGAAGAGAGAGACCATGTCAAAAATTACTAAAATATTAGAATCATTGAAACGCATTCTGTCTAATTGACATAATAAATTCACCAAATTCTTGGTATAATGCTCACACAGACCTACTAGTGGACTCATCTTAGTAGCTAGGCATTTGTCACACAATAAGTCAGAGCAACAATGTTACAATCGTCCTAAGAAGAACTACTTCTTGTTTATCTTCAGAAGACCATGTAATGTATCAGAGACAGCACAGTAAGATTCATGATAATCTTTTGCTACGAACAACTTCTCTTCAGGAGGCTGTTAGTCTTTCACTCAACACTTTTCATAGGGCCACTGTATTAGATAGTAGATACATCTTCTGAACGTAAGCCTGCTTGTCCTAAGCAACTGTAGCATTGCCCTTGCTTGTGGATAAAATAACAATAGCTATACAAACTCTAAGTGAATGCAACACACCCCACTCAGTTGCAGTTAAACAGTTAAACTACTCTTGAGTGGATGTATTCCACTCAATACACAACAGACTTCCTCCTAACCTCCTCTGAAGCACCAGGAAGTAGTTTAGAAACAATCTGTTCGACTGAACTAATAAAATCGACGACTGGTGAACGCTTGGGCGCTGGTGCAGAATATAAACCTTTCTGCAGCACAGATAAAGCTGCATTGTCAAGAGCTTTCTCTGTGAGATTGATCATAGAATGTTGCGATACAGTGTCAGACTCCAAGCAATGGAAACTTCCAAACTTTGCCAGATGCCTGGTAGTCACAGAATAATACTGGTAGTCAGACTGCGACCATGAAGTACTGTCTGAAGGGAAAGCCGAAATTTTTGAAGCAATCATTGAATGCAGCCATTCCAATTCCTTGGAAACAAAATCTAGCTGTCGATGAGTGTAATGTATTCTTTCACAAATAGGAGGTAAGCCAATTTGTTCCTTGATGTAAGTGGCGGAAGGGCGGTTAAAATGATGCACGATTTTGCGAAATGTTGAAACCATACTATGATCTCGACACCTCAACATAAACGCCAGTATAAATTGAAACCTTATTTTACTAATGCAAATTCTGTCCAACCTTCACAAGCAATGATCCATTTCTCCCTGATAGAGATAAACAATGGGAAACTGGTGTATACAATGTTCACATAACTTACGGGAATGTAGCTAAATAACACCTTCGACATATACCAAAAGTGCTTACAGAAATGTGATGACATCACTGTATTATAGTATTTCTGCCAACAGGAAAATGGGCCCATTTTAAAACATACACTATGATGTAACATATACTAGTAATATTGGGATGACTCTATTTTTTTAAAATTTTGTTGTGGTATTTGTTTCACAATTAAAATCTTAGTATAAATATATTTGTTGTTAACAACGCATTGCAGAAATTGTTTAACATAGGACAACGGCATAATTTATTAAATAAAGTGCTGTGCTAATTGGTAACCATCATAATATTCACATATATGGAAATAAAGGTATTTGGAAATTAGGTAAAATTGTAAAAAATCAACCCAGTATTGCAAATAATAATTAATTATTAGAGGAAGGGGTTAATCACACTTACCTGCCTTCTTATTCTGCTTAGGGGTAGCAGCTGGTCTCTACCCAGTACTTCATGGTCATGCTAATGCACTTGTAATAAAATGAGGAGTGGGCAGGGGAAAACTTGATTCGTGCTGACCGAGAGAGAAAAGGGGGAAAGGTTTCCCACCTTACTAATCCTTCCCACTGGCCTAACTCAGTGAGGTGAGAGAGACCTCGTCTTAGATCAGTATCTATCACTGAACCCATTGCAATTGAGTGAGAGGCATAGTTGGGGTATCAGGCTATATCTTATACCACAAACAAGTCCCAAGATGTGGGGAATCCACATGAGTAGGGAGTGGATGTGGAAAGTCCCTCTGACCTCGAAGATATCAAGCCCAATTGCCTCAGCCCAACTGCCTTAGTTGTATTCTGACACTGAGAGTGACCTTAAGATTAGATTTTTCTGTTTTGAAACTTCCCTGGTCCACTATTACTGCAGTGTGTTGCCATACAAGAGCAGGCAGGACACTGAACTGATGTTATTGTATACAACTGACTGTTGTTTTCTCTTCTGCTTGCAGCCGGCGCTGGTGCAGTGAGGATAAAGCGCGGGACCTGCGACAACAGCATCGACACGATGAACAGGCTGGCGTGCAACGCCTACTGCGTGGCCCAGCTCAACGGCTACTCTGGGGGCAAGTGCTTCCTCGGCACCTGCATCTGCTACAAGTAGACATCAGCTCCCTCTGTGGACCAACAAACAAGTGTCGTTATCATATGCCCATGCGTTGTAATGTTGCTTTCTTACTGTATTTGTAGCCATCAGTCCCAAGACTGGGGTGATGCTGTAGTGGCAGATACACAGTGTATAGTTTGCAAATTAGTAACAAATAAATAACAACAAATACTTAGAACAAAAGACGCGTTTCCAGAACTGCAAAACCCGCTATTATACAACGATCATCCACGTCTACACTTACGACTACACTCCACTAACTACCTTTTGATGTGTAAGATTGTTTGGTAAGTAATCCCAACGAACACTATTCGTCAATTGATATGGTCCCAACAAGATGAGGCCCCACTTCCCTTTGGACTGAGAGTTCGTTAACTCCTGGTTCAGACATTTCCTGGAAAGTGGACAAGCCAAGGAGCTCGTATTTCGTGGCGGGAGCGTTCACCTGATCTCACCCCAGTTGATTTCTTGTTGTCGGGCCATATGAAAAGCCATGTGCACGAGACGCCTGACAAATGTGAAGAGGATCTCCTGGCAAGAATTTTCGCTGCCTCTGAGGCTGTTCCAGCGATACTGGGGTTACTGAAGCGGCCACAACAGACATTGGTGCAACGTTTCCATGCCTGCATTGACGCTGGGGTACCCCATTTTCAACAACTATTGCGAATGTAGCAGCGTCTGAAACGCCTGTAAGTGAATGGAATTTATTACTGCTGTACTCCGGATTGTCAGCCTGTCTGATATCAATTTAAGTGTGCCGTTACTGGTCCAATAACAGGGGATATTGTCTTAGGGTACTGGGAGTATTCAGCGAGAAGTCTGTAAGTCATGATCGGAGTATGGAAGCTGAGCTCCTTAGTCTGAGCGCTGCGCGAGGCTAAGGTGAAACCTGACTGGATTCTCGCTGATGACTTTCGACTGAGTCGTTCCCAGGCTTGTTCCAGATTGATTCATTTACCCTTCTCCATCATCACTGAAAGTTTCTGACGTCATCACAGAATCCCACGTATCAGCACAACCAGTAGTTTCGCTAATGTAAACGTTCAAAGTCAATCGTTTTTCACTAGAGCACCTACAGGGAAACAGTAACCTAAAGAAAGAGCCATCCAAAGCAAAACCAGTCCGACCACCCACTTCCAAAAGGAATTCTCAAAAAACGAAACATATAGGATAGTGCCAACATTGCTCCTTGCCATAATGACAACGTAAATGAACAACATGTGTCATGCAGAGGTTAGTGTGAGTCCTCTAACAACATGTTCACCAATATTTCCGAAACATCATTCAGGCGTGGTGGTCTGACGGTGAACTACGAGCCTAGAAACCAAGTTCATGGGCTCGAATTCAAGTGTGACAACGAATTTTTCCACGCACATTGAACCTAGCGCTCACCTCTTAATAATGTGAAGGCTCGCCAGAAACGGCACATGGTTCTGATTCTCCACTAAATTCCCTTTCCACAGTTGGATAATTGAGCCACTTTAGGCTACTGACCCACACGAAGTCATTACCATTACACTCAAGTATAAAGATTTCTTGTTCTGCCTCATTTATTTGTTGTGCGATTGGAACAGCTAGTAGTTCCTGCAATACTTTCAAGCACAGTGTTTAATAAAATTTTTCCTTTCTGGTTCGCATCTTCTCACATAATCTTCATGGCGTTGCATTCAATCACATGTGATTGATTACGGAGGACTTACCCTGCATGAAGTCTGCACTTCGATAAAATGTAGTTAAGATATTATGGGCTCCAGATTTGTATGTAAGTAGGTATTGAACTGGGGACCTAGAAATGATGGAGAGGCTTCGTCCCCGCCATAGCCCTTAGTGGTTCACAACCCCACAGCAGGCTACAGCAGTCCATTCACCCCATCGCCGCCCCACACCGAACCCAGGCTAATTATGTTGTTCAGCCTCCAATGGATCCCCCAGGAACGTCTCATTCCAGATGAATGTAAGCGCAATATTTACGTGGTAACGTAATTATTGTATACGCGTACGTCGAGACAGTGTTCGCGCAGCAATCGCCGACATAGTGTAACTGAGGTGGAACAAGGGGAACCAGCCCGTATTCGCCGAGGCAGATGGAAAATCGCCTTAAAAACCATCCACAGGCTCGTCGGCACACCGGATCCCGACACTAAATCACCAAGCGGATTCGTGACAGGAACAGCCACGTCTTCCTGCTCGGGAAGCAGTGCCTTAAACTGCACGGCTAGCTGGGTGGGCAAGGGCTCCATGCTTTCAGTAAGCATTTAACGTTTGTGCAAGGACTATCAGCTGCATTTGAGTCTTTTTTGAGTTGAATTCGTTTCTGTATTTGTGCGTCTTCTTACCAGAAAGTGAAGGAAGCAGTAGGTACGTACAGTCTTATATACACTCCTGGAAATTGAAATAAGAACACCGTGAATTCATTGTCCCAGGAAGGGGAAACTTTATTGACACATTCCTGGGGTCAGATACATCACATGATCACACTGACAGAACCACAGGCACATAGACACAGGCAACAGAGCTTGCACAATGTCGGCACTAGTACAGTGTATATCCACCTTTCGCAGCAATGCAGGCTGCTATTCTCCCATGGAGACGATCGTAGAGATGCTGGATGTAGTCCTGTGGAACGGCTTGCCATGCCATTTCCACCTGGCGCCTCAGTTGGACCAGCGTTCGTGCTGGACGTGCACACCGCGTGAGACGACGCTTCATCCAGTCCCAAACATGCACAATGGGGGACAGATTCGGAGATCTTGCTGGCCAGGGTAGTTGACTTACACCTTCTAGAGCACGTTGGGTGGCACGGGATACATGTGGACGTGCATTGTCCTGTTGGATAAGCAAGTTCCCTTGCCGGTCTACGAATGGTAGAACGATGGGTTAGATGACGGTTTGGATGTACCGTGCACTATTCAGTGTCCCCTCGACGATCACCAGAGGTGTACGGCCAGTGTAGGAGATCGCTCCCCACACCATGATGCCGGGTGTTGGCCCTGTGTGCCTCGGTCGTATGCAGTCCTGATTGTGGCGCTCACCTGCACTGCGCCAAACACGCATACGACCATCATTGGCACCAAGGCAGAAGCGACTCTCATCGCTGAAGACGACACGTCTCCATTCGTCCCTGCATTCACGCCTGTCGCGACACCACTGGAGGCGGGCTGCACGATGTTGGGGCGTGAGCGGAAGACGGCCTAACGGTGTGCGGGACCGTAGCCCAGCTTCATGGAGACGGTTGCGAATGGTCCTCACCGATACCCCAGGAGCAACAGTGTCCCTAATTTGCTGGGAAGTGGCGGTGCGGTCTCCTACGGCACTGCGTAGGATCCTACGGTCTTGGCGTGCATCCGTGCGTCGCTGCGGTCCGGTCCCAGGTCGACGGGCACGTGCACCTTCCGCCGACCACTGGCGACAACATCGATGTACTGTGGAGACCTCACGCCCCACGTGTTGAGCAATTCGGCGGTACGTCCACCCGGCCTCCCGCATGCCCACTATACGCCCTCGCTCAAAGTCCGTCAACTGCACATACGGTTCACGTCCACGCTGTCGCGGCATGCTACCAGTGTTAAAGACTGCGATGGAGCTCCGTATGCCACGGCAAACTGGCTGCCACTGACGGCGGCGGTGCACAAATGCTGCGCAGCTAGCACCATTCGACGGCCAACACCGCGGTTCCTGGTGTGTCCGCTGTGCCGTGCGTGTGGTCATTGCTTGTACAGCCCTCTCGCAGTGTCCGGAGCAAGTATGGTGGGTGTGACACACCGGTGGCAATGTGTTCTTTTTTCCATTTCCAGGAGTGTATATACGCAGTCCTCGCTTAATCCTGTGGAGTATGCTTTTTACTACTTTCGAAAATGTTATATCGCCATATTATGTACTGCACATATTTGAAATATGCCGCACCAGTTGTCTACCAGGTTATACTGTAAATTACTTGACGAACAAGGGAAGAAATATACTGAAGCCCCAAAGAAACTGGTATAGGCATGCGTATCTAAATACAGAGATATATAAACAGGCAGAATACGGCACTGTGGCCGGCAACACCTAAATAAGACAGCAAGTGTCGGTTACTGCTGCTACAATGGCAGGTTATCAAGATTTAAGTGAGTCTGAACATGGTGTAATAGTCGGCGAACGAGCGATGGAACACAGCATCCCCGAAGTAACGATGAAGTGGCGATTCTCCCGTACGACCTTTTCAAAAGTGTACCATGAATGTCAGGAATCCGGTAAAACATCAAATCTCCGACATCGCTACGGCCGGAAAAAGATCCTGCAAGAACGGGACCAACGATGACTGGAGAGAATCGTTCAAAGTGACAGAAGTGCTATCCTTCCGCAAACTGCTACATAGTGATGCTGGGCCATCAACAAGTGTCAGCGTGTGAACCATTCAACGAAGCATCACCGATATGGGCTTTTGGAGCGGAAGGGCCACTCGTGTACCCTTGACGACTGCACGACACAAGGCTTTATGCCTCGCCTGGGACCGACAACACAGACATTGGATTGTTGATGACTGGAAAAACGTTGCCTGGTCAGATGAGTCTCGTTTCAAATCGTATCGAGCAGATGGACGTGCACGGGTATGGTGGCTACCTCATGAATCCATATACCCTGCATGTCAGCAGGGGACTGTTGAAGCTGGTGGAGGCCCTGTAATGGGGTGGGGTGCGCGCACTTGGAGTGATGTGGCACCCCTGATACGTCCAGATACGACTGTGAAAAGTGATGTGTAAGTAAGCATCCTGATGTCCATTGTTCATTCCGACGGACTTGGGCAATTCCAGCAGGACAATGCGACACCTCACACGCCCAGAATTGCTACAGAGTGGCTCCAGGAATACTGTTCTGAGCTTAAACACTTCCGCTGGCCACCAGACTCCCAAGACATGAGCATTGTTGAGCATATCTGGGATGCCTTGCAACGTGCCGTTTGGAAGAGATCTCCAGCCCCTTGTACTCTTACGGATTTATGGACATCATTACACAACTTCTGGTTATGAGTGCCAAAGTTACAACACATAGCTAGCCTACCACTCTAATGCCAACAAACAGATAACAGTACATGGCGGGAATGAGATACGGCTCCACCTCTCTCTGATAATGTCAATATGCCATCGTAAAAATACCTACAGTTAACTCTCATCATCGCTATAATCTGTAATTATTTATCACTTATAACAATTTTTTGGAAATCAATCGGATTTTGAAGTGCGTTTTTCATGGTGTTACGAAAAAATACATCAGGTTATGGTAATTGCTCATCTGTCTGAAACCATTACCAGGCTGAATTAATAGATATGGGATATACGATTGCGTATTGTATAATTATCACGCAATCTACCTCAAATGCATGGTCCCTAAAAATTACTCAGCAGAGTTTCGCGTGAACTATGTTGTCATTCTTTCACGGAAACCTAATTTACTTTGGAGATGCGAAACATGACCAGAGATTGAATATACAAGGGCTATTCAATAAAAAATCTGGATTTTTTTAAAAAATCTGCTTTGCAAGGACGGAATGCAATACTAGTTTTTTTTCAACGTAATCTCTCTCAGTTCTGTGCTTTATGCCAGCCGTGCACAAGCTTCTCAATTCCACAGGCAAATAATTCTTGGGGCTGTGTGTGTACTGCTCCCTGGATTTCCTCACCATCAGTGAACCTTGAGCCACAAACAGTTTCTTTAGTTGGTTAAAGATGTGGTAATCGAAAGGTACAAGATCAGGGGAATATGGAAAGTTAGTGGGGGTTGGGGTGAGGGGAGACAAGCAGGCATTTTTCTGTTTATTGAGGGTATTTCGTTCAGATCTGTAAACATGCTCTCAGCTTTCACTCCTTTTACTATTTGATATGACTTCTACTTCCCCTTAGCCTAGAACTGTGGAAAATGCTCCATGCACACATCCAAACGTGTTTCATTCACTTCTGATATAAAATGTTTTGGAATCCACATTGAATACACTTTCTTGAAAGTCTTTTATGTCTATCTATGTAATGCTTGATCCTTACCCACCTCATATAAGTGGCGACTTCCACAATTTCGAGGTCATGACAGAACACCTAAGGAGCTTTGGCATTGCCCAGGCGACATCTATTGGGGCTTCCCCATGGCCAGATAGTCTTGTGTGGGAGAGAGATGTCTTCTGCATCTCGAGTGACGGCAGCAGTGTCTCTCCAGCCTGCTTAGCACGCCAAGGATCACGCATACATTGCTATAGAATGTTTCTTAAATAAAGTGGTTTTCTCTTTCATTCCCTATTGCTGATGAAGAAATTTCTTTACTGAGTGAATTTTTTTTAACAGCATGTGGAAACGTTACCACTCGGATTTTTCATCATTTATTTACGTGTATGTTGTAGGCGCCTTAATGCGTTGTCACACACAGGTAAAGCAGGGTCATGACTTGGTATTTATTTGATGCATGTGTTTAACATGGTACAGAGGTGTATTGTGCTAGTTGTTTAATGTGGGATGTCTACGTCAGTTGTTTGACGATTGCATGGAGACAATTGGTCAGTCCTGTTTTTCTACTTGTATATCATCACAGGAAGTGGACCAAAACTGCAAATAGCTTGGAAAGTGTATTGCTTATTCTGTTGTTGTTAACAACAAGCACAACACTTATTAGTAATGCAGGGCTGTGTTTCCTCGCTGCAATACCTTTTTGTTGCACTGTGGTATATATTCCATCTTAGAGTGGGTATGTAAGGGAAAAAATCAGATAAAAATGTGGCAAATTACAGTGAGAGGTTGAGTGCTTGCAGAAAATGCCCAGTGATTTGCAGCCAATTGTGTTAATAAGATACAAAACTTGGAAGTGACCATTTTGGACTGTTTATTGTAGTGATATTGGCTATCATTTTTAAGTGGGATAACACCATGACTCACACAATTTGCTGACTGGACAAATTTTTCTATTAGTTTGCATAATACACAACGATGTCATTAATTTACATTAATTCATCTACTTGCGGTAAAGTCAAAGTATCTTTCCTCTTAAATTACGATAATATTAACATCCATTTTGCAGAATATATCGAAAACCCCAGATAATTAGCAGTTAATTGTATTTTTCACGGTAAATGATAACAGCCAAACAGTTGCAGGATGAAGATTTATTAAAACCATTGTGCACAGTTTCGGTATATCTAAATATACCTTCGTCGGAAGTAAAATACACTAAAATCGCATCCTGCAGTGGAGATACATAAAACAATTGTGCCAAAGGCGTCGTTAGTAGTTAAAACGTCATCTCCATTTTAATAAATCTTTATTCTGCAATTGTTTGGCTGTTGTCATTTTTGGTGAAGAATTTCAACAGTTGCTGTTTCAGCCATGTTTGAAATCTTGAAGTTAATTGTATTTATTAACATATGAAATGTAAAGGTGGCCATTTTGGACTATTAATTATGGTAATAATGGCTACCAATTTTAAGCAGGATAACACTCTCTCATACAATTAGGCTAGAAGACTAATATATTCCCCCATATTTAGAGACTATGCCAAGGTGTCATTCATGTACACTAATTGAGCCACATAGTGTATGATGGAGTAGTTTACCTCTTAAACCTCGTTAATATCAATATCCGTTTCCAGAAGATGCCGAAAGTGTCCAATACTTTGCTGCTGATTGAATTAATGAAGATACGGAACTTGAATGTGGCCATTTTGGACCCTTAATATTTGCTACCATTTTTTAAATTAATATGACACAATGTCACTCAGAATATTCGCCTAGAGGAGAGGGTAGAATGACAGTTCCCGCCATTTTGGAGTATTTTAAATACAAAACATCTAAAAAATCACAAGAGCTAAACTTAGAAATAATGACATGCTTTGTAAGGAACATCTTGGTGTCTTTCACCTTGACAAATGTATAAACTTTGTATAGTAATTTTTACCACCATTTTTTAAAGCAGGGTGACTTTGCTGCTGCCAATGTTCTTCTCATTAGCGTACACGTCCAGAATTAGGTAGCCTATGCATTTGCTCTAGTAATGCAAGGATGGGTCGGGGAAGGAGGAGTTTGAATCTTATTAGTGCAAAAAGAAAAGTGGGAGATGGATGGAGGTGGGGGAAGGTTTGCCAAACGCGGGTTTGAACTGTCGTCCTTCCGAATGCGAATTCTGTGTGCTAATCACTGTTCTACCCCTGCAGTAAATTATAGTCATGTGTGGAACCAACGCATCTGCAAATTCTGTGTGAAACGTGACAGTGACTCATTGGTCATTGTGGCCTTACAGGTCTTCAGTGATCTGACGTGTTTTCCAACACCATCAGTGATGGTAACTGTGTCGCTCATCTTAGAAATGGTATGGCTGTTGCCCGCTGGCACATTCCTCAATTTCCCTCTGTGAAGGGGCATTTTAAGACAAAATTCAACAATTTAGTTTTTGTTCTGGTGTTTTGTATTGCAATTTCTGATTTGTTCACAGTGTCCGAATACTGATTTTTGTGACACTGACAGCCTTGCCAAACAACCAAAATTATTAGGATTTCTGGGACAGGTCTGATGACGATGTTTCTCTATACTACTTACTTCCAGCTTCATGTAGTGGCCTTCTGGTAGCTGAGCATGTTTCAGTTAGTATATGTTTTCCTGTAGATTTGTGTTCTGTTTCTTAAAGACGTTCCTGATATCGTCTGATTCCTAAAGATATCTCTTCCATTCTTAATTATAAAACTTATAATGTTGTAAGTTTTCCAATTAAGTTTGGGATAATAAAGTCCCACACATCGATTTTATTGTAGCATCACCGAATACATGTATATTTGGCAACAGAAATTTTGTCCGAAGTTAGCAGACACTTCTGCAGATGGATCTGATGGCTGTCAGAAAAATTCAACCACAACCTATATTCCAGTTGTGGTTGTTCATGATCAAACCATTTCTCATAAACTCTTAATTACTGCCTCATTTGCTGCGAACACACTACCGTGCGTAACGCAGACCATATATTTCAGATGATAACTTCGATTTACACCAAAAGCTTCACTAATATCTGTTGTAACGGTACTTTGACTGGCGCGCCTCCGCCAGAGCAAAGATGTGATTTACGATCGCGCATGCTAAAGAGAACTGCGCCAGCGACAGATTTTCATAAGTATTTTTGATCTTTTTTTTTACTTTTGCATAGGTGGGTGTTTTAACAACTAGTCCATTACTCTCTTGTCATCCTGTCTTCATACGTTTAAAAAGTGTATTTTTTTGGCGCTGATGTTAAAGAATGATTTTAAGTGGAAATTAAAACTCTGTTATCAAACGAACACACGGCGTCTTCCAGTCATTTCAGTAGTGATTCGTAATTTTTATCGCCAAGTTTACAAATTAATCCAGACAGTGAGAACTTCAAGAAATTTACATCAGACTAAAAACAAGAGGACCAGCGAACAATAAAAAAAGGACATCCTGCAAGAAAATCAAGAAGAATTCCAGATGCAGCCACGAAGACTATATTATAATAGATACTACGTTTCTGACAGAATTATAAGGTAAATTTCAACTTATTTCTGATGCTATTTCCTTACAGTCGCTTTTTGTAGTGTTGCCGACCCGGTCTGCCATTCACAATCAAATTACAGCACTATCTCAATCAGTAATACGAAGTCCGCCTTGCCCGTAACTTATTCCATCAAAATTCAAACCACAAACAGATTTTATATTTTGCATTTTCACGGCAGAACCCCGAGGAAAGGAAACACTACACTGTCACAGCCTTTAGCCAACCGACAGTGCTGATAATTACGTGGAACCGAGAGTAAAATTGTCCTCAGTCCATATACTTACAAAAGACCACAAGTAGATGCAATTAAACTGTGTTTATTTGTACAAGTAAATTTCGAACATAAACAGTCTTTTTTTTCTGACGCAGTACAACAAAAGAAGAAAAACGGCCTCCAGAAGTTCTTCTTAGTAATGTGAAGGAAAAATTGGTCACAAACAATTGTTCTTTTTTGAACATAGCTGCTAAGGTTCAGTGACCATGTCAGAATTATATTGGAACAAATAAGCCCTCGGTGACAAATATTAAGTCAAATTAACCAGGTTTCGATGCTACTGTGAGCGTCGTCTTCAGAATTAAACTAACTGTTCTAAAACATATTAGGTATACAATACATTAATAAAATTAAAGTTTGTACTGACTGGGAAGAGATTCCGTACTTACAAGTCGCATTTTAAAAAATCTAAGCCGGAAAGGCGACGTTATGAATAATTGTAAATAAGATGGCGAGACTCTATAGAGTCTAGTTGCAACCCTAGTTCACTCAAGTACGAGCAGGTCTTAGCGGCTCGCCATCTTATTTACAACTATTCATGACGTCGCCTTTCCGGCTTAGAGTTTTTAAAATGTGACTTGTAAGTACGGAATCTCTTCCCAGTGAGTACAAATTTTAACTTTATTAATGTATTATATAGCTAATATGTTTGAGAACAGTTAGTTTAATTCTGAAGACGACGCTCATAGTAGCATCGAAACCTGGTCAATTTCGACTTAATATTTGTGACTGAGGGCTTATTTGTTCTAATACAATTGTCCTTCAACGAAACGAAATTAGATTCTTGAGAGTGTAGATTATATTCTCTTGACCAATGAAAAGTCTGTCTTCAAAAGAGAGTACATGTCGAAAGTTCTGCCCCACGAGCAGCACGACTTGTCCACGATGCAGGGGACCAAGGTTCACAGCACAGGTCGCAGTAGACAGCAGACCACGTGGCGAAGGCGACAGTGATAGAACATTGCTCGCGTCGCTGGCTGGCGTAGATGGAACTGGCTGCAACGGTTTTTTTTCCTTTATTGTGATTTCATTCCCCTGCCCCATATGGGCAGGGGAGGGCTGTCAGCGCCACAATCCGCCGCTCTTCAGCCAAGTGGAACTACAACTACAACAAGAATAAAACGATACATACATAAGGAAATAAAAAAGCGGAACATAAAACAGAGTAAGGGGAGAAAATGGAGGTAAAAGATACACTGACATGGAGATGTTCATGGGGGACAGTTAAAAAAGTCACCAGAAAGTTAAAAAACACAATTGGCGATTCTTAAAACACATAGAAGACACTTAATGCGCAGGCCCAAGTTAAAAGTCGGCCACAGTAGTAAAAACACTCCAGAACAACACTCTTAAAACCCACTTGGAGCACACACGACGAACAATAAAACTGCCAGGTGGGACCTGCCAAGGGAAAAGGTCAGAGAGTGTAGAAAAGGAGGGGAGAGCAAGAAGCAGCTGGGGAAGCGGCGGGATGAAGAGAGGAGGGGCATCAGTGGGTTCACGAATAGGCAGGAGACATGTGGGGCGGGAGATGAAGAGGGAAGACAGGGCAGGAGGGAGCGCAGAGACACTGGAAGGAGGCACAAGAGAGGGAGGGGGAGTAGGAGGGGGAAGCCGCTCAGGAGGAGGGAGGGGGAGGAAAGGGAGCCCAGAGGAGGAGGCAGGAAGAAGGGGTTAGAGTTCGTAGCAAGGGTAGATGTCAGGGCGAAGCTCAGCATCCGGGAGGGGTAGATGGTGGAAGTTGTGTTGGGAGAGAGGGTGGGACACAAGGGTAAAGGCGCGGCAACTGGTTGAGGGTTGAGAGGATGGGAGAAACCAGGGGGTGAGGGGGATCAAGGCAGCGGACAATATAGAGTGTGCGGACGTGTTCAAGGAAAAGGAGAAGGTGGGGGAAGGAGATGAGGTCATAGAGGACGCGCGTGGGGGACAGAAGGCGGATGCAGAAGGCAAGGTGGAGCGCATGCCGTTCGAGGATTTGGAGGGCTTGATAGAACTGGGGAGGGGTGGAATTCCAAGCGTCGCTGGCATAACAGAGGATGGAGCGGATCAAGGATTTGTAGGTGTGAAGGATAGTGGAAGGATGCAGACCCCAAGTCCGGCCGGACAGGAGCTTCAGGAGGCGGAGGCGGTTGTGAGCTTTGTTTTGGATGGTAAGGAGATGGGGAGTCCAGGTGAGATGGCGGTCGAGTGTGAGGCCAAGGTATTTGAGGGTAGGAGTGAGGTGGATAGGACGGCCATAAATGGTGAGGTAGAAATCACGGAGGCGGAAGGAGCTGGTGGTGCGGCTTATGATGATCGCCTGGGTCTTGGAGGGATTAACACGGAGGAACCACTGGTTGCACCAAACGGTGAATTGGTCAAGGTGTGTTTGGAGGGTACGTTGGGACCGTTGAAGGGTAGGATAAAGGGCTAGGAAGGCGGTGTCATCAGCAAACTGGAGAAGATGAACAGGAGGGGGAGGTTTGGGCATATCAGCAGTGTACAGGAGATAGAGGAGAGGGGAAAGGACAGAACCTTGGGGCACGCCGGCAGAAGGATAGAAAGTATGGGAGTTGAAATTGTGGATAGTCACATAGGAGGGACGATGGGAGGGGAAGGAAGCAACGAGATGGACGAAATTGATGGAGAGAGCATAGGTCTGAAGTTTTAAGAGGAGCCCAGGATGCCATACACGGTCATAGGCGTTCTGGAGATCAAGGGAGACAAAGATAGCGGAGCGACGGGAGTTAAGTTGGAGGGAAAGAAGATTGTCAAGGTTAAGGAGTTGGTCGTCAGTGGAGAAGGAAGGCCAGAAGTCACATTGGGTAAGAGGAAGGAGGTGGTGCTGGTTAATGTGGTGGTGAATACAGCGAGAGAGGATGGCCTCAAAGACCTTACTGAATATGGAGGTGAGGAAGATTGGACGATAGGAAGAGCTTTCAGAGGGGGGTTTGTTAGGTTTAGGGAACAGCAGGACACAGGAAGTCTTCCACAGGTCGGGGTAAAATCCAGTGGAGAGGAGGACATTGTACAGTGTAGCAAGGACACAGGAAGCATGGGGGGGGGAGGGTATTCCTTGAGGTGACGGTAGGTGACTCCATCATGACCAGGGGTGGTGTTGCGTTTGGAGCGGAGGACAAGTGTGATGTCTTGTGCGGTGATGGGAGTGTTGATGTCTGAGGGGGGCAACCGATCCAAGTACTGGAAGCTAGGGGCGAGAGGGGGGACAGAGGTATCAGTGCGATCAAGGATGGTGGGGAAGAGGGAGTAATCAAAATGGGGATCGTCAGGAATGGAGAAGACCTCGGACAGGTGGGAAGCAAAATGGTTAGCCTTACTGAGGTTATCAGGAAAGGGTCGATCGTCATGGAGGATGGGGTAATGCGGGGTGGGATGGCTACCAGTAAGGCAGTGGAAGGCCGACCAGTACTTGGAGGAGTTGACAGGGAGGGTGGAGTTGAGGCGTGTGCATGTCTGGCGTCAGTTCCGGCGTTTCTTTGCTGTAAGGAGGTTCTGGATATGTCACTGTAATTGCTGGTGGCGGGTGAGAGTATCCCGGTCACAAGTGCAGAGGAAGGAGTGGTAGAGCCTGCGGGATTCACGCAGGAGAAGGAAGGCCTGTGGAGGAAGCGTAGGGCGGTGAGGGTGAATGAGTTTGGTAGGGACTTGAGCTTCCACGCAATCAGTGATGGTCATCTGAAGGAAGGAAGAGGTATGGGTGATGTCATCAGGATGGTGAAAGGAGAGGGGGTGGCTTTCGACCTGTAAGGCAATGGATTTCCAGTAGGCATCCCAATTGGCACGGTGGTAGTCATGGACAGACTTTGTAGGGGCAGCTGGGCGGGTGGCTGCAGTGGCGGGAGGTGTAGAGGAAATGGTGAGAAGGACAGGGAGATGGTCACCACGAACAGGATCGAGGACGCCAGCTGCGATGTGACCGAGGAGGTCGGGAGAAGCGAGAATAACGTCGGGGGTGGAGTTACTTTCAGGACGGGTCTTCTGTTGGAAAGGAATGAGGTCACCATGGAGGGTGGCGAGGAACTAATGCCACTGCCGAAGGGTGGCAGGGTCACGGCATTGGATTTTGAGGTCAGCGGCGATCATATAGGTGGAGAAGGTATGGTCAACATGGGAAATGAAGTCAAAGGAGAGAAGAGCTGCGGGGCGGATATAGATAGTGGCACAGGTGACGGTGAGGGAGGGAAAAAATAGGCTGAGAAGAAGATGTTCGGTTGGGTCATTGAGGAGGGGTTGTGGCTGGACAGGGAGATGCCGGAGGTGGCCTATAGTGACCCCGCCTGAGGCTAGGGGAAGGGGATTGTCAGTGTGGTGAAGGAGATAAGGAGAGGTTCGGACAACATGGTGGGGTTGGAGGAAGGTTTCATTAAGGATGAAGGAGTCAACCTGGTGCTGGGAAGGGTATGCATGAAGAGGTATTTGTTTGCAGGGAGGGAGCGAATGTTGAAGTAGAGGAGACGATACTGTTGACGTGCCAGGAGGTTGGAGGTGGGAAGGGTGTGGGAAGGGGAGAGAGGGGCTTAAACTAGGGTGTCGAGGCGGGTGAAGGTAAAGTGGGCCTGGTTGTGGGAGTACGTGGCATAGGTGTTTAAGTGGGAAACAGAGCGGGCAGCAAGGGAAATCTGTTGGAGTGTGTGTGGGCGCTGGAAGGGGTGGATGTTCTGCAGGACGATGGTGAGGAACCGGATGATGTCTTCTGCTGTAGGGGGAGGGCGGAGGGAATTGTCAGGGTGGGTGAGTGGGTAAATGGGGCGAATGGAGACAGTGAGTTCAGGGTTGGTAGGAGGGGGCTTGGCTTTGCATTTGGAGGAATAGGTGGGGTGAGGTTCATTGCAGGTTTAGCAGGACAGGTGGTGGGGAGAGGCGAGGTCGAGGTTGGGACACTGTTTAAGGAAGTGGGAGGCTTTACAATGGGGGCAGGTGGGTGGGTTCTTGCAGTTTTGGGTGAGGTGGTCGTTGTACAGAAGGCAGCGCTGGCAACGGTAGGAGTGAGGAGGGCAATGGGACAGGTCAACAGGGTGGCGGTGGTTGAAAATCAGGGCTCCCTGCGTGACAAGGTGGTCGATGGAGGAGGCGGACTCTGTAAAGATACGCATGAGGAAAGTAGGGCCAGAGGAGTTGTAAATACGGCGGGCAGAGAGGACTTCCAAGGCGAGGTGGGCATTCAGTTCCACCAACACCTCAGCCTCCGTGACCACAGGGCTGAGTTTTGTGATGATGGCTGTGAGGGTTGGCGGACGACGAGGCAGTTGGAGCTGACGAGGAGGGGAGGATGTAAGGAAGGGGGTGAGGGATGCGTGGGGCTCAAAGGTGATGTGGGGAAGGTGCCGGTGGAGATCAGTATGGAAGGAGGGAGAAAGAGACTTGATGAGAACAGAGTTCTGCGAGGGATAAGTTGGGTGATGTGTGCACTGGGGATGTACTTCCGGATTTCAAGGGTGAGGGTGCGGGCATCCAGGAATTTCGGATCAGGGTTGGCTAGGACAAAGGTATACAGGGAGGGGGCTGGAGAGGAGGGAGGTGGGGTGGAATCCGTAGTGGGGTCAGTGGGAGAGGGGGTGGGCTGTGACTTTTTGGATGAGGGGGTAGAGGAGAGGTCGCCACTGGGCCGTTCGGAAGATTTTTTGGCGGATGTGGCCTGGGAGGAGGGCTGAGGGACTGGATAGATGGGGAGGTGGTGGGAGGCAGGGCCCTCCTGTGTGGCAGTAGCACCGGATGAGAGGGCAGGGCGCTCTGTGGCGGCGGGCGACTGTGGCGCGGCGGGCGGTGACTCGGGCAGGGGAAGCTGGGGTAGTTGCAGGGGGGAGGGGGGGAAAGTCGTCACGGCGGGCGACAGGAGCTGGAGGGGGTGGGAGCAGGGGCAGAGGCAGGAGCAGGAGCAGCAGCAGGTGCAGTAGCAGGGGTAGGAGCGGGAGTGACATACAGGTGGGGATACAGCGATGGAGAGGAGGTAGATGGGGAGGAGACGGTGAGTAGGGGAGGTGGATGAGACGGGTTAATCCCAGAAGACTCCATGACGTTACAGTGGGGGCAGGTGAAGGGGAGGTGTAGATGATGGTGGTAGTTCGGGCGTCCATGACTGCAGGCGACAGCGAACACCGAGTAACGGCGGCAGCGGCGGCGGCGGCAGAAGCGGCGAGCACCGAGAGGCGGCGGCAGAAGAAGCGGCGAGCACCGAGAGGCGGCGACGAGGCGGCGTCGGCGGTGGGCAGCAGTGACGGCGTGCAACGGGCGACAACGCGACAGGCACGGCTGGGGCTCTCCCACGTCGAAGATACACCCTGAGAGTAGCCCAGGCAGTGCGAGTCCTCGATGAGGAAGTGAGGGAATCCAACCCTCAAAAGGCTGAAGCCGGCTCCGCGTGGGCAGAAATACTCGCTCGGCGGAAGGCTACAAGTTTCCTATTGGCTATCAAAGCTGGGGATGACGCAGCAAGAGGTGTATGTCCGGAGCGACCCACGTTGTTATCTGGTAACCCTCTAGGTCAGGCTGTTCCAGCTCGTCGGCTCAGTTGTGATCTGCAGAGCGCTCCCTGCTCCAGGGAGCCGTGTCGCTCCCTGTGACCATTCAAGTGGGCCGGCACTCCGGCACGTGGCACGGCTGGCTGAGGCAGGCGGCAAGACAAGCGTTTGATATGCCAACTGCGTCTTACAAGATCGACAACCTCATACTTTAGGTGCTAAGACGTGGTGACATGCTACACCAGGAAATACGATGTTCAGGAAATAAATAAAAATTGCAAGCTCAGCATGTGCAGTGCTTTCGTCAAGCTCTAGCGAAAATGCAACAAAGCTCTGCGCCTTTTTCGTGAGCTGTGTCTAAATCCACTGCCATGTCCAGGATTCGACGAGACATTGTTTGCTTTGACAAGCAAACCCCTTCAGTTGCCTGCACCTCCCTTGGAATAAACATTCTACAACTGCCACCATTCACGATTTTACGAGTGGTCCCACCGAAAACGGCTTGCCACTTGTCGCAATGATGTGAGTGACCCTGTAGCTTGCTTGAATTGCAGATTCATTAGTGTTTTCTCCGCTCTCGTTCACCTGAAAATTAAAAAGCATTACAGAACACGAATTATGTTGCATGTTTTGATACCCTCCGTATTACAAAACCGTTTTTAAACTTACGTCTCCTGGTATGTCGTTCTTTAGCCTGGCTACCAGTTCTCTGCGCCTTCTACCTGATCGTAGTGCGCTGCGTGAAGACGTGTATAATGTCGTTGTATATTGTACCTCTTCGCAGAATTAAATACATTATGACATACAAGACACTGTGGACGACCATCCCTCTCAGTGAATAGAAAGGTATCCTCCAATAGAGGTACAGGGCTCCCGCGGCTAGTCATAGCTGTCACTGAACACGGATTGTTGCGTCAGTTGCGGCTGTATGCGGCCAGGGGGCAGTGAGTTCCATTTCCCCCTATACGCCAGCTCCGAGCTGCTGCAGTGAGCGCTCCGGAGCGTTCCAGCTCCATGGAGCTCGGTTGGAACAGCCTGCTCTAGGTGGTTACTGGGAGGCAGTCTAGGGGCTGAGCCAGATATTGCAGAAACCAGCCTGAACATAGGGGTTAAGCTGGCGATAACCCGCTAAGTATACATGCGGGTTGAGGAGATACGCTACAGAGATTTTATTAGATCCTTAAAACAGACAACAGGATAACTCGTCAGGTATACATTCTAAAGCATTTCACAATATACATAAATGACCTTGTGGAAGACATCGGAAGTTCACTGAGGCTTTTTGCAGATGATGCTGTGGTACATCGAGAGGGTGTAAGGATGGAAAATTGTACTGAAATGCAGAAGGATCTGCAGCGAATTGGCGCATGGTGCAGGGAATGGCAATTGAATCTCAATATAGACAAGTGTAATGTGCTGCGAATTTCATAGAAAGGAAGATCCCTTATCATTTAGCTACCAAATAGCAGGTCAGCAACTGGAAGCAATTAATTTCATAAATTATCTGGGAGTAAGCATTAGGAGTAATTTAAAATGGAATGATCACATAAAGTTGATCGTTGGTAAAGCAGATGCCAGACTGAGATTCATTGGAAGAATCCTAAGGAAATGCAATCCGAAAACAAAGGAAGTAGGTTACAGTACACTTGTTCGCCCACTGCTCGAATACTGCTCAGCAGTGTGGGATCCGTATCAGATAGGGTTGATAGAATAGATAGAGAAGATCCAACGGAGAGCAGCGCGCTTCGTTACTGGATCATTTAGTAATCGTGAAAGCGTTATGGAGATGATAGATAAGCTCCAGTGGAAGACTCTGCAGAAGAGACGCTTAGTAGCTCGGTACAGGTTTTTGTTGAAGTTTCGAGAACATACCTTCACCGAAGAGTCAAGCAGTATATTGCTCCCTCCTACGTATATCTCGCGAAGAGACCACGAGGATAAAATCAGAGAGATTAGAGCCCACACAGAAGCATACTGACAATCGTTCTTTCCACGAACAATACGAGACTGGAATAGAAGGGAGAACCGATAGAGGTACTCGAGGTACCCTCTGCCACACACCGTCAGGTGGCTTGCGGAGTATGGATGTAGATGCAGATTTTGACAGAAATCCTTGGAATAACCTAGGAAATATGAAATGTGAAACTAACACATCAGGTGATGTGAAACATCCAAAGTAGTGGCCCACTCCAGACGCCACACTAAACCCAACCTGAAGGTTAGTTTGAATATGAAAATTTTTGACGAGGAATATTCCTTCTGGAACTGACCCATGCCTTTCTTGGCTTTGAACTGGTATATTCAGTCAGATATAAGGAGATTGAATATGGACTCCAAAAAATGTAGCAACTTCGCAGTTTTCACATATATAAATCACTGCTGAGATAAAGAGAGGTTTAGATTATTCAGCGAGTGATAGGATCAATGGAGCACTGAACCCTGAACATCCGGATTTGCGTTGTGACAATTATCCATTTATTCACATCCCTTATAACTGACTGAGTTCATCAGATTTTCTTTCTTCTCAGAGAACTTGGGGCATTTCCAGTTACAAACTACAAAGCTGTCCTTATGTACACTGTGAACTGGCTTTCATATCTTTCAGCTACCAAAGACTCATGGTTCTCTAACTGCTCTCATGTGCAGCACTGAGGCAATAAATATCTGCCATCGATTAAACACATATGCTAAATGCTTTCTCTGAGAATCACTTTGGACAATTAGTTGATGAGCCCACACAAATTGTAAATGGCTGTGAAAACACACTTGACCTCTTAGCCACAAATAATCCTGATCTAATAGAGAGGGTCATGACGGATACAGGGATTAGGTCATTGTAGCGAGGCTCAAAACCATATCGACCCAAACCACTAAAAATAACGATTTAAAACAGCAGACAAAAATTCGCTTAATGCCTTCCTAAGAGAGAGTGTCCATTCCTTCCAAGCTAATTACGTAAGAGTAGACCAGATATGGCTCAAATTGAAAGATACATTATCGACAGCAATAGATAGATTCATACAGCGTAAGTTAATAAGAGGCGGGACTGATCCACCATGGTACACAAAACACGTCAGAACACTGTTGCAGAAGCAACGAAAAAAGCATGCAAATTCAGAAGAACGCAAAATTCCCAAGACTGGCAAAGTTTCACGGAAGCTCGAAATTTAGTGCGGACGTCAATGCGAGATGCTTTTAATAGTCTCCACAATGAAACATTGTCTCAAAATATGGTAGAAAACCCAAAGAGATTCTAGTCATATGTAAAGTATACGAGTGGCAAGAAACAGTCAATACCGTCACTATGCGATAGCAATGGAAATGTCACCGACGATGGTGCCACTAAAGCGGAGTTACTACACTCCTGGAAATTGAAATAAGAACACCGTGAATTCATTGTCCCATTAAGGGGAAACTTTATTGACACATTCCTGGGGTCAGATACATCACATGATCACACTGACAGAACAACAGGCACATAGACACAGGCAACAGAGCATGCACAATGTCGGCACTAGTACAGTGTATATCCACCTTTCGCAGCAATGCAGGCTGCTATTCTCCCATGGAGACGATCGTAGAGATGCTGGATGTAGTCCTGTGGAACGGCTTGCCATGCCATTTCCACCTGGCGCCTCAGTTGGACCAGCGTTCGTGCTGGACGTGCAGACCGCGTGAGACGACGCTTCATCCAATCCCAAACATGCTCAATGGGGAACAGATCCGGAGATCTTGCTGGCCAAGGTAGTTGACTTACACCTTCTAGAGCACGTTGGGTGGCACGGGATACATGCTGACGTGCATTGTCCTGTTGGAACAGCAAGTTCCCTTGCCGGTCTAGGAATGGTAGAACGATGGGTCCGATGACGGTTTGGATGTACCGTGCACTATTCAGTGTCCCCTCGACGATCACCAGAGGTGTACGGCCAGTGTAGGAGATCGCTCCCCACACCATGATGCCGGGTGTTGGCCCTGTGTGCCTCGGTCGTATGCAGTCCTGATTGTGTCGCTCACCTGCACGGCGCCAAACACGCATACGACCATCATTGGCACCGAGGCAGAAGCGACTCTCATCGCTGAAGACGACACGTCTCCATTCGTCCCTCCATTCACGCCTGTCGCGACACCACTGGAGGCGGGCTGCACGATGTTGGGGCGTGAGCGGAAGACGGCCTAACGGTGTGCGGGACCGTCGCCCAGCTTCATGGAGACGGTTGCGAATGGTCCTCGCCGATACCCCAGGAGCAACAGTGTCCCTAATTTGCTGGGAAGTGGCGGTGCGGTCCCCTACGGCACTGCGTAGGATCCTACTGTCTTGGCGTGCATCCGTGCGTCGCTGCGGTCCGGTCCCAGGTCGACGGGCACGTGCACCTTCCGCCGACCACTGGCGACAACATCGATGTGCTGTGGAGACCTCACGCCCCACGTGTTGAGCAATTCGGCGGTACGTCCACCCGGCCTCCCGCATGCCCACTATACGCCCTCGCTCAAAGTCCGTCAACTGCACATACGGTTCACGTCCACACTGTCGCGGCATGCTACCAGTGTTAAAGACTGCGATGGAGCTCCGTATGCCACGGCAAACTGGCTGCCACTGACGGCGGCGGTGCACAAATGCTGCGCAGCTAGCGCCATTCGACGGCCAACCCCGCAGTTCCTGGTGTGTCTGCTTTGCCGTGCGTGTGATCATTGCTTGTACAGCCCTCTCAGTGTCCGGAGCAAGTATGGTGGGTCTGACACACCGGTGTCAATGTGTTCTTTTTTCCATTTCCAGGAGTGTAAATACAGTTTCCCGTAATTGCTTCACGAAAGAAGTAAATATTACAGATTTCGAAACCAGAGCAGCTGTTGGCATGAGTGACATAAAAGCAGATATCGTAGGTGTTGCGAAACGACTCAAATCACTTTAGAAAGGCAAGTCTTCCGGTTCAGATTACATACCAATCAGGTTCCTTTCGCAGTATGGGGACACAATAGCGCCTTTCTCAGAAATCATATACAACCGCCCACTTGACGAAAGATCTGTTCCTAAAGACTTGAAAGTAGCACAGGTCACACCAATATTCAAGAAATGGAATAGGAGTAACTCACTGAATTACACACCCATATCACTGACATCAATTTGCAGTAGGATTTTGGAGCAGATAATGTACTCGAACATTATGAATCACCATGAAGAAAATGACTTATTGAAACATAACCAACACGGATTCAGAAAATATCGCTCTTGTGCAACAATGCTAGCTCTTTATTCGCGTGAAGTAATGCGTGCTGTCGACAAGGGATCTCAGATCGATTCCATATTCCTAGATTTCCAGAAGGCTTTTTATACCGTTCCTCACGAGCGACTATTAATCAATTGCGTGCATATGGAGTGTCGTTTCAGTTGTGTGACTGGATCTGTGATTTCCTCTGAGAGAGGTCACAGCTCGTAAGGATAGACGGTAAATCATCGCAAGGTAGTCTCATAGGTCCTCTGCTGTTCCTGATCTGTATAAATCATCTAGGTGATAATCTGAACAGCCCCCTAAGATTGTTTGCAGATGACGCTGTAATTTACCGTCTAGTAAAATCATCATACGATCAATTCCAATTACAAAACGATCTACAGAGAATTTTTGAATGGTGCGAAAAGTGGGAATTAGCACTAAATAAAGAAAAGTGCGAGGTCATTGACATTGGTACTAAAAGAAATCCGAAAAATTTTGAGTATACGATAAATCGCACAAATCTAAGGGCTGTGCATTCCACTAAATACCTAGGGATTACAATTACGAGCAACTTAAATTGGAAAGACCACATAGATAATATTGTGGAGAAGGCGAAACAATGACTGCGCTTTGTTGGCAGAACACTTAGAAGATGCGACAAACTCACTAAAGAGACAGCCTACATTACACTTGTCCGTCCTCTGCTGGAATATTGCTGCTCGGTGTGGGATCCTTACCAGGTAGGATTGACGGAGGGCATCGAAAAAGTGCAAGGAGGAGCAGCTCGTTTCGTGTTATCGCGCAATAGGGGTGAGAGTGTCACTGACATGATACGCGAGTTGGGGTGGCAGTCACTGAAACAAAGGCGGCTTTCTTTGCAGCGAGATCAATTTACGAAATTTCGATCACCAACTTTCTCTTCCGATGCGAAAATATTTTGTTGATACCCTCCTACGTAGGGAGAAGTGATCATCATAATAAAATAAGAGAAATCAGAGCTCGAATGGAAACATTTAGGTGTTCCTTTTTCCCACGCGCCATTCGAGAGTGGAATGGTAGAGAAGTAGCTTGAAAATTGTTCGATGAATCCTCTGCCAGGCACTTTAGTGTGAATTGCAGAGTGATCATGTAGATGTAGATGTATATTATGTTTTTCAGGAAAACATCTCCATATTATGAGAAAGACTTTATGTGTGATATGTCTGAAATTCACATTTCGCATTATACAATGGATTAGCAGCATGAATTTCGAAGTCCATCAGTAATCAACTGTGTTGTATAAAACTATTGAACATACTGGCGAATGTGTTTTTTGGGCTGTTTATACTCTCTCCTTCCCAATTTTAAGGTAACTCTGTGCACATAGCTAAGACCTAGACCAAAAATAGTTATATTCCTGAGAAAATAAAAAATCTTAACATATATCAGTAATTTACCTTCTCTTTCATAGATCTGAGAAGATCATACTCACGAAAGCAGAACTCTGTACATACGCCAATCTGTAGCAAAGAAATAAGATAAATATAATTGATGTCATGATACACATTAAATTTACTACACAAGGAAAATCTGAAATGAAGTATCAGTGGAAAGCAGTTTTCCATGAGAGACTGAGCAGAATGTAGCAATGCCATGTATCAAGGTAAAACATGACTCAAGACTACATATATCTCTCAAGGCCAAAGTTGGCTATTTTCATTCATTCATTTTCGTATCAATTCTGTACATTCTAAAATGAAGGAAAGTCTTCAGAGATGAGAAAAATTTCAAGCTATACAGTAACAGCCACTACCAGCCATTGCAAGCAACTTCTGTACAGTATACTAACAACAAATTATTTCTAATGCCACTCCACCACCAGATTAGTTGTGGACATTACCTTTATGTCACTTGATGTGTATATGTATATGATGAGAGAAGACAAAACCATTCTATCTGACTTGTTAAGAATATATGAGGTGCATGAAATACCCTCAGACTTCAAGAAGAGTGTAACAGTTTCAATTACAAAAAGCCAGATGTTGATGGGGTTAATGTGATTAAACAATATGTTTAGTAAGTCCTAGCTGCCAAATACTAACGCGAATTGAGAGATGATAGGTGCTGAACTAGGAATACAATTCTACATTCTGGAGAAACGTGGTAATACATTAAGCCAGGGCTTCCCAACCTCTTCAGCTGGCGGACCCCTTCTACAGTCGAAAACCCTTGGCAGGCCCCTAGTCAATCAAGAGCACAGTAACTTTAAATTCCAGAGCGAAACCCATGGGAACTGAAAGCTTCTTAATCCAAGTGCCATGTTCCCAATGCCCCCCCCCCCCCCCCGAAGTATTTATAGTCTTTGGAGCTTTTTGTGATTGTTGTTCCTTTGGTTGTCCTCATTCATTTCAATTGGAAACTTCCCTTGTTGTGAAGGCGATGGAGAAACCGCACTCTTCTTCAATGATCCTGACTTCAGCCACGGATCCATGTTAAAAGTAATAAACTGGTCAAAAATCGACTTATGATATAGGTAGTGCACTGACAAAACAAGTTCAACATTTAACGATGCCTGGAGCCGCATACGTGCCAGCGAGCGCTGTGATTGGTCGACAAAGCTCGCTCTGCGCATGCGTAAAACGTTTCAGCGCATCTAGCGCCGTGAGCCGGTACACAAACGACCCCCATACTGTTGCGAAACAGTCCATCAGAGAAGCCGCATTCACCGGCAGTAAACTGTGTATGCGTTCTCACTTAGGAGCCGCAAAGGCTGCTTGGGGATACGACCTGAAGTAGAAGTACACATGTTTTACACACGAAAAAAAAAAAAACAAAAAACAAAAAAAAATTGTGAAGAATTTGATGTTCACATTTTCATTCAATAATTTTACTCATTATTTTACACGATTTGCTGAAAGGTGGCCGTGGACCCCATAGAAAGAGCCGGCGGACCCCTAAGGAAGCCCTGCATTAAACAATACTGACCCTGTCTGTCAGATAGACTGAAGAAAGTCAAACCTCTGTTTTAGCGTTCGTAAATTTAGAAAACGTTTTCAGAAGTGTTAACTGGTATACACTCTTTGGAATTTTGAAGTAACACATAAAATACAGAGCATAGTCCGCAGCTCGTAGTCGTGCGGTAGCGTTCTCGCTTCCCACGCCCGGGTTCCCGGGTTCGATTCCCGGCGGGGTCAGGGATTTTCTCTGCCTTGTGATGACTGGGTGTTGTGTGATGTCCTTAGGTTAGTTAGGTTTAAGTAGGTCTAGGGGACGGATGACCATAGATTATAAGTCCCATAGTGCTCAGAGGCAGCCAGAGCATAAAAGCTAACCACAACTTTTTGGAATCCAGATTGCAGTTACATGAGTCAGAGAATATAAAAGCAAGTCAGAATGTAATGCTCCTGCGCCTATTATGGAAATGTTATGTGTATTACATTCCCATAATGAGCTGTGTGCTGTCATAATAGTTTTTGCTGTGAAGAAAGAGTGTTCATGGAATGTATACCTCTGATCTTTATGAAAACGCTATGTAATCATTGTAATTTTACGACATATACACTGAATAGCCAAAAGAACTTAGTGCAACTGCCTAATGTCGTGTAGGGCCTCCGAAAGCAAACAGAGGTGCCACAACACGACATGGCATGGACTCGACTAATGTCTGAAGTAGTCCTGGAGGAAATTGATACCATCAGTCCTGCAGGGCTGTCCATAAATCCGTAAGAGTACGATGGGATGGAGATCTCTTCTGAACAGCACGTTGTAAGGCATCCCAGATACGCTTAATACTGTTCATGTCTCGGGAGTTTGGTGGCCAGTGGAAAAGTTTAAACTCAGAAGAGTGTTTCTGGAGCTGCTCTGTAGCAATTCTGGATATGTGGGGTGTCGCACTGATCTGTTGGAACTGCTGAAGGCCGTCGGAATGCGCAATGGCCATGCATGAATGGAGTTGATCAGACAGCATACTTACTTACGCGTCACCTGTCACAGTCGTATCTAGGCGTATCAGGGATCCCATATCACTCCAACTGCACACGCCCCACACCATTACAGAGGTTCCACCAGCTTCAACAGTCCCCTGCTGAGATGTAGGGACTATGAGTTCATGAGGTTGTCTCCACACCCGTACACTTCCATCTGCACGATACAATTTGAAACGACACTCGTCCGACCAAGCAACATATTTCCAGTCATCAACAGTCCAATTTCGGTGTTGACAGGCCCAGGCGAGGAATAAAGCTTTGTGTCATGCAGTCATCAAGGGTACACGAGTGGACCATCGGCTGCGAAACCCGACACGTGCTTCGTTGAATGGTTCGCACACTAACACTTGTTGATGGACCAGCATCAATCTGCAGCAGTTTGCGGAAGGATTGAAATTCTGTCGCTTTCATTCTCTTCAGTCGTCGTTGGCCCCGTTCTTGTTGAATCTTTTTCTGGCTGTAGCGACGATGGAGAGTTGATGTTTTTATAGATTCCTGATTTTCACGGTACACTCGTGATATGGTCGTACGGTAAAATTCCTCAGAGATGCTGTGTCCCGTCGCTCGTGCGTCGACTATAACACCACGTTCAAACTCACTCAGATCTTGATAACCTGCTATTGTAGCAGCAGTAACCGATCTAACAACTGCGCCAGCCTCCAGTGTGAAACTTAAAGTAGCTGGTGCTTATGACCTTGTCTGGTGTGGACTATTTGGTAATGAAGTCTTGTGTCTGGTTTACCTATTGGTGTCATGGTTAGAATCTGCATTCCTTTTGTTTGAAACTTTTGTCTGATAGACCATGGTTATTTATACTATTGAACATAGAGATTAATAGTAAATTTCTGCCTACACCAGAGGAGACAGGCAGAATATTGGGCTAGACGTTCCGTTTCCAAATTAAGTAATGGTTCCCTTTAAGTAGCCGAGAAGGAATTCAAATGAGGTTATAGACCATCCCTCCCCACCCACTCTTTCCTCTTTTCCAATTTGGGTAATGAACAAGAGGTAAAGCTAATCAAGGAAAAATTTATAAAAGAGTGAAAGTTCAGGGAGAAGAAATAAATGACAAGCTTTGCTGATGCCACTCTAATTCCGTCAGGGATGGCAAAAGGCTTGAAAGAACAAGTGAGCAGAATTGATACCATGTTGAAAAGAGGTAATGTGATGAGTATCTACAAGAGTAAAGGAAGGGGAATATAGTCGAATTAAATAAATGATGCTGATCAAAATACCTGACCGAGCGAGGTGGCGCAGTGGTTAGCACACTGGACTCGCATTCGGGAGGACGACGGTTCGATCCCGCGACCGGCCATCCTGATTTAGGTTAACCGTCATTTCCCTAAATCACTATAGGCAAATGCCCAGATGGTTCCTTTGAAAGGGCACGGCCGATTTCCTTCCCTGTCCTTCCCTAATCCGATGAGACCGATGGCCTCGCTGTCTGGTCTCTTCTCCCAAACAACTAATCCAACCCAACCCAAAATACCTGATGAAGGCCAAAGAAGAGAGGATATCTAACGCATACTGGTAAAAGGTAGAAAATCATTTCTGAAGAGAGACATTAAAACTGAATAGAAGTTAAGCTGTTATAAAGATTTTTCTGAAAGCATTCGTGTGGAGTTCAGCCTTCTATGGGAGTGAAACATTAACGACAAACAGTTTTTCGCTGGCTCTCTGCTTTGTTTTATTATTGCTCGCGTAAAAACTAATATATGAGATATAATATGTTGCTACGAAAAGAACCCCGAAATACCTTTTAGTGATGCTGTGCTGTGACTTTCTTTGGATCATTAATTTTTAAGAAAACAAAATATATTATGTCTTTATTATTCTGGATCTGGCTTTCTACTAAAGGACCAGTTTTTCGTTACTGTAACTCGCCATAAAGTTCAACATATCTTCCTTACTTTACAGTTATTGAAAAGGTTAATGAACATTATTTCGTTATCAATACTGATGTTACAGTACGCAATGATTGTTCGACATCAAAATGTTGCACTGGATTTTTGTTAACAGTAAAACACCAATAAGTACCGCGACTAACACGAGAACATGAGACTATTGTCATAGAAAAAGATGTTTTTACTATAAGGTTTGCCAGACCAGAACTACGCACAGCAACATTTCTTTTATGTTATGAAGGTAAATTATCTTTTTGCACTGTTAATAATATATTATCAGCAGCTCGCGTCCACCTGTAAAACAAAACATAAAATCTTCTGCTCTGCCCTGCAATTCCGAAAGCTGAAAGGAATAATTTTAGTCCACTGTTACCTGTCCGCCTCTTTGCGGTATGATTGGTTTCATTTAATGAAGTTCGAATGCGCCGCGCCGGCGGCTCGTTCGTTCGTAGCGCAGCTCTGCACTACGAGTAATATTTAAATAGCTGAAAATGTCTTAAAGGGATGGGATAAAATACCAGGCTAGCTTATTACAAATCATAACGCAAGGTTCCACTAAGTAACTCTATTCAGACATTTAAACAAATTAAATTATTACATACCTTTACAATGAGTACGTAATGGCGTACGTCTCTCAATCTTGACAAAAGAATGCTACGCAAGCGTACAATATAACGTCACAGGCTCTTCCTACTCACGTAACTCCAAGAAGACGACAGAAAAATTAATGTTCGGTCATTACTATTTATACTTGCCACATATTCTCATCTTTGTTTGATATTTAATAAGTATCGTCTGTAACGGTTTCAGTGCTCGCCGACACAGATATTATCTTTAAAAAAAATCGGTACATAATTCTATACAAGTATAAAACATGACACATAATGCTTTCACTTTATTACATAAAGTTCACACAATCGTTGTCCACGCAATTACAATCATCCTTCTTTTCTCCTTTTTTTTACCACATATAATATGTGTTTTGCTAAGAGACGTTACAAGTTCAAATAGGAAGAGAATGGAAGGTTTACGAAAGTAACGTTACAGAATTATGATGAAGATTACATGGGTAGACTACATAACTAATGATGACATGTCGGATCAAATCAGGGAGAAAAGAAATTAATAGCACAACCTCACTGTAAGAATGTATCGACTGACATGATGCACCTTAAGTTATTAAGGAATTCTCAGTTTAGTAATCGAGGATGAAATGTGGTAGTCACTGGAATTAAGGGAAACGTGGAAGGGAGGTCTCACCAATATAACTTTCTATAACTTTCTTTTCACACAACCTGTTTATTTAACAATATATAACCACAATTTTTTTTACCAAATGGACAAATTCACTAAGTTCTTTTAACATTACACCTTAAGATGAATGCGCTTATTCAAAAGAAACCAAAACAGCAAACAATATGACAATGATTACAAGACAAGCCAACCTGCAGCCCTGCCGGTACCGGGCGGAACAGCGGTGTTTACTACCGCGCAGGACACCGTGTCTCTTATTAAATGCCGTTCTCCAACACATGCAAATTATACAGGGTGTTACAAAAAGGTACGGCCAAACTTTAAGGAAACAATCCTCACACACAAAGAAAGAAAATATGTTATGTGGACATGTGTCCGGAAACGCTTACTTTCCATGTTAGAGCGCATTTAATTACTTCTCTTCAAAGCACATTAATCGTGGAATGGAAACACATAGCAACAGAACGTACCAGCGTGGCTTCAAACACTTTGTTACAGGAAATGTTCAAAATGTCCTCTGTTAGCGAGGATGCGTGCATCCACCCTCCGTCGCATGGAATCCCTGATGCGCTGATGCAGCCCTGGAGAATGGCGTATTCTATCACAGCCGTCCACAATACGAGCACAAATAGTCTCTACATTTGGTACCGGGGTTGCGTAGACAAGACCTTTCTAATGCCCCCATAAATGAAAGTCAAGAGGGTTGAGGTCAGGAGAGCGTGGAGGCCACGGAATTGGTCTCCCTCTACCAATCCGTCGGTCTCCGAAGCTGTTGTTGAGATGCGTACGAACACTTCGACTGAAATGTGCAGGAGCTCCATCGCGCATGAGCCACATGTTGTGTCGTATTTGTAAAGGCACATGTTCTAGCAGCACAGGTTGAGTATCGCGTATGAAATCACGATAACGTGTTCCATTGAGCATAGGTGGAAGAACGTGGGGCCCAATCGAGACATCACCAACAATGCCTGCCCAAACGTTCACAGAAAATCTGTGTCGATGACGTGATTGCACAATTGCGTGCGGATTCTCGTCAGCCCACACATGTTGATTGTGAAAATTTACATTTTGATCACGTTGAAATGACGCCTCATCCGTAAAGAGAACATTTGCACTGAAATGAGGATTGACACATAGTCAGATGAACCATTCGCAGAAGTGTACCCGTGCAGGCCAGCTGCTGATAGTGCCTGCACACGCCGTACGCGGTACGGAAACAACTGGTTCTCCCGTAGCACTCTCCATACAGTGACGTGGTCAACGTTACCTTGTACAGCAGCAACTTCTCTGACGCTGACATTACGGTTATCGTCAACTGCACGAAAAATTCCCTCGTCCGTTGCAGGTGTCCTTGTTGTCCTAATCTTCCCCAGTCGCGAGTCACAGGCTGGAATGTTCCGTGCTCCGTAAGATGCCGATCGATTGCTTCGAATGTCTTCCTGTTGGGACACCTTCATTCTAGAAATCTGTCTCAATACAAATGTACCGCGCCACGGCTATTGCCCCGTGCTAATCCGTACATCAAATGGGCGTCTGCCAACTCCGCATTTGTAAACATTGCACTGACTGCAAAAACACGTTCGTGATGGACACTAACCTGTTGATGCTACGTACTGATGTGCTTGATGCTAGTACTGTAGAGCAATGAGTCGCATGTCAACACAAGCACCCAAGTCAACATTACCTTCCCTCAATTGGGCCAACTGGCGGTGAATCGAGGAAGTACAGTACATACTGACGAAACTAAAATGAGCTCTAACATGGAAATTAAGCGTTTCCGGACATATGCCCACATAACATCTTTTCTTTATTTGTGTGTGAGGAGTGTTTCCTAACAGTTTGGCCGTACCTTTTTGTAACACCCTGTATAACACCATTCATGACCATTCATGACCACTGATGACAAGAGTGATTCAATTACTCAAAACAGATGACATAAGTTTTGATTTGAAAGCTGTGTGTCGTAAGGTTCAGGGCTAAGGTGCGCACCTGCTCTCAAAGGTTGAGCAGATTAGAAAACAATATGACAGTGATAAGGCTGATTCCAAGAAACCAACCTCCTAATTTCAATCAGCAACCCAGGTGCGACTGGATCATCACCCGTCGCTTGGGACAATCTTATTTTGACCAGAGCTCTAGTGACAGTTGGCTGTTAACATTTCGAGAGTTAAACTGATTGTTAGTTATTAAGACCGCTCTGAAGGAACATCTTACAACATTACTTGTGAACCCTCATTACGAAAGAACTCACTTGACAGAACCACAAGATCCAGGTAAAATACTCCCAATAATGACCCAGTCTTTCGAACACAGCAACACACAGCTTAGTACAACAGGTTCTTCAGATCATAACTGATGACTGGGAAATGTAGTTACAATCAAAGAATTGAACCAGTTAAAATCTAAATCTAACCACTGAAAGGTATATGCTGAGATTCGATCAGGACAGAGCCAGTGAAAAATGTCGATAGTTCCCAACCGCAAGGTTGGACGAGTAGAACATCTTCGAGTAGTAAGATCTTTGACAGCTAACAGAGCTAGGTGCACGCAGTAAAAGTTTGAGTAGTGGTGAGGAGATGCGCAGAGACAACAGACGTGTTTCGAGTCGGAGCTAGATGCCTGCAGGAGGCAAACGGGTCGTCACAGCATCAAAGTAACAATTTCATTTATCAGAGTAAAATAATCTATATGCCATTGCACAGTTCTCACACCTTACGTCGTTCTCCGCAACCTGTGCTTGCACTGAACCAAAAGGTACATTAAAGTAAAGTTCCCATGAGTAAAGCTAACAATTTCATTTATCAGAGTAAAATAATCTGTATGCCATTGCGCATGCCATTGCACTACGGCTCAGTTGAATATATGTTTTATTACCGGCGTGAAGGAGTGGACAAGCGAAGTCCACAGACGCAGTCAAATGCAGCTTGGTGACTTTCATTTACATTTACCACTAAACTTTCATGTAGTCAGATGAGTATTTTGAGAATTAATTTTCCGAAAATAATTTCAAGCAGTCAGATAAAGTTCAGTTCAGTTAAATACGCAGTCAGATGCAAGTTTTATTAAAGACTAAAGCAGTCACATGCAGTTCAGTCTAGTTTAAATAGAGAATTTTTATTAACAACACTTTCACCACAATGCCCAAGTTTTGTTTAACAGCAACTTGTGCCTTAGTACAATTGTTCCGTCTATATTTACGACCAGGAGCTGATTCATTACAACATTAATGGTCGCGTATAAAACCGTAAGGAAAGGCAGTAGAATTGCGTGACAAATTTTCAAAATACAACTTGTGTCTTAGTACATTACTACGGCCTATATTTACGACAAAAGAGCCAACCGAGTAAAGCTCACAGGGTTGGGAACAAATCGGAAAACAATAAGGGCAGGTAGACAATTACACAAATCACCACGGTGATTACAGAATGTTAATTCCCTTTGTCAGAAAGCAGCTCCATGGATCCACAGTGCGTCACGGTGGTTACCGAGTAGTGCCGATGAAAGCCAGGTAGAACAGGGCAGCCAGGCCACGAGCGGCCGTCTGACACGAATGGTTACCGAGTGGTGCCGATGAAAGACAGGTAGAACAGGGCAGCCAGGCCACGAGCGGCCGTCCGACACGAATGGTTACCGAGTGGTGCCGATGAAAGCCAGGTAGAACAGGACAGCCAGGCCACGAGCGGCTGCCCGACACGAATGGTTACAGAGTGGTGCCGATGAAAGCCAGGTAGAAAAGGGCAGCCACGCCACGAGTGACCGTCCGACACGAAAGGTTACCAAGTGGTGCCGATGAAAGCCAGGTAGAACAGGGCAGCCAGACCACGAGCGGCCGTCTGACACGAATGGTTACCGAGTGGTGCCGATGAAAGACAGGTAGAACAGGGCATGCAAGGCCATGAGCGGCCGTCCGACACGAATGGTTACCGAGTGGTGCCGATGAAAGCCAGGTAGAACAGGGCAGCCAGGCCACGAGCGGCCGTCCGACACGAATGGTTACCGAGTGGTGCCGATGAAAGCCAGGTAGAACAGGGCAGCCAGGCCACGAGCGGACGTCCGACACGAATGGTTACCGAGTGGTGCCGATGAAAGCCAGGTAGAACAGGGCAGCCACGCCACGAGCGGCCGTCCGACACGAATGGTTACCGAGTGGTGCCGATGAAAGCCAGGTAGAACAGGGCAGCCAGGCCAGGAGCGGCCGTCCGACATGAATGGTTACCGAGTGGTGCCGATGAAAGCCAGGTAGAACGGGGCAGCCAGGCTACGAGCGGTAGTCAGACACGAATGGTTACCGAGTGTTGCCGATGAAAGCCAGAAAGAACAGGGCAGCCAGGCCACGAGCGGCCGTCCGACACGAATGGTTACCGAGTGGTGCCGATGAAAGCCAGGTAGAACAGGGCAGCCAGGCCACGAGCGGCCGTCCGACACGAATGGTTACCGAGTGGTGCCGATGAAAGCCAGGTAGAACAGGGCAGCCAGGCCACGAGCGGCCTTCCGACACGAATGGTTACCGAGTGGTGCCGATGAAAGCCAGGTAGAACAGGGCAGCCAGGCCAGGAGCGGCCGTCCGACATGAATGGTTACCGAGTGGTGCAGATGACAGCCAGGGAGAACAGGGCAGCCAGGCCACGAGCGGCCGTCCGACACGAATCGTTACTGAGTGGTGCCGATGAAAGCCAGGTAGAACAGGGCAGCCAGGCCACGAGCGGCGGTCCGACACGAATGGTTACCGAGTGGTGCCGATGAAAGCCAGGTAGAACAGAGCAGCCAGGCCACGAGCGGCCGTCCGACACGAATGGTTACCGAGTGGTGCCGATGACAGCCAGGTAGAACAGGGCAGCCAGGCCACGAGCGGCCGTCCGACACGAATGGTTACCGAGTGGTGCCAATGAAAGCCAGATAGAACGGGGCAGCCAGGCTATGAGCGGCCGTCCGACACGAATGGTTACCGAGTGTTGCCGATGAAAGCCAGGTAGAACAGGGCAGCCAGGCCACGAGCGGCCGTCGGACACGAATGGTTACCGAGTGGTGCCGATAAAAGCCAGGTAGAACAGGGCAGCCAAGCCACGATCGGCCGTACGAAACGAATGGTTACGGAATGGTGCCGATAAAAGCCAGGTAGAACAGGGCACCCAGGCCACGAGCGGCCGTCCGACACGAATGGTTACCGAGTGTTGCCGATGAAAGCCAGGTAGAACAGGGCACCCAGGCCACGAGCGGCCGTCCAACACGAATCGTTACTGAGTGGTGCCCATGAAAGCCAGGTAGAACAGGGCAGCCAGGCCACGAGCGGCCATCCGACACGAATGGTTTCCGAGTAGTGCCGATGAAAGCCAGGTAGAACAGGGCAGCCAAGCCACGATCGGCCGTACGAAACGAATGGTTACGGAATGGTGCCGATAAAAGCCAGGTAGAACAGGGCACCCAGGCCACGAGCGGCCGTCCAACACGAATCGTTACTGAGTGGTGCCCATAAAAGCCAGGTAGAACAGGGCAGTCAGGCCACGAGCGGCCATCCGACACGAATGGTTACCGAGTGGTGCCGATGAAAGCCAGGTAGAACAGGGCAGCCAAGCCACGATCGGCCGTACGAAACGAATGGTTACGGAATGGTGCCGATAAAAGCCAGGTAGAACAGGGCACCCAGGCCACGAGCGGCCGTCCAACACGAATCGTTACTGAGTGGTGCCCATGAAAGCCAGGTAGAACAGGGCAGTCAGGCCACGAGCGGCCATCCGACACGAATGGTTACCGAGTGGTGCCGATGAAAGCCAGGTAGAACAGGGCAGCCAAGCCACGATCGGCCGTACGAAACGAATGGTTACGGAATGGTGCCGATAAAAGCCAATTAGGACAGGGCACCCAGGCCACGAGCGGCCGTCCAACACGAATCGTTACTGAGTGGTGCCCATGAAAGCCAGGTAGAACAGGGCAGCCAGGCCACGAGCGGCCATCCGACACGAATGGTTACCGAGTAGTGCCGATGAAAGCCAGGTAGAACAGGGCAGCCAAGCCACGATCGGCCGTACGAAACGAATGGTTACGGAATGGTGCCGATAAAAGCCAGGTAGAACAGGGCACCCAGGCCACGAGCGGCCGTCCAACACGAATCGTTACTGAGTGGTGCCCATGAAAGCCAGGTAGAACAGGGCAGTCAGGCCACGAGCGGCCATCCGACACGAATGGTTACCGAGTGGTGCCGATGAAAGCCAGGTAGAACAGGGCAGCCAAGCCACGATCGGCCGTACGAAACGAATGGTTACGGAATGGTGCCGATAAAAGCCAGGTAGAACAGGGCACCCAGGCCACGAGCGGCCGTCCGACACGAATGGTTACCGAGTGTTGCCGATGAAAGCCAGGTAGAACAGGGCACCCAGGCCACGAGCGGCCGTCCAACACGAATCGTTACTGAGTGGTGCCCATGAAAGCCAGGTAGAACAGGGCAGCCAGGCCACGAGCGGCCATCCGACACGAATGGTTTCCGAGTAGTGCCGATGAAAGCCAGGTAGAACAGGGCAGCCAAGCCACGATCGGCCGTACGAAACGAATGGTTACGGAATGGTGCCGATAAAAGCCAGGTAGAACAGGGCACCCAGGCCACGAGCGGCCGTCCAACACGAATCGTTACTGAGTGGTGCCCATGAAAGCCAGGTAGAACAGGGCAGTCAGGCCACGAGCGGCCATCCGACACGAATGGTTACCGAGTGGTGCCGATGAAAGCCAGGTAGAACAGGGCAGCCAAGCCACGATCGGCCGTACGAAACGAATGGTTACGGAATGGTGCCGATAAAAGCCAGGTAGAACAGGGCACCCAGGCCACGAGCGGCCGTCCAACACGAATCGTTACTGAGTGGTGCCCATGAAAGCCAGGTAGAACAGGGCAGTCAGGCCACGAGCGGCCATCCGACACGAATGGTTACCGAGTGGTGCCGATGAAAGCCAGGTAGAACAGGGCAGCCAAGCCACGATCGGCCGTACGAAACGAATGGTTACGGAATGGTGCCGATAAAAGCCAGGTAGGACAGGGCACCCAGGCCACGAGCGGCCGTCCAACACGAATCGTTACTGAGTGGTGCCCATGAAAGCCAGGTAGAACAGGGCAGCCAGGCCACGAGCGGCCATCCGACACGAATGGTTACCGAGTAGTGCCGATGAAAGCCAGGTAGAACAGGGCAGCCAAGCCACGATCGGCCGTACGAAACGAATGGTTACGGAATGGTGCCGATAAAAGCCAGGTAGAACAGGGCACCCAGGCCACGAGCGGCCGTCCAACACGAATCGTTACTGAGTGGTGCCCATGAAAGCCAGGTAGAACAGGGCAGTCAGGCCACGAGCGGCCATCCGACACGAATGGTTACCGAGTGGTGCCGATGAAAGCCAGGTAGAACAGGGCAGCCAAGCCACGATCGGCCGTACGAAACGAATGGTTACGGAATGGTGCCGATAAAAGCCAGGTAGAACAGGGCACCCAGGCCACGAGCGGCCGTCCGACACGAATGGTTACCGAGTGTTGCCGATGAAAGCCAGGTAGAACAGGGCACCCAGGCCACGAGCGGCCGTCCAACACGAATCGTTACTGAGTGGTGCCCATGAAAGCCAGGTAGAACAGGGCAGCCAGGCCACGAGCGGCCATCCGACACGAATGGTTAGCGAGTAGTGCCGATGAAAGCCAGGTAGAACAGGGCAGCCAAGCCACGATCGGCCGTACGAAACGAATGGTTACGGAATGGTGCCGATAAAAGCCAGGTAGAACAGGGCACCCAGGCCACGAGCGGCCGTCCAACACGAATCGTTACTGAGTGGTGCCCATGAAAGCCAGGTAGAACAGGGCAGTCAGGCCACGAGCGGCCATCCGACACGAATGGTTACCGAGTGGTGCCGATGAAAGCCAGGTAGAACAGGGCAGCCAAGCCACGATCGGCCGTACGAAACGAATGGTTACGGAATGGTGCCGATAAAAGCCAGGTAGAACAGGGCACCCAGGCCACGAGCGGCCGTCCAACACGAATCGTTACTGAGTGGTGCCCATGAAAGCCAGGTAGAACAGGGCAGTCAGGCCAGGAGCGGCCATCCGACACGAATGGTTACTGAGTGGTGCCGATGAAAGCCAGGTAGAACAGGGCAGCCAAGCCACGATCGGCCGTACGAAACGAATGGTTACGGAATGGTGCCGATAAAAGCCAGGTAGAACAGGGCACCCAGGCCACGAGCGGCCGTCCAACACGAATCGTTACTGAGTGGTGCCCATGAAAGCCAGGTAGAACAGGGCAGTCAGGCCACGAGCGGCCATCCGACACGAATGGTTACCGAGTGGTGCCGATGAAAGCCAGGTAGAACAGGGCAGCCAAGCCACGATCGGCCGTACGAAACGAATGGTTACGGAATGGTGCCGATAAAAGCCAGGTAGAACAGGGCACCCAGGCCACGAGCGGCCGTCCAACACGAATCGTTACTGAGTGGTGCCCATGAAAGCCAGGTAGAACAGGGCAGCCAAGCCACGATCGGCCATACGAAACGAATGGTTACGGAATGGTGCCGATAAAAGCCAGGTAGAACAGGGCACCCAGGCCACGAGCGGCCGTCCAACACGAATCGTTACTGAGTGGTGCCCATGAAAGCCAGGTAGAACAGGGCAGTCAGGCCACGAGCGGCCATCCGACACGAATGGTTACCGAGTGGTGCCGATGAAAGCCAGGTAGAACAGGGCAGCCAAGCCACGATCGGCCGTACGAAACGAATGGTTACGGAATGGTGCCGATGAAAGCCAGGTAGAAAAGGGCAGCCAGGCCACGATCGGCCGTCCGACACGAATGGCTACCGAGTGCTGCCGATGAAAGCCAGGTAGAACAGGGCAGCCAGGCCACGAGCGGCCGTCCGACACGAATGGTTACCGAGTGGTGCCAATGAAAGCCAGGGAGAACAGGGCAGCCAGGCCACGAGCGGCCGTCCGACACGAATGGTTACCGAGTGGTGCCGACGAAAGCCAGGTAGAACAGGGCAGCTAGGCCACGAGCGGCCGTCCGACACGAATGGTTACCGAGTGGTGCCGATGAAAGCCAGGTAGAACAGGGCAGCCAGGCCACGAGCGGCCGTCCGACACGAATGGTTACCGAGTGGTGCCGATGGAAGCCAGGTAGAACAGGGCAGCCAGGCCACGAGCGGCCGTCCGACACGAATGGTTACCGAGTGGTGCCGATGACAGCCAGGTAGAACGGGGCAGCCAGGCCACGAGCGGCCGTCCGACACGAATGGTTACCGAGTGGTGCCGATGAAAGCCAGGTAGAACAGGGCAGCCAGGCCACGAGCGGCTGTCCGACATGAATGGTTACCGAGTGGTGCCGATGAAAGCCAGGTAGAACGGGGCAGCCAGGCCACGAGCGGCCGTCCGACACGAATGGTTACCGAGGGGTGCCGATGAAAACCAGGTAGATTAGGGCAGCCAGACCAAGAGCAGCCGTCAGACACGAATGGTTACCGAGTGCTGCCGATGAAAGCCAGGTAGAACAGGGAAGCCAGGCCACGAGCGGCCGTCCGACACGAATGGTTACCGAGTGGTGCCAATGAGAACCAGGTACAACAGGGCAGCCAGGCAACGAGCGGCCGTCCGACATGAATGGTTACCGAGTGGTGCCGACTAAAGCCAGGTAGAACAGGGCAGCCAGGCCACGAGCGGCCGTCCGACACGAATGGTTACCGAGTGGTGCCGATGAAAGCCAGGTAGAACAGGGCAGCCAGGCCACGAGCGGCCGTCCGACACGAATGGTTACCGAGTGGTGCCGATGAAAGCCAGGTAGAACAGGACAGCCAGGCCACGTGCGGCCGTCCGGCACGAATGGTTACCGAGTGGTGCCGATGAAAGCCAGGTATAACGGGGCAGCCAGGCTACGAGCGGCAGTCAGACACGAATGGTTAACGAGTGTTGCCGAAGAAAGCTAGGTAGACCAGGGCAGCCAGGCCACAAGCGGCCGTCCGACACGAATGGTTACCTAGTGGTACCGATGAAAGCCAGGTAGAACAGGGCAGCCAGGCCACGAGCGGCCGTCCGACACGAATGGTTACCGAGTGGTGCCGATGAAAGCCAGGTAGAACAGGGCAGCAAGGCCACGAGCGGCCGTCCGACATGAATGGTTACCGAGTGGTGCCGATGAAAGCCAGGTAGAACGGGGCAGACAGGCCACGAGCGGCCGTCCGACACGAATGGTTACCGAGTGGTGCCGATGAAAGCCAGGTAGAAACGGGCAGCCAGGCCACGAGCGGCCGTCCGACGTGAATGGTTACCGAGTGGTGCCGATGAAAACCAGGTAAAACCGGGCAGCCAGGCCATGAACGGCCGTCCGACACGAATGGTTACCGAGTGGTGCCAATGAAAGCCAGGTAGAACAGGGCAGCCAGGCCACGAGCGGCCGTCCGACGTGAATGGTTACCGAGTGGTGCCGATGAAAACCAGGTAAAACAGGGCAGCCAGGCCATGAGCGGCCGTCCGACACGAATGGTTACCGAGTGGTGCCGATGAAAGCCAGGTAGAACGGGGCAGCCAGGCTACGAGAGGCAGTCAGACACGAATAATTACCGAGTGTTGCCGAAGAAAGCCAGGTAGAACAGGGCAGCCAGGTCACAAGCGGCCGTCCGACATGAATGGTTACCTAGTGGTACCGATGAAAGCCAGGTAGAACAGGGCAGCCAGGCCACGAGCGACCGTCCGACACGAATGGTTACTGAGTGGTGCCGATGAATGCCAGGTAGAACAGGGCAGCCAGGCCACGATCGGCGGTCCAACACGAATGGTTACCGAGTGGTGCCGATGAAAGCCAGGTAGAACAGGGCAGCCAGGCCACGAGCGGCCGTCCGACACGAATAGTTACCTCGTGGTGCCGACGAAAGCCAGGTAGAACAGGACAGCCAGGCCACGAGCGGCCGTACGACACGAATGGTTACCGAGTGGTGCCGATGAAAGCCAGGTAGAACAGGGCAGCCAGGCCACGAGCGGCCGTCCGACACGAATGGTTACCGAGTGCTGCCGATGAAAGCCAGGTAGAACAGGGCAGCCAGGCTACGATCGGCCGTACGAAACGAATGGTTACCGAGTGGTGCCGATGAAAGCCAGGTAGAACAGGGCAGCCAGGCCACGAGCGGCCGTCCGACACGAATGGTTACCGAGTGGTGCCGATGAAAGCCAGGTAGAAACGGGCAGCCAGGCCACGAGCGGCCGTCCGACGTGAATGGTTACCGAGTGGTGCCGATGAAAACCAGGTAAAACAGGGCAGCCAGGCCATGAGCGGCCGTCCGACACGCATGGTTACCGACTGGTGATGATGAAAGCCAGGTAGAACGGGGCAGTCAGGCCACGAGCGGCCGTCCGACACGAATGGTTACCGAGTGGTGCCGATGAAAGCCAGGTAGAACGGGGCAACCAGGCCACAAGCAGCCGTCCGACATGAATAGTTACCGAGTGGTGCCGAAGAAAGCCAGGTAGAACGGGGCAGTAAGGCCACGAGCGGCTGTCCGACACGAATGGTTACAGAGTGGTGCCGATGAAAACCAGGTAGAACAGGGCAGCCTGGCCACGAGCGGCCGTCCGACACGAATGGTTACCGAGTGGTGCCGATGAAAGCCAGGTAGAACAGGGCAGCCAGGCCACGAGCGGCCGTCCGACATGAATGGTTACCGAGTGGTGCCGATGAAAGCCAGGTAGAACGGGGCAGCCAGGCCACGAGCGGCCGTCCGACACGAATGGTTACCGAGGGGTGCCAATGGAAACCAGGTAGATTAGGGCAGCCAGACCAAGAGCAGCCGTCCGACACGAATGGTCACCGAGTGGTGCCGATGAAAGCCAGGTAGAACAGGGCAGCCAGGCCACGAGCGGCCGTCCGACACGAATGGTTACCGAATGGTGCCAATGAGAGCCAGGTACAACAGGGCAGCCTGGCAACGAGCGGCCGTCCGACATGAATGGTTACCGAGTGGTGCTGACTAAAGCCAGGTAGAACAGGGCAGCCAGGCCACAAGCGGCCGTCCGACACGAATGGTTACCTAGTGATACCGATGAAAGCCAGGTAGAACAGGGCAGCCAGGCCACGAGCGGCCGTCCGACACGAATGGTTACTGAGTGGTGCCGATGAAAGCAAGGTAGAACAGGGTAGCCAGGCCACGAGCGGCCGTCCGACATGAATGGTTACCGAGTGGTGCTGATGAAAGCCAGGTAGAACGGGGCAGCCAGGCCACGAGCGGCCGTCCGACACGAATGGTTACCGAGGGGTGCGATGAAAACCAGGTAGATTAGGGCAGCCAGACCAAGAGCAGCAATCCGACACGAATGGTTACCGAGTGGTGCCGATGAAAGCCAGGTAGAACAGGGCAGCCAGGCCACGAGCGGCCGTCCGACACGAACGGTTACCGAGTGGTGCCAATGAGAGCCAGGTACAACAGGGCAGCCAGGCTACGAGCGGCAGTCAGACACGAATGGTTACCGAGTGTTGCCGAAGGAAGCCAGGTAGAACAGGGCAGCCAGGCCACAAGCGACCGTCCGACACGAATGGTTACCGACTGGTGCCGATGAAAGCCAGGTAGAACGGGGCAGTAAGGCCACGAGCGGCCGTCCGACACGAATGGTTATCGAGTGGTGCCGATGAAAGCCAGGTAGAACGGGGCAACCAGGCCACGAGCAGCCGTCCGACATGAATAGTTACCGAGTGGTGCCGAAGAAAGCCAGGTAGAACGGGGCAGTAAGGCCACGAGCGGCCGTCCGACACGAATGGTTACCGAGTGGTGCCGATGAAAACCAGGTAGAACAGGGCAGCCTGGCCACGAGCGGCCGTCCGACACGAATGGTTACCGAGTGGTGCCGATGAAATCCAGTTAGAACAGGGCAGCCAGGCCACGAGCGGCCGTCCGACATGAATGGTTACCGAGTGGTGCCGATGAAAGCCAGGTAGAACGGGGCAGCCCGGCCACGAGCGGCCGTCCGACACGAATGGTTACCGAGGGGTGCCAATGGAAACCAGGTAGATTAGGGCAGCCAGACCAAGAGCAGCCGTCCGACACGAATGGTCACCGAGTGGTGCCGATGAAAGCCAGATAGAACAGGGCAGCCAGGCCACGAGCGGCCGTCCGACGTGAATGGTTACTGAGTGGTGCCGATGAAAGGCAGGTAGAACAGGACAGCCAGGGCACGTGCGGCCGTCCAACACGAATGGTTACCGAGTGGTGCCGATGAAAGCCAGGTAGAACGGGGCAGCCAGGCTACGAGCGGCAGTCAGACACGAATGGTTACCGAGTGTTGCCGAAGAAAGCCAGGTAGAACAGGGCAGCCAGGCCACAAGCGGCCATCCGACACGAATGGTTACCTAGTGGTACCGATGAAAGCCAGGTAGAACAGGGCAGCCAGGCCACGAGCGGCCGTCCGACATGAATGGTTACTGAGTGGTGCCGATGAAAGCCAGGTAGAACAGGGCAGCCAGGCCACGAGCGGCCGTCCGACACGAATGGTTACCGAGTGGTGCCGACGAAAGCCAGGTAGAACAGGGCAGCCAGGCCACGAGCGGCCGTCCGACACGAATGGTTACCGAGTGGTGCCGATGAAAGTCAGGTAGAACAGGGCAGCCAGGCCACGAGCGGCCGTCCGACACGAATGGTTACCGAGTGGTGCCGATGAAAGCCAGGTAGAACAGGGCAGCCAGGCCACGAGCGGCCGTCCGACACGAATGGTTACCGAGTGGTGCCGATGAAAGCCAGGTAGAACAGGGCAGCCAGGCTACGATCGGCCGTACGAAACGAATTGTTACCGAGTGGTGCCGATGAAAGCCAGGTAGAACAGGGCAGCCAGGCCACGAGCGGCCGTCCGACACGAATGGTTACCGAGTGGTGCCGATGAAAGCCAGGTAGAAACGGGCAGCCAGGCCACGAGCGGCCGTCCGACGTGAATGGTTACCGAGTGGTGCCCATGAAAACCAGGTAAAACAGGGCAGCCAGGCCATGAGCGGCCGTCCGACACAAATGGTTACCGAGTGGTGCCGATGAAAGCCAGGTAGAACGGGGCAGCCAGGCCACGAGCGGCCGTCCGACATGAATGGTTACCGAGTGGTGCCGATGAAAGACAGGTAGAACGGGGCAGCCAGGCCACGAGCAGCCGTCCGACATGAATAGTTACCGAGTGGTGCCCAAGAAAGCCAGGTAGAACGGGGCAGTAAGGCCACGAGCGGCCGTCCGACACGAATGGTTACCGAGGGGTGCCAATGGAAACCAGGTAGAACAGGACAGCCAGGCCACGTGCGGCCGTCCGACACGAATAGTTACCGAGTGGTGCCGATGAAAGCCAGGTAGAACGGGGCAGCCAGGCCACGAGCAGCCGTCCGACATGAATAGTTACCGAGTGGTGCCCAAGAAAGCCAGGTAGAACGGGGCAGTAAGGCCACGAGCGGCCGTCCGACATGAATGGTTACCGAGTGGTGCCGATGAAAGCCAGGTAGAACGGGGCAGCCAGGCTACGAGCGACAGTCAGACACGAATGGTTACCGAGTGTTGCCGAAGAAAGCCAGGTAGAACAGGGCAGACAGGCCACAAGCGGCCGTCCGACACGAATGGTTACCTAGTGTTACTGATGAAAGCCAGATAGAACAGGGCAGCCAGGCCGCGAGCGGCCGTCCGACACGAATGGTTTCTGACTGGTGCCAATGAAAGCCAGGTAGAACAGGGCAGCCAGGCCACGAGCGGCCGTCCGACATGAATGGTTACCGAGTGGTGCCGATGAAAGCCAGGTAGAACGGGGCAGCCAGGCCACGAGCGGCCGTCCGACATGAATGGTTACCGAGGGGTGCCAATGAAAACCGGGTAGATTAGGGCAGCCAGACTAAGAGCAGCCGTCCGACACGAATGGTTACCGAGTGGTGCCGATGAAAGCCAGGTAGAGCAGGGCAGCCAGGCCACGAGCGGCCGTCCGACACGAATGGTTACCGAGTGGTGCCAATGAGAGCCAGGTAGAACAGGGCAGCCAGGCCACGAGCGGCCGTCCGACACGAATGGTTACTGAGTGGTGCCGATGAAAGCCAGGTAGAACAGGGCAGCCAGGCCACGAGCGGCGGTCCGACACGAATGGTTACCGAGTGGTGCCGATGAAAGCCAGGTAGAACAGGGCAGCCAGGCCACGAGCGGCCGTCCGACACGAATGGTTACCGAGTGGTGCCGATGAAAGCCAGGTAGAACAGGGCAGCCAGGCTACGATTGGCCGTACGAAACGAATGGTTACCGAGTGGTGCCGATGAAAGCCAGATTAAACAGGGCAGCCAGGCCACGAGCGGCCGTCCGACACGAATGGTTACCGAGTGGTGATGATGAAAGCCAGGTAGAAACAGGCAGCCAGGCCACGAGCGGCTGTCCGACGTGAATGGTTACCGAGTGGTGCCGATGAAAACCAGGCAGAACAGGGCAGCCAGGCCATGAGCGGCCGTCCGACATGAATGGTTACCGAGTGGTGCCGATGAAAGCCAGGTAGAACGGGGCAGCCAGGCCACGAGCGGCCGTCCGACACGAATGGTTACCGAGTGGTGCCGATGAAAGCCAGGTTGAACGGGGCAGCCAGGCCACGAGCAGCCGTCCGACATGAATAGTTACCGAGTGGTGCCGAAGAAAGCCAGGTAGAACGGGGCAGTAAAGCCACGAGCGGCCGTCCGACACGAATGGTTACCGAGTGGTGCCGATGAAAACCAGGTAGAACAGGGCAGCCTGGCCACGATCGGCCGTCCGATACGAATGGTTACCAAGTGGTGCCGATGAAAGCCAGGTAGAACAGGGCAGCCAGGCGATGAGCGGCCGTCCGACACGAATGGTTACTGAGTGGTGCCGATGAAAGCCAGGTAGAACAGGGCAGCCAGGCCACGAGCGGCCGTCCGACATGAATGGTTACCGAGTGGTGCCGATGAAAGCCAGGTAGAACGGGGCAGCCAGGCCACGAGCGGCCGTCCGACACGAATGGTTACCGAGGGGTGCTAATGGAAACCAGGTAGAATAGGGCAGCCAGGCCACGAGCGGCCGTCCGACACGAATGGTTACCGAGTGGTGCCGATGAAAGCCAGGTAGAACAGGGCAGCCAGGCCACGAGCGGCCGTCCGACACGAATGGTTACCGAGTGGTGCAGATGAAAGCCAGGTAGAACAGGAGAGAAAGGCAACGAGCGGCCGTCCGACATGAATGGTTTCCGAGTGATGCCGACGAAAGCCAGGTAGAACAGGGCAGCCAGGCCACGAGCGGCCGTCCGACACGAATGGTTACCGAGTGGTGCCGATGAAAGCCAGGTAGAACAGGGCAGCCAGGCCACGAGCGGCCGTCCGACACGAATGGTTACCGAGTGGTGCCGATGAAAGCAAGGTAGAACAGGGCAGCCAGGCTACGATCGGCCGTACGAAACGAATGGTTACCGAGTGGTGCCGATGAAAGCCAGGTAGAAACGGGCAGCCAGGCCACGAGCGGCCGTCCGACGTGAATGGTTACCGAGTGGTGCTGATGAAAACCAGGTAGAACAGGGCAGCCAGGCCATGAGCGGCCGTCCGACACGAATGGTTACCGAGTGGTGCCGATGAAAGCCAGGTATAACGGGGCAGCAAGGCCACGAGCGGCCGTCCGACACGAGTGGTTACCGAGTGGTACCGATGAAAGCCAGGTAGAACGGGGCAGCCAGGCCACGAGCAGCCGTCCGACATGAATGGTTACCGAGTGGTGCAGAAGAAAGCCAGGCAGAACGGGGCAGTAAGGCCACGAGTGGCCGTCCGACACGAATGGTTACCGAGTGGTGCCGATGAATACCAGGTAGAACAGGGCACCCAGGCCACGAGCGGCCGTCCGACACGAACGGTTACCGAGTGGTGCCAATGAGAGCCAGGTACAACAGGGCAGCCAGGCTACGAGCGGCAGTCAGACACGAATGGTTACCGAGTGTTGCCGAAGGAAGCCAGGTAGAACAGGGCAGCCAGGCCACAAGCGACCGTCCGACACGAATGGTTACCGACTGGTGCCGATGAAAGCCAGGTAGAACGGGGCAGTCAGGCCACGAGCGGCCGTCCGACACGAATGGTTATCGAGTGGTGCCGATGAAAGCCAGGTAGAACGGGGCAACCAGGCCACGAGCAGCCGTCCGACATGAATAGTTACCGAGTGGTGCCGAAGAAAGCCAGGTAGAACGGGGCAGTAAGGCCACGAGCGGCCGTCCGACACGAATGGTTACCGAGTGGTGCCGATGAAAACCAGGTAGAACAGGGCAGCCTGGCCACGAGCGGCCGTCCGACACGAATGGTTACCGAGTGGTGCCGATGAAAGCCAGTTAGAACAGGGCAGCCAGGCCACGAGCGGCCGTCCGATATGAATGGTTACCGAGTGGTGCCGATGAAAGCCAGGTAGAACGGGGCAGCCAGGCCACGAGCGGCCGTCCGACACGAATGGTTACCGAGGGGTGCCAATGGAAACCAGGTAGATTAGGGCAGCCAGACCAAGAGCAGCCGTCCGACACGAATGGTCACCGAGTGGTGCCGATGAAAGCCAGATAGAACAGGGCAGCCAGGCCACGAGCGGCCGTCCGACGTGAATGGTTACTGAGGGGTGCCGATGAAAGCCAGGTAGAACAGGACAGCCAGGCCACGTGCGGCCGTCCAACACGAATGGTTACCGAGTGGTGCCGATGAAAGCCAGGTAGAACGGGGCAGCCAGGCTACGAGCGGCAGTCAGACACGAATGGTTACCGAGTGTTGCCGAAGAAAGCCAGGTAGAACAGGGCAGCCAGGCCACAAGCGGCCATCCGACACGAATGGTTACCTAGTGGTACCGATGAAAGCCAGGTAGAACAGGGCAGCCAGGCCACGAGCGGCCGTCCGACATGAATGGTTACTGAGTGGTGCCGATGAAAGCCAGGTAGAACAGGGCAGCCAGGCCACGAGCGGCCGTCCGACACGAATGGTTACCGAGTGGTGCCGACGAAAGCCAGGTAGAACAGGGCAGCCAGGCCACGAGCGGCCGTCCGACACGAATGGTTACCGAGTGGTGCCGATGAAAGTCAGGTAGAACAGGGCAGCCAGGCCACGAGCGGCCGTCCGACACGAATGGTTACCGAGTGGTGCCGATGAAAGCCAGGTAGAACAGGGCAGCCAGGCCACGAGCGGCCGTCCGACACGAATGGTTACCGAGTGGTGCCGATGAAAGCCAGGTAGAACAGGGCAGCCAGGCTACGATCGGCCGTACGAAACGAATGGTTACCGAGTGGTGCCGATGAAAGCCAGGTAGAACAGGGCAGCCAGGCCACGAGCGGCCGTCCGACACGAATGGTTACCGAGTGGTGCCGATGAAAGCCAGGTAGAAACGGGCAGCCAGGCCACGAGCGGCCGTCCGACGTGAATGGTTACCGAGTGGTGCCGATGAAAACCAGGTAAAACAGGGCAGCCAGGCCATGAGCGGCCGTCCGACACAAATGGTTACCGAGTGGTGCCGATGAAAGCCAGGTAGAACGGGGCAGCCATGCCACGAGCGGCCGTCCGACATGAATGGTTACCGAGTGGTGCCGATGAAAGACAGGTAGAACGGGGCAGCCAGGCCACGAGCAGCCGTCCGACATGAATAGTTACCGAGTGGTGCCCAAGAAAGCCAGGTAGAACGGGGCAGTAAGGCCACGAGCGGCCGTCCGACACGAATGGTTACCGAGTGGTGCCGATGAAAACCAGGTAGAACAGGGAAGACTGGCCACGAGCGGCCGTCCGACACGAATGGTTACCGAGTGGTGCCGATGAAAGCCAGGTAGAACAGGGCAGCCCGGCGACGAGCGGCCGTCCGACACGAATGGTTACCGAGTGGTGCCGATGAAAGCCAGGTGGAACAGGGCAGCCAGGCCACGAGCGGCCGTCCGACATGAATGGTTACCGAGTGGTGCCGATGAAAGCCAGGTAGAACGGGGCAGCCAGGCCACGAGCGGCCGTCCGACACGAATGGTTACCGAGGGGTGCCAATGGAAACCAGGTAGAACAGGACAGCCAGGCCACGTGCGGCCGTCCGACACGAATAGTTACCGAGTGGTGCCGATGAAAGCCAGGTAGAACGGGGCAGCCAGGCTACGAGCGACAGTCAGACACGAATGGTTACCAAGTGTTGCCGAAGAAAGCCAGGTAGAACAGGGCAGACAGGCCACAAGCGGCCGTCCGACACGAATGGTTACCTAGTGGTACTGATGAAATCCAGATAGAACAGGGCAGCCAGGCCGCGAGCGGCCGTCCGACACGAATGGTTTCTGACTGGTGCCAATGAAAGCCAGGTAGAACAGGGCAGCCAGGCCACGAGCGGCCGTCCGACATGAATGGTTACCGAGTGGTGCCGATGAAAGCCAGGTAGAACGGGCAGCCAGGCCACGAGCGGCCGTCCGACACGAATGGTTACCGAGGGGTGCCAATGAAAACCGGGTAGATTAGGGCAGCCAGACCAAGAGCAGCCGTCCGACAAGAATGGTTACCGAGTGGTGCCGATGAAAGCCAGGTAGAGCAGGGCAGCCAGGCCACGAGCGGCCGTCCGACACGAATGGTTACCGAGTGGTGCCAATGAGAGCCAGGTAGAACAGGGCAGCCCGGCAACGAGCGGCCGTCCGACATGAATGGTTACCGAGTGGTGCCGACTAAAGCCAGGTAGAACAGGGCAGCCAGGCCACGTGCGGCCATCCGACACGAATGGTTACCGAGTGGTGCCGATGAAAGCCAGGTAGAATGGGGCAGCTAGGCTACGAGTGGCAGTCAGACACGAATGGTTACCGAGTGTTGCCGAAGAAAGCCAGGTAGAAAAGGGCAGCCAGGCCACAAGCGGCCGTCCGACACGAATGGTTACCTAGTGGTACCGATGAAAGCCAGGTAGAACAGGGCAGCCAGGCCACGAGCGGCCGTCCGACACGAATGGTTACTGAGTGGTGCCGATGAAAGCCAGGTAGAACAGGGCAGCCAGGCCACGAGCGGCGGTACGACACGAATGGTTACCGAGTGGTGCCGATGAAAGCCAGATAGAACAGGGCAGCCAGGCCACGAGCGGCCGTCCGACACGAATGGTTACCGAGTGGTGCCGATGAAAGCCAGGTAGAACAGGGCAGCCAGGCTACGATCGGCCGTACGAAACGAATGGTTACCGTGTGGTGCCGATGAAAGCCAGATTAAACAGGGCAGCCAGGCCACGAGCGGCCGTCCGACACGAATGGTTACCGAGTGGTGATGATGAAAGCCAGGTAGAAACAGGCAGCCAGGCCACGAGCGGCCGTCCGACGTGAATGGTTACCGAGTGGTGCCGATGAAAACCAGGCAGAACAGGGCAGCCAGGGCATGAGCGGCCGTCCGACATGAATGGTTACCGAGTGGTGCCGATGAAAGCCAGGTAGAACGGGGCAGCCAGGCCACGAGCGGCCGTCCGACACGAATGGTTACCGAGTGGTGCCGATGAAAGCCAGGTTGAACGGGGCAGCCAGGCCACGAGCAGCCGTCCGACATGAATAGTTACCGAGTGGTGCCGAAGAAAGCCAGGTAGAACGGGGCAGTAAAGCCACGAGCGGCCGTCCGACACGAATGGTTACCGAGTGGTGCCGATGAAAACCAGGTAGAACAGGGCAGCCTGGCCACGAGCGGCCGTCCGACGTGAATGGTTACCGAGTAGTGCCGATGAAAACCAGGTAGAACAGGGCAGCCAGGCCATGAGCGGCCGTCCGACACGAATGGTTACCGAGTGGTGCCGATGAAAGCCAGGTATAACGGGGCAGCAAGGCCACGAGCGGCCGTCCGACACGAGTGGTTACCGAGTGGTACCGATGAAAGCCAGGTAGAACGGGGCAGCCAGGCCACGAGCAGCCGTCCGACATGAATGGTTACCGAGTGGTGCAGAAAAAAGCCAGGCAGAACGGGGCAGTAAGGCCACGAGCGGCCGTCCGACACGAATGGTTACCGAGTGGTGCCGATGAATACCAGGTAGAACAGGGCAGCCTGGCCACGAGCGGCCGTCTGACACGAATGGTTACCGAGTGGTGCCGATGAAAGCCAGGTAGAACGGGGCAGCCAGGTCACGAGCGGCCGTCCGACACGAATGGTTACCGAGGGGTGCCAATGGAAACCAGGTAGAACAGGACAGCCAGGCCACGTGCGGCCGTCCGACACGAATAGTTACCGAGTGGTGCCGATGAAAGCCAGGTAGAACGGGGCAGCCAGGCTACGAGCGACAGTCAGACACGAATGGTTACCAAGTGTTGCCGAAGAAAGCCAGGTAGAACAGGGCAGACAGGCCACAAGCGGCCGTCCGACACGAATGGTTACCTAGTGGTACTGATGAAAGGCAGATAGAACAGGGCAGCCAGGCCGCGAGCGGCCGTCCGACACGAATGGTTTCTGACTGGTGCCAATGAAAGCCAGGTAGAACAGGGCAGCCAGGCCACGAGCGGCCGTCCGACATGAATGGTTACCGAGTGGTGCCGATGAAAGCCAGGTAGAACGGGGCAGCCAGGCCACGAGCGGCCGTCCGACACGAATGGTTACCGAGGGGTGCCAATGAAAACCGGGTAGATTAGGGCAGCCAGACCAAGAGCAGCCGTCCGACAAGAATGGTTACCGAGTGGTGCCGATGAAAGCCAGGTAGAGCAGGGCAGCCAGGCCACGAGCGGCCGTCCGACACGAATGGTTACCGAGTGGTGCCAATGAGAGCCAGGTAGAACAGGGCAGCCAGGCAACGAGCGGCCGTCCGACATGAATGGTTACCGAGTGGTGCCGACTAAAGCCAGGTAGAACATGGCAGCCAGGCCACGTGCGGCCATCCGACACGAATGGTTACCGAGTGGTGCCGATGAAAGCCAGGTAGAATGGGGCAGCTAGGCTACGAGCGGCAGTCAGACACGAATGGTTACCGAGTGTTGCCGAAGAAAGCCAGGTAGAAAAGGGCAGCCAGGCCACAAGCGGCCGTCCGACACGAATGGTTACCTAGTGGTACCGATGAAAGCCAGGTAGAACAGGGCAGCCAGGCCACGAGCGGCCGTCCGACACGAATGGTTACTGAGTGGTGCCGATGAAAGCCAGGTAGAACAGGGCAGCCAGGCCACGAGCGGCGGTCCGACACGAATGGTTACCGAGTGGTGCCGATGAAAGCCAGATAGAACAGGGCAGCCAGGCCACGAGCGGCCGTCCGACACGAATGGTTACCGAGTGGTGCCGATGAAAGCCAGGTAGATCAGGGCAGCCAGGCTACGATCGGCCGTACGAAACGAATGGTTACCGAGTGGTGCCGATGAAAGCCAGATTAAACAGGGCAGCCAGGCCACGAGCGGCCGTCCGACACGAATGGTTACCGAGTGGTGATGATGAAAGCCAGGTAGAAACAGGCAGCCAGGCCACGAGCGGCCGTCCGACGTGAATGGTTACCGAGTGGTGCCGATGAAAAACAGGCAGAACAGGGCAGCCAGGGCATGAGCGGCCGTCCGACATGAATGGTTACCGAGTGGTGCCGATGAAAGCCAGGTGGAACAGGGCAGCCAGGCCACGAGCGGCCGTCCGACATGAATGGTTACCGAGTGGTGCCGATGAAAGCCAGGTAGAACGGGGCAGCCAGGCCACGAGCGGCCGTCCGACACGAATGGTTACCGAGGGGTGCCAATGGAAACCAGGTAGAACAGGACAGCCAGGCCACGTGCGGCCGTCCGACACGAATAGTTACCGAGTGGTGCCGATGAAAGCCAGGTAGAACGGGGCAGCCAGGCTACGAGCGACAGTCAGACACGAATGGTTACCAAGTGTTGCCGAAGAAAGCCAGGTAGAACAGGGCAGACAGGCCACAAGCGGCCGTCCGACACGAATGGTTACCTAGTGGTACTGATGAAAGCCAGATAGAACAGGGCAGCCAGGCCGCGAGCGGCCGTCCGACACGAATGGTTTCTGACTGGTGCCAATGAAAGCCAGGTAGAACAGGGCAGCCAGGCCACGAGCGGCCGTCCGACATGAATGGTTACCGAGTGGTGCCGATGAAAGCCAGGTAGAACGGGGCAGCCAGGCCACGAGCGGCCGTCCGACACGAATGGTTACCGAGGGGTGCCAATGAAAACCGGGTAGATTAGGGCAGCCAGACCAAGAGCAGCCGTCCGACAAGAATGGTTACCGAGTGGTGCCGATGAAAGCCAGGTAGAGCAGGGCAGCCAGGCCACGAGCGGCCGTCCGACACGAATGGTTACCAAGTGGTGCCAATGAGAGCCAGGTAGAACAGGGCAGCCAGGCAACGAGCGGCCGTCCGACATGAATGGTTACCGAGTGGTGCCGACTAAAGCCAGGTAGAACAGGGCAGCCAGGCCACGTGCGGCCATCCGACACGAATGGTTACCGAGTGGTGCCGATGAAAGCCAGGTAGAATGGGGCAGCTAGGCTACGAGCGGCAGTCAGACACGAATGGTTACCGAGTGTTGCCGAAGAAAGCCAGGTAGAAAAGGGCAGCCAGGCCACAAGCGGCCGTCCGACACGAATGGTTACCGAGTGGTGCCGATGAAAGCCAGATAGAACAGGGCAGCCAGGCCACGAGCGGCCGTCCGACACGAATGGTTACCGAGTGGTGCCGATGAAAGCCAGGTAGAACAGGGCAGCCAGGCTACGATCGGCCGTACGAAACGAATGGTTACCGAGTGGTGCCGATGAAAGCCAGATTAAACAGGGCAGCCAGGCCACGAGCGGCCGTCCGACACGAATGGTTACCGAGTGGTGATGATGAAAGCCAGGTAGAAACAGGCAGCCAGGCCACGAGCGGCCGTCCGACGTGAATGGTTACCGAGTGGTGCCGATGAAAACCAGGCAGAACAGGGCAGCCAGGGCATGAGCGGCCGTCCGACATGAATGGTTACCGAGTGGTGCCGATGAAAGCCAGGTAGAACGGGGCAGCCAGGCCACGAGCGGCCGTCCGACACGAATGGTTACCGAGTGGTGCCGATGAAAGCCAGGTTGAACGGGGCAGCCAGGCCACGAGCAGCCGTCCGACATGAATAGTTACCGAGTGGTGCCGAAGAAAGCCAGGTAGAACGGGGCAGTAAAGCCACGAGCGGCCGTCCGACACGAATGGTTACCGAGTGGTGCCGATGAAAACCAGGTAGAACAGGGCAGCCTGGCCACGATCGGCCGTCCGATACGAATGGTTACCAAGTGGTGCCGATGAAAGCCAGGTAGAACAGGGCAGCCAGGCGATGAGCGGCCGTCCGACACGAATGGTTACTGAGTGGTGCCGATGAAAGCCAGGTAGAACAGGGCAGCCAGGCCACGAGCGGCCGTCCGACATGAATGGTTACCGAGTGGTGCCGATGAAAGCCAGGTAGAACGGGGCAGCCAGGCCACGAGCGGCCGTCCGACACGAATGGTTACCGAGGGGTGCCAATGGAAACCAGGTAGAATAGGGCAGCCAGGGCACGAGCGGCCGTCCGACACGAATGGTTACCGAGTGGTGCCGATGAAAGCCAGGTAGAACAGGGCAGCCAGGCCACGAGCGGCCGTCCGACACGAATGGTTACCGAGTGGTGCCGATGAAAGCCAGGTAGAACAGGAGAGAAAGGCAACGAGCGGCCGTCCGACATGAATGGTTTCCGAGTGATGCCGACGAAAGCCAGGTAGAACAGGGCAGCCAGGCCACGAGCGGCCGTCCGACACGAATGGTTACCGAGTGGTGCCGATGAAAGCCAGGTAGAACAGGGCAGCCAGGCCACGAGCGGCCGTCCGACACGAATGGTTACCGAGTGGTGCCGATGAAAGCAAGGTAGAACAGGGCAGCCAGGCTACGATCGGCCGTACGAAACGAATGGTTACCGAGTGGTGCCGATGAAAGCCAGGTAGAAACGGGCAGCCAGGCCACGAGCGGCCGTCCGACGTGAATGGTTACCGAGTAGTGCCGATGAAAACCAGGTAGAACAGGGCAGCCAGGCCATGAGCGGCCGTCCGACACGAATGGTTACCGAGTGGTGCCGATGAAAGCCAGGTAGAAACGGGCAGCCAGGCCACGAGCAGCCGTCCGACATGAATGGTTACCGAGTGGTGCAGAAAAAAGCCAGGCAGAACGGGGCAGTAAGGCCACGAGCGGCCGTCCGACACGAATGGTTACCGAGTGGTGCCGATGAATACCAGGTAGAACAGGGCAGCCTGGCCACGAGCGGCCGTCTGACACGAATGGTTACCGAGTGGTGCCGATGAAAGCCAGGTAGAACAGGGCAGCCAGGCGACGAGCGGCCGTCCGACATGAATGGTTACCGAGTGGTGCCGATGAAAGCCAGGTAGAACGGGGCAGCCAGGCCACAAGCGGCCGTCCGACACGAATGGTTACCGAGGGGTGCCAATGGAAACCAGGTAGAATAGGGCAGCCAGGCCACGAGCGGCCGTCCGACACGAATGGTTACCGAGTGGTGCCGATGAAAGCCAGGTAGAACAGGGCAGCCAGGCCACGAGCGGCCGTCCGACACGAATGGTTACCGAGTGGTGCCGATGAAAGCCAGGTAGAACAGGACAGCCAGGCCACGAACGGTCGTCCGACACGAATGGTTACCGAGTGGTGCCGATGAAAGCCAGGTAGAACGGGGCAGCCAGGCCACGAGCGGCCGTCCGACACGAATGGTTACCGAGTGGGGCCGATGAAAGCCAGGTAGAACGGGGCAGCCAGGCCACGAGCGGCCGTCCGACACGAATGGTTATCGAGTGGTGCCGATGAAAGCCAGGTAGAACAGGGCAGCCAGGCCACGAGCGGCCGTCCGACACGAATGGTTACCGAGTGGTGCCGATGAAAGCAAGGTAGAACAGGGCAGCCAGGCTACGATTGGACGTACGAAACGAATGGTTACCGAGTGGTGCCGATGAAAGCCAGGTAGAACAGGGCAGCCAGGCCACGAGCGGCCGTCCGACGTGAATGGTTACCGAGTGGTGCCGATGAAAGCCAGGTAGAAACGGGCAGCCAGGCCACGAGCGGCCGTCCGACGTGAATGGTTACCGAGTGGTGCCGATGAAAACCAGGTAGAACAGGGCAGCCAGGCCATGAGCGGCCGTCCGACACGAATGGTTACCGAGTGGTGCCGATGAAAGCCAGGTATAACGGGGCAGCAAGGCCACGAGCGGCCGTCCGACACGAGTGGTTACCGAGTGGTACCGATGAAAGCCAGGTAGAACGGGGCAGCCAGGCCACGAGCAGCCGACCGACATGAATGGTTACCGAGTGGTGCAGAAGAAAGCCACGCAGAACGGGGCAGTAAGGCCACGAGCGGCCGTCCGACACGAATGGTTACCGAGGGGTGCCAATGGAAACCAGGTAGAATAGGGCAGCCAGGCCACGAGCGGCCGTCCGACACGAATGGTTACCGAGTGGTGCCGATGAAAGCCAGGTAGAACAGGGCAGCCAGGCCACGAGCGGCCGTCCGACACGATTGGTTACCGAGTGGTGCCGATGAAAGCCAGGTAGAACAGGGCAGCCAGGCAACGGGCGGCCGTCCGACATGAATGGTTACCGAGTGATGCCGACGAAAGCCAGGTAGAACAGGGCAGCCAGACCACGAGCTGCCGTCCGACACGAATGGTTACCGAGTGTTGCCGATGAAAGCCAGGTAGAACAGGGCAGCCAGGCCACGAGCGGCCGTCCGACACGAATGGTTACCGAGTGGTGCCGATGAAAGCCAGGTAGAACAGGACAGCCAGGCCACGAACGGTCGTCCGACACGAATGGTTACCGAGTGGTGCCGATGAAAGCCAGGTAGAACGGGGCAGCCAGGCCACGAGCGGCCGTCCGACACGAATGGTTACCGAGTGGGGCCGATGAAAGCCAGGTAGAACGGGGCAGCCAGGCCACGAGCGGCCGTCCGACACGAATGGTTATCGAGTGGTGCCGATGAAAGCCAGGTAGAACAGGGCAGCCAGGCCACGAGCGGCCGTCCGACAAGAATGGTTACTGAGTGGTGCCGACGAAAGCCAGGTAGAACAGGGCAGCCAGGCCACGAGCGGCCGTCCGACACGAATGGTTACCGAGGGGGGCCGATGAAAGCCAGGTAGAAATGGGCAGCCAGGCCACGAGCGGCCGTCCGACGAGAATAGTTACCGAGTGGTGCCGATGAAAACCAGGTAGAACAGGGCAGCCAGGCCACGAGCGGCCGTCCGACACGAATGGTTACGGAGTGGTGCCGATGAAAGCCAGGTAGAACGGGGCAGCCAGTCCACGAGTGGTCGTCCGACACAAATGGTTACCGAGTGGTGCCGATGAAAGCTAGGTAGAACGGGGCAGCCAGGCCACGAGCAGCCGTCCGACATGAATGGTTACCGAGTGGTGCCGATGAAAGCCAGGTAGATCGGGGCAGCCAGGCCACGAGCGGCCGTCCGACACGAATGGTTACCGAGTGGTGCCGATGAAAACCAGGTAGAACAGGGCATCCTGGCCACGAGCGGCCGTCCGACACGAATGGTTACCGAGTGGTGCCGATGAAAGCCTTGTAGAACAGGGCAGCCAGGCCACGAGCGGCCGTCCAACACGAATGGTTACCGAGTGGTACCGATTAAAGCCAGGTAGAACAGGGCAGCCAGGCCACGAGCGGCCGTGCGAAACAAATGGTTACCGAGTGGTACCGATGAAAGCCAGGTAGAACAGGGCAGCCAGGCCACGAGCTGCCGTCCGACACGAATGGTTACCGAGTGTTGCCGATGAAAGCCAGGTAGAACAGGGCAGCCAGGCCACGAGCGGCCGTCCGACACGAATGGTTACCGAGTGGTGCCGATGAAAGCCAGGTAGAACAGGACAGCCAGGCCACGAACGGGCGTCCGACACGAATGGTTACCGAGTGGTGCCGATGAAAGCCAGGTAGAACGGGGCAGCCAGGCCACGAGCGGCCGTCCGACACGAATGGTTACCGAGTGGGGCCGATGAAAGCCAGGTAGAACGGGGCAGCCAGGCCACGAGCGGCCGTCCGACACGAATGGTTATCGAGTGGTGCCGATGAAAGCCAGGTAGAACAGGGCAGCCAGGCCACGAGCGGCCGTCCGACAAGAACGGTTACTGAGTGGTGCCGACGAAAGCCAGGTAGAACAGGGCAGCCAGGCCACGAGCGGCCGTTCGACACGAATGGTTACCGAGTGGTGCCGATGAAAGACAGGTAGAACAGGGCAGCCAGGCCACGAGTGGCCGTCCGACACGAATGGTTACCGAGTGGTGCCGATGAAAGCCAGGTAGAACAGGGCAGCCAGGCCACGAGCGGCCTTCCGACTCGAATGGTTACCGACTGGTGCTGATGAAAGCCAGGTAGAACAGGGCAGCCAGGCTACGATCGGCCGTGCAAAACGAATGGTTACCGAGTGGTGCCGATGAAAGCCAGGTAGAACAGGGCAGCCAGGCCACGAGCGGCCGTCCGACACGAATGGTTACCGAGGGGGGCCGATGAAAGCCAGGTAGAAATGGGCAGCCAGGCCACGAGCGGCCGTCCGACGAGAATGGTTACCGAGTGGTGCCGATGAAAACCAGGTAGAACAGGGCAGCCAGGCCACGAGCGGCCGTCCGACACGAATGGTTACGGAGTGGTGCCGATGAAAGCCAGGTAGAACGGGGCAGCCAGTCCACGAGTGGTCGTCCGACACGAATGGTTACCGAGTGGTGCCGATGAAAGCTAGGTAGAACGGGGCAGCCAGGCCACGAGCAGCCGTCCGACATGAATGGTTACCGAGTGGTGCCGATGAAAGCCAGGTAGATCGGGGCAGCCAGGCCACGAGCGGCCGTCCGACACGAATGGTTACCGAGTGGTGCCGATGAAAACCAGGTAGAACAGGGCATCCTGGCCACGAGCGGCCGTCCGACACGAATGGTTACCGAGTGGTGCCGATGAAAGCCTTGTAGAACAGGGCAGCCAGGCCACGAGCGGCCGTCCAACACGAATGGTTACCGAGTGGTACCGATTAAAGCCAGGTAGAACAGGGCAGCCAGGCCACGAGCGGCCGTGCGAAACAAATGGTTACCGAGTGGTACCGATGAAAGCCAGGTAGAACAGGGCAGCCAGGCCACGAGCTGCCGTCCGACACGAATGGTTACCGAGTGTTGCCGATGAAAGCCAGGTAGAACAGGGCAGCCAGGCCACGAGCGGCCGTCCGACACGAATGGTTACCGAGTGGTGCCGATGAAAGCCAGGTAGAACAGGACAGCCAGGCCACGAACGGGCGTCCGACACGAATGGTTACCGAGTGGTGCCGATGAAAGCCAGGTAGAACGGGGCAGCCAGGCCACGAGCGGCCGTCCGACATGAATGGTTACCGAGTGGGGCCGATGAAAGCCAGGTAGAACGGGGCAGCCAGGCCACGAGCGGCCGTCCGACACGAATGGTTATCGAGTGGTGCCGATGAAAGCCAGGTAGAACAGGGCAGCCAGGCCACGAGCGGCCGTCCGACAAGAACGGTTACTGAGTGGTGCCGACGAAAGCCAGGTAGAACAGGGCAGCCAGGCCACGAGCGGCCGTTCGACACGAATGGTTACCGAGTGGTGCCGATGAAAGACAGGTAGAACAGGGCAGCCAGGCCACGAGTGGCCGTCCGACACGAATGGTTACCGAGTGGTGCCGATGAAAGCCAGGTAGAACAGGGCAGCCAGGCCACGAGCGGCCTTCCGACACGAATGGTTACCGACTGGTGCTGATGAAAGCCAGGTAGAACAGGGCAGCCAGGCTACGATCGGCCGTGCAAAACGAATGGTTACCGAGTGGTGCCGATGAAAGCCAGGTAGAACAGGGCAGCCAGGCCACGAGCGGCCGTCCGACACGAATGGTTACCGAGGGGGGCCGATGAAAGCCAGGTAGAAATGGGCAGCCAGGCCACGAGCGGCCGTCCGACGAGAATGGTTACCGAGTGGTGCCGATGAAAACCAGGTAGAACAGGGCAGCCAGGCCACGAGCGGCCGTCCGACACGAATGGTTACGGAGTGGTGCCGATGAAAGCCAGGTAGAACGGGGCAGCCAGTCCACGAGTGGTCGTCCGACACGAATGGTTACCGAGTGGTGCCGATGAAAGCTAGGTAGAACGGGGCAGCCAGGCCACGAGCAGCCGTCCGACATGAATGGTTACCGAGTGGTGCCGATGAAAGCCAGGTAGATCGGGGCAGCCAGGCCACGAGCGGCCGTCCGACACGAATGGTTACCGAGTGGTGCCGATGAAAACCAGGTAGAACAGGGCATCCTGGCCACGAGCGGCCGTCCGACACGAATGGTTACCGAGTGGTGCCGATGAAAGCCTTGTAGAACAGGGCAGCCAGGCCACGAGCGGCCGTCCAACACGAATGGTTACCGAGTGGTACCGATTAAAGCCAGGTAGAACAGGGCAGCCAGGCCACGAGCGGCCGTGCGAAACGAATGGTTACCGAGTGGTACCGATGAAAGCCAGGTAGAACAGGGCAGCCAGGCCACGAGCGGCCGTCCGACACGAATGGTTACCGAGTGGTGCCGATGAAAGCCAGGTAGAAAAGGGCAGACAGGCCATGAGCGGCCGTCCGACGCCAATGGTTACCGAGTGGTGCCGATGAAAACCAGGTAGAACAGGGCAGCCAGGCCACGAGCGGCCATCCGACACGAATGGTTACCGAGTGGTGCCGGTGAAAGCCAGGTAGAACAGTGCAGCCAGGCCACGAGCGGCCGTCCGACACGAATGGTTACCGAGTGTTGCCGATGAAAGCCAGGTAGAACGGGGCAGCCAGGCCACGAGTGGCTGTCGGACACGAATGGTTACCGAGTGGTGCCGATGAAAGCCAGGTAGAACGGGGCAGCCAGGAGACGAGCGGCCGTCTGACATAATGGTTACCGAGTGGTGCCGATTAAAACCAGGTAGAACAGGGCAGCCAGGCCACGAGCGGCCATCCGACACGAATGGTTACCGAGTGGTGACGATGAAAACCAGGTAGAACAGGGCAGCCAGGCCACGAGCGGCCCTCCGACACGTATGGTTACCGAGTGTTGCCGATGAAAGCCAGGTAGAACAGGGCAGCCAGGCCACGAGCGGCCGTCCGACACGAATGGTTACCGAGTGGTGCCGATGAAAGCCAGGTAGAACAATGCAGCCAGGACACGAGCGGCCGTCCGACACGAATGGTTACTGAGTGGTGCCGATGAAAGCCAGGCAGAACAGGGCAGCCAGGCCACGAGAGGCCGTCCGACACGAATCGTTACCGAGTGGTGCCGATGAAAGCCAGGTAGAATAGGGCAGCCAGGCCACGAGCGGCCGTCCAACACTAATGGTTACCGAGTGGTGCCGATGAAGGCCAGGTAGAACAGGGCAGCCAGGCCACGAGCGGCCGTCAGACACGAATGGTTACCGAGTCGTGCCGATGACAACCAGCTAAAACAGGGCAGCCAGGCCACGAGGGGCAGTCCGACACGAATGGTTACCGACTGGTGGCGATGAAAGCCAGGTAGAACGGGGCAGCCAGGCCACGAGCGACTGTCCGACACGAATGGTTACCGAGTGGTGCCGATGAAAGCCAGGTAGAACGGGGCAGCCAGGCCACGAGCGGCCGTCCGACACGAATGGTTACCAAGTGGTACCGATGAAAACCAGGTAGAACAGGGCAGCCGGGCCACGAGCGGCCGACCGACACAAATGGTTACCGAGTGGTGCCGATGAAAGCCAGGTAGAACGGGGAAGCCAGGCCACGAGCGGCCGTCCGACACTAATGGTTACCGAGTGGTGCCGATGAAAGCCAGGTAGAACAGGGCAGCCAGGCCACGAGCGACTGTCCGACACGAATGGTTACCGAGTGGTGCCGATGAAAACCGGGAAGAACAGGGCAGACAGGCCACGAGCGGCCGTCCGACACGAATGGTTACCGAGTGGTGCCGATGAAAGCCAGGTAGAACAGGGCAGCCAGGCCACGAGCGGCCGTCCAACACGAATGGTTACCGAGTGGTGCCGATGAAAGCCAGGTAGAACAGGGCAGCCAGGCCACGAGCGGCCGTGCGGAACGAATGGTTACCGAGTGGTGCCGATGAAAGCCAGGTAGAACAGGGCAGCCAGGCCACGAGCGGCCGTCCGACGCGAATGGTTACCGAGTGGTGCCGATGAAAGCCAGGTAGAAAAGGGCAGACAGGCCACGAGCGGCCGTCCGACGCGAATGGTTACCGAGTGGTGCCGATGAAAACCAGGTAGAACGGGGCAGCCAGGCCACGAGTGGCCGTCGGACATGAATGGTTACCGAGTGGTGCCGATGAAAGCCAGGTAGAACGGGGCAGCCAGGCCACGAGCGGCCGTCTGACACAATGGTTACCGAGTGGTGCCGATTAAAACCAGGTAGAACAGGGCAGCCAGGCCACGAGCGGCCATCCGACACGAATGGTTACCGAGTGGTGCCGATGAAAACCAGGTAGAACAGGGCAGCCACGCCACGAGCGGCCGTCCGACACGTATGGTTACCGGGTGTTGCCGATGAAAGCCAGGTAGAACAGGGCAGCCAGGCCACGAGCGGCCGTCCGACACGAATGGTTACCGAGTGGTGCCGATGAAAGCCAGGTAGAACAATGCAGCCAGGCCACGAGCGGCTGTCCGACACGAATGGTTACTGAGTGGTGCCGATGAAAGCCAGGTAGAACAGGGCAGCCAGGCCACGAGCGGCCGTCCGACACGAATGGTTACCGAGTGGTGCCGATGAAAGCCAGGTAGAATAGGGCAGCCAGGCCACGAGCGGCCGTCCGACACTAATGGTTACCGAGTGGTGCCGATGAAGGCCAGGTAGAACAGGGCAGCCAGGCCACGAGCGGCTGTCCGACACGAATGGTTACCGAGTCGTGCCGATGACAACCAGGTAGAACAGGGCAGCCACTCCACGAGCGGCAGTCCGACCCGAATGGTTACCGACTGGTGGCGATGAAAGCCAGGTAGAATGGGGCAGCCAGGTTACGAGCGGCTGTCCGACACGAATGGTTACCGAGTGGTGCCGATGAAAGCCAGGTAGAACGGGGCAGCCAGGCCACGAGCGGCCGTCCGACACGAATGGTTACCAAGTGGTGCCGATGAAAACCAGGTAGAACAGGGCAGCCGGGCCACGAGCGGCCGACCGACGCAAATGGTTACCGAGTGGTGCCGATGAAAGCCAGGTAGAACGGGGCAGCCAGGCCATGAGCGGCCGTCCGACACGAATGGTTACCGAGTGGTGCCGATGAAAGCCAGGTGGAACGGGGCAGCCAGGCCACTAGCAGCTGTCCGACACGAATGGTTACCGAGTGCTGCCGATGAAAGCCAGGTAGAACGGGGGAGCCAGGCCACGAGCGGCCGTCCGACATGAATGGTTACCGAGTGGTGCCGATGAAATCCAGGTAGAACGGGGCAGCCAGGCCACGAGCGACCGTCCGACACGAATGGTTACCGAATGGTGCCGATGAAAACCAGGAAGAACCGGGCAAACAGGCCACGTGCGGCCGTCCGACACGAATGGTTACCGAGTGGTGCCGATGAAAGCCAGGTAGAACAGGCAGCCAGGCCACGAGCGGCCGTCTGACACAATTGGTTACTGAGTGGTGCCGATGAAAGCCAGGTAGAACAGGCAGCCAGGCCACGAGCGGCCGTCTGACATGAATGGTTACCGAGTGGTGCCGATGAAAGCCAGGTATAACAGGCAGCCAGGCCACGAGCGGCCGTCCGCTATGAATGGTTACCGAGTGGTGCCGATGAAAGCCAGGTAGAACAGGGCAGCCAGGCCACGAGCGGCCGTCCAACACGAATGGTTACCGAGTGGTGCCGATGAAAGCCAGGTAGAACAGGCAGCCAGGCCACGAGCGGCCGTCCGACACGAATGGTTACCGAGTGGTGCCGATGAAAGCCAGGTAGAACAGGCAGCCAGGCCACGAGCGGCCGTCCGACACGAATGGTTACCGAGCGGTGCCGATGAAAACCAGGTAGAACATGCAGCCAGGCCACGAGCGGCCGTCCGACATGAATGGTTACCGAGCGGTGCCGATGAAAACCAGGTAGAACTGGGCAGCCAGGCCACGAGCGGCCGTCCGACATGAATGATTACCGAGTGGTGCCGATGAAAGCCAGGTAGAACAGGGCAGCCAGGCCACGAGCGGCCGTCCGACACGAATGGTTACCGAGTGGTGCCGATGAAAGCCAGGTAGAACAGGGCAGCCAGGCCACGAGCGTCCGTCCGACACGAACGGTTACCGAGTGGTGCCGATGAAAGCCAGGTAGAACAGGGCAGCCAAGCCACGAGCGGCCGTCCGACACGAATGTTCCCAACGAGCCGACGGGATGTTGGCATTCTGCTTGTAGTCGTCGCTGACCCCGGTGAAGCACCGTGGCACCCGGCATCTCCGCTCTGTGCAGGCCCTTCTTGCACGGCTCGTTGCATCGGCTGCTCGTACCTCATGACCCCCTCTTGTCGCGATGCTACTCCCAATCCCCAAATTTTGTTCCCCTCTCTAGGCGAGCACACGCCATATATACAGGGTGTAACAAAAAGGTACAGTCAAACTTTCAGGAAACATTCCTCACGCACAAAAATTAAGAAAAGATGTTATGTGGACATGTGTCCGGAAACGCTTAATTTTCATGTTGGAACTCATTTTAGTTTCTTCCACCTACGCTCAATGGAGCACATTATCGTGATTTCATATGGGATACTCAACCTGTGCTGCTAGATCATGTGCCTTTACAAGTACGACACAACATGTGGTTTATGCACGATGGAGGTCCTGCATATTTCAGTCGAAGTGTTCGTACGCTTCTCGACAACAGATTCGGTGACCGATGGATTGGCAGAGGCAGATCAATTCTGTGGCCTCCACGTTCTCCTGACCTCAACCCTCTTGACTTTCATTTATGGGGGCATTAGAAAGGTCTTGTCTACGCAACCCCGGTACCAAATGTAGAAACACTTCGTGCTCGTATTGTGGACGCCTGTGATACAATACGCCATTCTCCAGGGCTGCAAGAGCGCATCAGGGATTCTGTGCGACGGAGGGTGGATGCATGTATTCTCGCTAATGGAGGACATTTTGAACACTTCCTGTAACAAACTGTTTGAAGTCACGCTGGTACGTTCTGTTGCTGTGTGTTTCCATTCCATGATTAATGTGATTTGATCAGAAGTAATAAAATGAGCTCTAACATGGAAACTAATCGTTTCCGGACACATGTCCACATAACATATTTTCTTTATTCGTGTGTGAGGAATGTTTCCTGAAAGTTTGGCCGTACCTTTTTGTAACACCCTGTATACAGAGTGGTCTATTGATCGCGACTGGGCCAAATATCTCACGAATTAAGCGTCAAACTAAAAAACTACAAAAATGAAACTTGTCTAGCTTGAAGGGCGAAACCAGATGGCGCTATGGTTGACCCTCTAGATGGCGCTGCCATTTGTCAAACAGATATCAACTGCGTTTTTTAAAAATAGGAACCCCCATTTATTACTACACATTCGTGTAGTACGTAAAGAAATATGAATGTTTTACTTGGACCATTTTTTCGCTTTGTGGTATATGGCACTCTAATAGTCATCAACATATCGCTCAGAACTTTAGACGGACAGTTGGTAACAGGTAGGTTTTTTTAAATTAAAAATACAGAACGCAGTACGTTTTAACATTTTATTTAGGTTGTTCCAATGCGATACATGTACGTTTATGAACTTATCATTTCCGAGAACGCGTGCTGTTACAGCGTGATTACCTGTAAATACCACATTAATGCAATAAATACTCAAAGTGATGTCCGTCAACTTCAGTGCATTTGGCAAGACGTGTAACGACATTCCTCTCAACAGCGAGTAGTTCGCCTTCCGTAATGTTCTCACATGCATTGACAATGCGCTGACGCATGTTGTCAGGCGTTGTCGGTGGATCACAATAGCAAATATCTTTCAACTTCCCCCACAGAAAGAGTTCCGGGGACGTCAGATCCGGTGAACGTGCGGGCCACGATATGGTGCTTCGACGACCAAACCACCTGTCGTGGAATATGTTATTCAATACCGCTCCAACCGCTGTGTGCCGGACATCCATCATGTTGGAAGTACGTCGCCATTCTGTCATGCAGGGAAACATCTTGTAGTAACATCGGTAGAATATTACGTAGGAAATCAGCATACATTGCACCATTTAGATTGTCTTCGATAAATGGGGACCAATTATCCTTCCTCCCATAATGCCGCACCATACATTAACCCACGAAGGTCGCTGATGTTCCACCTGTGCAGCCATGGTGGATTTTCCGTTGCCCAGTAGTGCATATTACGCCGGTTTTCGTTACCGATGTTGGTGAATGACGCTTCGTCGCTAAATAGAACACATGCAAAAAATCTGTCATCGTCCCGTAATTTCTCTTGTGGCAGAACTATACACGACGTTCAAAGTCGTAGCCATGCAATTCCTGGTGCATAGAAATATGGTATGGGTGCAATCGATGTTGATCTAGCATTCTCAACACCGACGTTTTTGAGATTCCCGATTCTCGCGCAATTTGTCTGCTACTGATGTGCGGATTAGCCGCGACAGCAGCTGAAACACCTAATTGGGGATCATCATTTGTTGCAGGTCGTGGTTGACGTTTCACATGTGGCTGAACGCTTCCTGTGTCCGTAAATAACCTATCAGGTGAACGGTCTGGACACTTGGATGATGTCGTTCAGGATATCGAGCAAGCATACCACACGCCCGTTGGGCATTTTGATCACAGTAGCCATATATCAACACGATATCGACTTTTTCCGCGATTGGTAAACGGTCCATTTTAACACGGGCAATGAATCACGAAGCAAATACCGTCCGCACTGGCGGAATGTTACATGATACCACGTACTTATACGTTTGTGACTATTAGAGCGCCATCTACCACAAAGCGAAAAAAGTGGTCCAACTAAAACAATCATATTTCTTTAATATTTAAAAAGCGCAGTCGATATCCGTTTGACCTATGGCAGCGTCATCTAGCGGGCCAACCATAGTGCCATCTGGTTTCCCCCTTCAAGCTAGACTAGTTTCGTTCTTTGTAGTTATTTCTTTTGGCCGTTATTTCGTGAGATATTTGGCTCGGTCACTATCAATGGACAACCCTGTGTATCAGCAAGGAAAGACCTTGGCAGGGAATAACCCACAGATATCAACTCTCCCTCACAGATCCTGGCAATGGGGCCGGAAGAGGGATAGTCGATACTACACCTGGGCCAGTAGTGTCAAACAGAGCAGTCTACTAACTGAATGACTCCATGGCTCCGAGGAGAGTCAGGTGAGAGAGGAAAATTCTACTGGGAGTGAAGGGCTCGGCTACAATAAACAGGTGCAGATGGATATTGGTACCAGTAGTCATGCGAAGACTGTATTTCCGGATGGAGCACCTTTTACAAACCATGGGCAAATGAATCTTGGCAACGTGCCCTACTAGTCAGCAGAAAATCCTCACCAGCTAAGTGGATAAATAACCACCTTGATCTGTCAAGGTTTGTCTAAAGAGACCATTAACAGAAGTGTTCAATGACATCAAAAGTAAAATGTTGTCAACCAATCTGAGTTGTCGTCCTATGTAAAAACAGTGAGCGGTTCGAAATCGTCTATTCACTCACTCAATGACCTTACTGCCATCGAAATACACTCCTGGAAATGGAAAAAAGAACACATTGACACCGGTGTGTCAGACCCACCATACTTGCTCCGGACACTGCGAGAGGGCTGTACAAGCAATGATCACACGCACGGCACAGTGGACACACCAGGAACCGCGGTGTTGGCCGTCGAATGGCGCTAGCTGCACAGCATTTGTGCACCGCCGCCGTCAGTGTCAGCCAGTTTGCCGTGGCATACGGAGCTGCATCGCAGTCTTTAACACTGCTAGCATTACGCGACAGCGTGGACGTGAACCGTATGTGCAGTTGACGGACTTTGAGCGAGGGCGTATAGTGGGCATGCGGGAGGCCGGGTGGACGTACCGCCGAATTGCTCAACACGTGGGGCGTGAGGTCTCCACAGTACATCGATGTTGTCGCCAGTGATCGGCGGAAGGTGCACGTGCCCGTCGACCTGGGACCGGACCGCAGCGACGCACAGATGCACGCCAAGACCGTAGGATCCTACGCAGTGCCGTAGGGGACCACACCGCCACTTCCCAGCAAATTAGGGACACTGTTGCTCCTGGGGTATCGGCGAGGACTATTCGAAACCGTCTCCATGAAGCTGGGCTACGGTCCCGCACACCGTTATGCCGTCTTCCGCTCACGCCCCAACATCGTGCAGCCCGCCTCCAGTGGTGTCGCGACAGGCGTGAATGGAGGGACGAATGGAAACGTGTCGTCTTCAGCGATGAGAGTCGCTTCTGCCTTGGTGCCAATGATGGTCGTATGCGTGTTTCGCGCAGTGCAGTTGAGCGCCACAATCAGGACTGCATACGACCGAGGCACACAGGGCCAACACCCGGCATCATGGTGTGTGGAGCGATCTCCTACATTGGCCGTACACCTCTGGTGATCGTCGAGGGGACACTGAATAGTGCACGGTACATCCAAAGCGTCATCGAATCCATCGTTCTACCATTCCTAGACCGGCAAGGGAACTTGCTGTTCCAACAGGACAATGCACGTCAGCATGTATCCCGTGCCCCCCAACGTACTCTAGAAGGTGTAAGTCAACTACCCTGGCCAGCAAGATCTCCGGATCTGTCCCCCATTGAGCATGTTTGGGACTGGATGAAGCGTCGTCTCACGCGGTCTGCACGTCCAGCATGAACGCTGGTCCAACTGAGGTGCCTGGTGGAAATGGCATGGCAAGCCGTTCCACAGGACTACATCCAGCATCTCTACGATCGTCTCCATGGGAGAATAGCAGCCTGCATTGCTGCGAAAGCTGGATATACACTGTACTAGTTCCGACATTGTGCATGCTCTGCTGCCTGTGTCTATGTGCCTGTGGTTCTGTCAGTGTGATCATGTGATGTATCTGACCCCAGGAATGTGTCAATAAAGTTTCCCCTTCCTGGGACTATGAATTCACAGTGTTCTTATTTCAATTACCAGGAGTGTAGATGATAAAGAGCTAAGGCCGAAATATTGAATTCGGTCTTCCGAAATTGTTTCACCGAAGAATACCATAACACAGTCCTCCCTTTCAGTCATTGTATAGAGGTGCAAATGGCAGGTATTGAGATAGGCGATAGTGGAATATAAAAGCAACTGCAGTGGCGTGGAAAGGCATCAGGACCAGATGAGGTACATATAAGATTCTTCAAAGATGATGTGAAGGAACTTGCTCCCCGTCTAGCAACGAAGGGTATCTGAAGCAAGGAAGAGTATGTAACGACTGGAGGAAAGTGCAGGCTATTCTCATTTTCAAGAAGGGCCGTAGGATAGATGCTCACAATTATACACCTACGTCGTTGACATCAATCTGTTGTAGAATTATGGAACACGCTTTAGCTCAAGAACTACGATGTTTTGGACAACGAAAATCTCCTCTGTAAAAATCAACATAGATTCCGCAAACAGAGAATTGTAAAACTCAGTTAGCTCTCTTTTTCCATGAGAATCATAGGCACGGCGCTCAAGTTCATACCGTGTTCCTTGACTTCAGGAAGTCATTTGACACTGTCCCACACTGTCATTTATTGAAACAAATACGAGTTTATCGAGTATTTTACCAGATTTGAGGCTATAGTCAATACTTCTTTGCAGCTAGAACTCAGCACGTTGCTCTTAACGAAATAAGATCGACAGATGTAAAGGTAACTTCCGGAATACCCCAGGAAAGTGTGATAGGACCGTTACTGTTTGCAGTGTATATAAATGATCTTATAGAAAGGGTCGTAAACTCTTTAAGACTGTTTTCAGTTCATGCGGCCGTTGTCTATGGGAACGTAGCAACGGCAGAACGCGGAAGCGATTTGCAAAATGACCTGCGGAGGATTGATGAATGGTGCAACCTCTGTCAGTTGACCTTGAACGTAAATGAATATAACATATTGCTCTTATATAGGAAAAGAAGTCCATTACTGTATAAGTACACTATTGGTGACAAATTTCTGGAAACAGTATCTACCGTAAAATACCTAGGAATGACTATTCACAACGACCTTCAGTGGAATGACCAGACTAAACAAATAGTAGGAAAAGCAGATGCCAGACAGATTCACAGCAAGACTCTTAAGCAAATGGAGCTCATCCTCGAAGGAAGTGGCTCATATGGCACTTTCTCAACAGATTCTTCAGTATTTCATTAATATGGAATCTTTACCAGGTATGACTGATAGAAGAGACAGGGAAGACCCAACGAAGAGCGGCGCGTTTCGTCACGGGATCGTTTAGCGGGTGCGACAGCATTACTGAGATGCTCTGCAAACTCCAATGGCATACGATACAAGTAAGGCGTCATGCTTCACAGAAAGCTTCATTATTAAAATAGAGAGAGTATTTTTCGAGAGAGTCGGACAATATATCACTTCCTCCTATATGCACCTCGCATCATGACCACAACAAGATATTTCGAGAAACTGGACACGATACAAAGGCTCACATTTATTTATTTTTACCATACGCCATTCGCGAGTGGAACAGGATACAGGGAACGAGTTAGCGGCACCAGAAGTACCCTCCGCCACACACCATTAAGTGGCTTGCGGAGTATGATCTAGATGTAGATGCTGTAGGTTTTCCGAGAATCGCATCAGTGGCTCCTGTGTCACCGATGGGATTCTAAACAGCCCTAATTATTTGCAGTTCGTAAGAGATACACTCCTGGAAATGGAAAAAAGAACACATTGACACCGGTGTGTCAGACCCCCCATACTTGCTCCGGACACTGCGAGAGGGCTGTACAAGCAATGATCACACGCACGGCACAGCGGACACACCAGGAACCGCGGTGTTGGCCGTCAAATGGCGCTAGCTGCGCAGCATTTGTGCACCGCCGCCGTCAGTGTTAGCCAGTTTGCCGTGGCATACGAAGCTCCATCGCAGTCTTTAACACTGGTAGCATGCCGCGACAGCGTGGACGTGAACCGTATGTGCAGTTGACGGACTTTGAGCGAGGGCGTATAGTGGGCATGCGGGAGGCCGGGTGGACGTACCGCCGAATTGCTCAACAAGTGGGGCGTGAGGTCTCCACAGTACATCGATGTTGTCGCCAGTGGTCGGCGGAAGGTGCACGTGCCCATCGACCTGGGACCGGACCGCAGCGACGCACGGATGCACGCGAAGACCGTAGGATCCTACGCAGTGCCGTAGGGGACCGCACCGCCACTTCCCAGCAAATTAGGGACACTGTTGCTCCTGGGGTATCGGCGAGGACCATTCGCAACCGTCTCCATGAAGCTGGGCTACGGTCCCGCACACCGTGAGGCCGTCTTCCGCTCACGCCCCAACATCGTGCAGCCCGCCTCCAGTGGTGTCGCGACAGGCGTGAATGGAGGGACGAATGGAGACGTGTCGTCTTCAGCGATTAGAATCGCTTCTGCCTTGGTGCCAATGATGGTCGTATGCGTGTTTGGCGCCGTGCAGGTGAGCGCCAAAATCAGGACTGCATACGACCGAGGCACACAGGGCCAACACCCGGCATCATGGTGTGGGGAGCGATCTCCTACACTGGCCGTACACTTCTGGTGATCGTCGAGGGGACACTGAATAGTGCACGGTACATCCAAACCGTCATCGAACCCATCGTTCTACCATTCCTAGACCGGCAAGGGAACTTGCTGTTCCAACAGGATAATGCACGTCAGCATGTATCCCGTGCCACCCAACGTGCTCTAGAAGGTATAAGTCAACTACCCTGGCCAGCAAGATCTCCGGATCTGTCCCCCATTGAGCATGTTTTGGAACTGGATGAAGTGTCGTCTCACGCGGTCTGCACGTCCAGCACGAACGCTGGTCCAACTGAGGCACCAGGTGGAGATGGCATGGCAAGCCGTTCCACAGGACTACATCCAGCATCTCTATGATCGTCTCCATGGGAGAATAGCAGCCTGCATTGCTGCGAAAGCTGGATATACACTGTACTAGTGCTGACATTGTGCATGCTCTGTTGCCTGTGTCTATGTGCCTGTGGTTCTGTCAGTGTGATCATGTGATGTATCTGACCCCAGGAATGTGTCAATAAAGTTTCCCCTTCCTGGGACAATGAATTCACGGTGTTCTTATTTCAATTTCCAGGAGTGTATTTTGCCACAATTTTTGGACGACATTCTACTGAACACAAAGTAATTCACATTAAATCCCCATGACGGGTGTTGTTTTCATCGGAACAGATGATTGCAAATCTCTTTGTCGAAACATTTGGACGTTGCTGGCTAGATGGTTTAAATATCAAATGATTAAATGTCAAATGGCCTGTACATTCCTCAGGTTTAACACCTCTGGTCTTTCGACCTATGCAGTAAATTAAAAGAAGAGGCTCACAAGGAAGCACCAACAAATCCTGAAGACATGGAGTGCCGTACAACCAAGGCCAGAACTGTGATAAATCAAGATGATACTCAAAGAGCAGATCTGTCTGTCCAGGATCACTTTGCAGCATTCATCAATGAACAAAGCCAACACTTTGTGCACTTGATAACACAGTCATCATAATAAACACACACACAGTATTCGAGTGATACCCTTTCTTTCATTTGGTATGGTACGGAGCATGTTTGAGGGACGTCTTCTCCTGATAGCGAAACTCTGCTTTGCGGCAATGTTATCGTGTCACTGCTTGATTATAAACCCCGCATGTTATGTCACTGAAACCATCTTTGAATGTTGTTTTCGACTCTACAGGAAAAAGTATAGAGTTCCATTAAAAACATTGTAAGAGTCGTAATTCAGCAGGTATAAGCACTGAAAATTAGACACATCAAAAACGGTTTTGCATCACCTCAGTTCCGAGACTTCCGCAACCTGTACAGGAAATTGGAATGAAGATCAACATAAACATAATATGCGTCCTTTTTATTCCTCATGAAAACCACACATTGTATGATGGTGGTCGAAACTGCTGTACACACCGGTACCTCTAATTCCTCAGTAGCACGTCCTCTTGCATTGATGCATGCCTGTATTCGTGGTAGCACACTATCCACAAGTTCATCAAGCCACTGTTGGTCCAGATTGTCCCACTCCTCAATGGTGATTCGGTGTAGATGCCTGAGAGTGGCTCGTGAGTCATGTCGTCCATAAACAGCCCTTTTCAATCTATCACAGGCATGATCGAAAGTGTTCATGTCTGGAGAACATGCTGGCCAGTCTAGTCGAACGATGTCGTTATCCTGAAGGAAGTTATTCACAAGATGTGCACGATGGGGTTGCGAATTGTCATCCACCAAGACAAATGCTTCGCCAATATGCTGCCGATATGGTTGCACTATAGGTCGGAGGATGTCATTCACGTATCGTACAGCCGTTATGGCGCCTTTCATTATCCCCAGAGGCGTATGTCCTCTAATACCCAGCCATACGTCCTCTTGCATTGACGCATGCCTGTATTCATCGTGGTCGTGCGGTAGCGTTCTCGCTTCCCACCCCCGGGTTCGATTCCCGGCAGGGTCAGGGATTTTCTCTGCCTCGTGATGACTGGGTGTTGTGTGATGTCCTTAGGTTAGTTAGGTTTAAGTAGTTCTAAGTTCTAGGGGACTGATGACCATAGATGTTAAGTCCCATAGAGCCATTTGAACCATTTTTTTTGTATTCATCGTGGCATACTATCCACAAGTTCATCAAGGCACTGCTGGTTCAGATTGTCCCACTCCTTATCGGCGATTCGTCGTAGATCCCTCTGAGTGGGTCGTGGCACACGTCCTCCATAAACAGCCCTTTTCAATCTATCCCAGGCATGTTCGATAGGTTTTATGTCTGGAGAACATGCTGGTCACTCTAGTCGAGCGATGTCGTTATCCTTAAGGAACTCATTCACAAGATGTGTACGATGGGGGCGCGAATTGTCGTCCATGAAGACGAATGCCTCGCCAATATGCTGCCGATGTGGTTGCACTATCGATCGGAGGATGGCATTCACGTATCGCACAGCCGTTATGGCGCCTTCCATGACCACCAGCGGCGTATGTTGACCCCACGTATTGCCACCCCAATACAGCACGGAACCTCCACCTACCTGTCTCGCTGGACAGTGTGTCTAAGCCATTGAGCCTGACCTCGCGATGGACGTCGGGAGTGGAGTTTTGCATCACGTAGCCTATTGCGTACAGTTTGAGTCGTAACACGACGTCCTGTGGCTGCATGAAAAGCATTATTCAACATGGTGGCGTTGCTGTCAGGGTTCCTGTGAGCCATAATCCGTAGGTAGCGGTCATCCACTGCAGTAGTAGCCCTCGGGCGGCCTTGAGCGAGGCATGTCATCGGCTGTTCCTGTCTCTCTGTATCTCCTCCATGTCCGAACAATATCGCTTTGGTTCACTCTGAGATGCCTGGACACTTCCCTTTTTGGGAGCCCTTCCTGGCACAAAGTAACAATGCGGACACGATCGAACTGCGGTATTGACTGTCTAGGCATGGTTAAAGTACAGACAACACCAGCCGTGTACCTCCTTCCTAGTGGAATGACTGGAAGTGATCGGCTGTCGGACCCCTCCGTCTAATAGGCCCTGCTCATGCATCGTTGTTTACTTCTTTGAGCGGATTTAGTGACATCTCTGAACAGTCAAAGAGACTGTGTCTGTGGTACAATATCCACGGTCAACGTCTATCTTCAGGAGTTCTGGGAACCTGGGTGCTGCAAAGCGTTTTCTTTTATGTGTACGACAGAAAATAGGCCACATCATCTACTACAATTCAGGAAAAATTGCTTCTTCAGAGATTCACTCATTCTCTATATACAGGGTGTTACAAAATGGTACGGCCAAACTTTCAGGAAAAATTCCTCACACACGAATAAAGAAAATATGTTATGTGGACATGTGTCCGGAAACGATTACTTTCCACGTTAGAGCTCATTTTATTACTTCTCTTCAAATCACATTAATCATGGAATGAAAACACACAGCAATAGAACGTACCAGCGTGACTGCAAACACTTTGTTACAGGCAATGTTCAAAATGTCCTCCGTTAGCGAGGATACATGCATCCACCCTCCGTCGCACGGAATCCCTGATGCGCTGATGCAGCCCTGGAGAATGGCGTATTGTATCACAGCCGTCCACAATACGAGCACGAAGTGTTTCTACATTTGGTACCGGGGTTGCGTAGACAAGACCTTTCAAATGCCCCCATAAATGAAAGTGGAGAGGGTTGAGGTCAGGAGAGCGTGGAGGCCACGGAATTGGTCCGCCTGTACCAATCCGTCGGTCACCGAATCTATTGTTGAGAAGCGTATGAACACTTCTACTGAAATGTGCAGGAGCTCCATCGTGCATGAACCACATGTTGTGTCGTACTTGTAAAGGCACATGTTCAAGCAGCACAGGTAGAGAGAGTATCCCGTGTGAAATCATGATAACGTGCTCCATTAAACGTACATACTGACGAAACTAAAATGAGCTCTAACATGGAAATTAAGCGTTTCCGGACACATGTCCACATAACATATTTTCTTTATTTGTGTGTGAGGAATGTTTCCTGAAAGTTTGGTCGTACCTTTTTGTAACACCCTGTATATATAGTTAAGGCTCACCGGCCACTTGACCATCTTCTTCTGTGCGAAAGCACAAACAGTGCCCGAACTCTTACGGGAATCGACAACGCGCCTCGAGTAATGAGTATAATGGGCGAGGGCACTACGAATGTAGTGCGGGACAATACGTTGAGAATGTGGGTTTCGCGGGAGGCGTGCCAGATACAAATCCCTGCAGTCGCGCTATCCTCTGTGCCCTCGGTGGCTCAGATGGACAGAGCGTCTGCCATGTAAGCAGGAGGTCCCGGGTTCGAGTCGCGGTCGCCAGGTTCGAGTCCCGGACGCCGGATTTCCACATGACACTACCGAGAGGGAAGACCATGGTGTTCGGCAAATGGCTGTGGCACATCATACTGCATCTGCATAAGCAGCTTGAGTAGCAGTTGGGACCACAACGACAGAACAGATTGCTACAAATCGCTTACTCCAAGGACAGCACCGAGCCAGAAGCCCTGTAGCGTGCATTCCACTGACCCCAAACCACTGTCGATTACGACTTCAGTGGTGAAGTGAGAGTTCATTGGAGGGGACAGTGAAGTTCTGTTGTGTTTTCTGATGAAAGATGGTTCTGCCTCGGTGCCAGTGATGGCCACGTGTTGGTTAGAAGGCGGCCAGTTGAGGGCCAGCAACCAACCTACACGTGGAGTTGTGGTCTGGGATGCGATTTCGTATAACACCATGAGCACTATCGTAGTTACCCCATGCACCATTACTGCAAATATCTACGCCAGTCTGCTGGTCCCATCTGTTTTGCTACGATTCATGAACAGCATTCCTGGTGGGGTTTTCCAACAGGGTAACGCTCGCCCACATACCACTATTGTAACCCAACATGATCTACAGGGTGTCAACGTGTTGCCTCGGCCTGCTCGATCACCAGATCTGTCTCAGATCGAGCACATTTGGGGCATCATTGGACGACAAATCCATCGTCATCCACAAACAGCCTTTACTCTCCCTGTATTAACCGACCATGTGCAGAATACATAGAACTCGAGCCCACAAATCGGCATACACGCTTGCATGCCTGCATTTAATATTCTGGCGGTTACACAGGTTATTGATACAACAGCATTTCACATTTACAATAGCTTATAACATGTTTACGTTAGCCTGTGATCCTGAAGTGTTAATAACATCAATATGTTACTTACAGAAATATATTCCTCATATTTTATTAGCCTCTACCATCTGGTGAGCAAGATGTATGAGACAGGTGAAATACCCTCAGACTTCAAGAAGAATATAATAATTCCAATCCTAAAAAAAGCAGGTGTTGACAGATGTGAAAATTACCGAACAGTCAGTTTAATAAGCCACAGCTTCAAAATACTAACACGAATTATTTACAGACGAATGGAAAAACTAGTAGAAGGCGACCTTCGGAAAGATCAGTTTGGATTCCGTAGAAATGTTGGAACATGTGAGGCAATACTGACTCTACGACTTATCTTAGAAAATAGATTAAGAAAAGGCAAACCTACGTTTGTAGCATTTGTAGACTTGGAGAAAGCTTTTGACAATGTTGACTGGAATACTCTCTCTCAAATTCTGAAGGTGGCAGGGGTAAAATACAGGGAGCGAAAAGCTATTTACAATTTGTACAGAAACTAGATGGCAGTTATATGAGTCGAGGGACATCAAAGGGAAGCAGTGATTAAGAAGGGAGTGAGACAGGGTTGTAGCCTCTCCCCGATGTTATTCAATCTGTATATTGAGCAAGCAGTGAAGGAAACAAAAAAAATTAGGAGTAGGTATGAAAATCCATGGAAAAGAAATAAAAACTTTGAGATTCGCCGATGACATTGTAATTCTGTCAGAGACGACAGTAATTCTGTCAGAGACAGCAAAGGACTTGGAAGATCAGTTGATCGGAATGGACAGTGTCTTGAAAGGAGGATATAAGATGAAAATCAATAAAAGCAAAACGAGGATAATGGAATGTAGTCGAATTAAGTCCTGTGATGCTGAGGGAATTAGATTAGGAAATGAGACACTTAAAGTAGTAAAGGAGTTTTGCTATTTGGGGAGCAAAATAACTGATGATGGTCGAAGTAGATAGGATATAAAATGTAGACTGGCAATGGCAAGGAAAGCGTTTCTGAAGAAGAGAAATTTGTTAACATCGACTATAGATTTAAGTGTCCGGAAGGCGTTTCTGAAAGTATTTGTATGGAGTGTAGCCATGTATGGAAGTGAAAGATGGACGATAAATATTTTAGACAAGAAGAGAATAGAATCTTTCGAAATGTGGTGCTACAGAAGAATGCTGAAGATTAGATGGATAGATTACATAACTAATGAGGAGGTATTGAATAGGATTGGGGAGAAGAGAAGTTGGTGGCATAACTTGACTAGAAGAAGGGATCGGTTGGTAGGACATGTTCTAAGGCATCACGGGATCACCACTTTAGTATTGGAGGGCAGCGTGGAGGGAAAAAATCGTAGAGGGAGACCAAGAGATGAATACACTAAGCAGATTCAGAAGGATGTAGGTTGCAGTAGGTACTGGAAGATGAATAAGATTGCAGAGGATAGAGTAGCGTGGAGAGCTGCATCAAACCAGTCTCAGGACTGAAGACCACAACAACAACAACAACAACGCTCGCCCACATACCACTATTGTAACCCAACATGATCTACAGGGTGTCAACGTGTTGCCTCGGCCTGCTCGATCACCAGATCTGTCTCCGGTCGAGCACATTTGGGGCATCATTGGACGACAAATCCATCGTCATCCACAAACAGCCTTTACCCTCCCGCCTGTATTAACCGACCATGTGCAGCATACATAGAACTCCAACCCACAAATCGGCATACACGTTTGCATGCCTGCATTTAATATTCTGGCGGTTACACAGGTTATTGATACAACAGCATTTCTCATTTGCAATTGCTTATCTCATGTTTACATTAGCCTGTGATCCTGAAGTTTTTATATCATCACTATGTTACCAACACAAATATATTCCTACATTAATTATCTTTTGGCGCTCCAATTTTTTTCTGTCTGTGTATTTTTATAAATTATGGGTTTGGTGAAAAAGGTTTTACGAGTATCTGAGGGCTCCTGGCTGATGTCTACCAACAATCTGTTACATACTCCTCCACCAGAATACAAATTCCATTCTTAACTGTAGGACGGGTGCATAACTTACATATAAATTATTTTTGCTTGTAGTTTTGCGGTTGTGAATTTCGCAGTTCAGCCTACATGCAGCTTGTTATTACCTAAAAACACCAACAGTGAGGTTTATCAGCCCATAAGTATAAGAATTACTTGGTCCCTGAAAAATTTCTGAAAGATGTTCAGTTACCAACTTCACATTGAACTCTTGTTGCACCCTTATGCAAAATTACTAATTTGACCTCATTGCGTTGCCTTAGTATGCAAAAGTTCTAGCAATTCTGTCTGCATATCAATTCAGCGATGAGATTTCTTGCAGCAAACCCATCATACCTGACCATTTTGGTTAAGTAATCGACATCTTTTTGCCGCTACTGTTTATTATCCATTTGGATGCCTCGGAGCATCGCTCACGTAGCCTGATCTAGCGTGTTCTCTTTGACTCCTACTTCTGGTGCAATATCTGTAAGTGATTTTCACTTGAGTGGAACTGTACAATAAGAGTATGTGAAAGACTAAGGCTTAACCTGAGTCCCTTATTCTCTAAGCACTGTACAGGACTGACGAGTCTGGATCCTTTACCAGTGCACACGTATCAACTGCGAACGTCACAGATTTTGGAGAGTCGTAAGACAAGGACAGGAGTAGTCCAAGCACCAAACCTTTTGGGACGTAATATTTAATGTTTTCTCACTCAGAATTTAATCTCATTCCTATGGAACAGAGGAATGCCACACTAGTTTAGTTTACCTAGGATAATTTTACGATCCAAACAATCAAAGGCCTTGGTAATAACACAGAAAATGTCAATAGGATCATTTGTCTTTCTTAATTCTGCCAGAACTGAGTTTAGAGCGTCGTATATTGCTTTGACTGGTGAGAAGGCTGTATCAAAGACCAACAGCTGTAATGAAAAGGTTATTTAGAGGTCAATGACTTACACGCACTTTGGAAATAAGTGTTGTTACTGCATATTTCCGCCTTTTGGGAAATGGAACTTTTCTAACTGACTGACTACAAAGATAACACAAAGGGAGGACGGGTTGCTACCAAGTCAGCACAACATGCCTTTACTTCGGTTGATATATTGCCATAACCGTAAGCCACTCCTTTTTGGTGATTTTTTTGTGATCTATTCTGCAGTTGATATGGTAAAATTCATGTCTGCTTAAGGAGTGTGCAATATATGTCTGACTAGGCCAAGTGAATGTGTCTTCAATGATTCATTTTGTACCTTGTGGTTTCAGCCACTGTTAGGCACAAGTACCTAAATTTATTGGCCAAAAATTTGTCTCACTGCTACGGTCATCATGGAGTTGTATATCTTTTGCCTTACAGAGTTCCTTCATTTCATTTCTAAGAACGTCCTAAACTGTCGTTGCTTTGGTCTTGTGATTTTAAAATTTTTGGTATATTGCATTTATCTGCCTTTTCCATGATACAGTAAAGGGTTTTGCAATTCTATTTGTCTTGATAAAAATTTGTTCTCTATATTATACAAAGCTCTAGAGCTCCATCTTCCTACCACAAGAAACTTTGATTTCAAATGTTAGCCAACATTTTTCTTTCCACTTCTAATGTGAGAAGCATGTGTGTCACCTACACCAGCATATGTATGATGCCAAGATTCTACAGGTACTTGAGTATTTCGATGTCTTGAACATGAGAGCTTATAGATGAGATCAGTTACAGCCTATTAACCCATGGCATCATATTGGTGCACATGTAAAGTGTGTGTAGTCACCATATTCTCCACATATACAGTTGCAATAACAGTCAATGATGGGATGGTTAAGGGGACGTTTGGATAATACACTCCTGGAAATGGAAAAAAGAACACATTGTCACCGGTGTGTCAGACCCACCATACTTGCTCCGGACACTGCGAGAGGGCTGTACAAGCAATGATCACACGCACGGCACAGCGGACACACCAGGCACCGCGGTGTTGGCCGTCGAATGGCGCTAGCTGCGCAGCATTTGTGCACCGCCGCCGTCAGTGCCAGCCAGTTTGCCGTAGCATACGGAGCTCCATTGCAGTCTTTAACACTGGTAGCATTCCGCGACAGCGTGGACGTGAACCGTATGTGCAGTTGACGGACTTTGAGCGAGGGCGTATAGTGGGCATGCGGGAGGCCGGGTGGACGTACTGCCGAATTGTTCAACACGTGGGGCGTGAGGTCTCCACAGTACATCGATGTTGTCGCCAGTGGTCGGCGGAAGGTGCACGTGCCCATCGACCTGGGACCGGACCACAGCGACGCACGGATGCACGCCAAGACCGTAGGATCCTACGCAGTGCCGTAGGGGACCGCACCGCCACTTCCCAGCAAATTAGGGACACTGTTGCTCCTGGGGTATCGGCGAGGACCATTCGCAACCCTCTCCATGAAGCTGGGCTACGGCCCCGCACACCGTTAGGCCGTCTTCCGCTCACGCCCCAACATCGTGCAGCCCGCCTCCAGCGGTGTCGCGACAGGCGTGAATGGAGGGACGAATGGAGACGTGTCGTCTTCAGCGATGAGAGTCGCTTCTGCCTTGGTGCCAATGATGGTCGTATGCGTGTTTGGCGCCGTGCAGGTGAGCGCCACAATCAGGACTGCATACGACCGAGGCACACAGGGCCAACACCCGGCATCATGGTGTGGGGAGCGATCTCCTACACTGGCCGTACACCTCTGGTGATCGTCGAGGGGACACTGAATAGTGCACGGTACATCCAAACCGTCATCGAACCCATCGTTCTACCATTCCTAGACAGGCAAGGGAACTTGCTGTTCCAAAAGGACAATGCACGTCAGCATGTATCCCGTGCCACCCAACGTGCTCTAGAAGGTGTAAGTCAACTACTCTTGCCAGAAAGATCTCCGGATCTGTCCCCCATTGAGCATGTTTGGGACTGGATGAAGCGTCGTCTCACGCGGTCTGCACGTCCAGCACGAACGCTGGTCCAACTGAGGCGCCAGGTGGAAATGGCATGGCAAGCCGTTCCACAGGACTACATCCAGCATCTCTACGATCGTCTCCATGGGAGAATAGCAGCCTGCATTGCTGCGAAAGGTGGATATACACTGTACTAGTGCCGACATTGTGCATGCTGTGTTGCCTGTGTCTATGTGCCTGTGGTTCTGTCAGTGTGATCATGTGATGTATCTGAGCCCAGGACTGTGTCAATAAAGTTTCCCCTTCCTGGAACAATGAATTCACGGTGTTCTTATTTCAATTTCCAGGAGTGTATATAAAAACAGAAATATTTGTCTTCCTCTATTTGACAACCCTGGACCCATTCACTGTGTGTTTTTGTGTTTATGTTTTCAATTGGGAATTTTTGTTTTGGAGTGGTTGACATTTAATAGCTGGTGACACGTTATACTTTTCTGTCTGGCTGCTAGGCCAGTGACAGATTCTGGAGTTGCGCTGGAAGATGATAAACTATGTGATCAAACGTATCTGGACACCTGGCTGAAAATAACTTAAAATTTCGTGGCGCCCTCCATCGGGAATGCTGGAATTCAATAGGTGTTGGCCCACACATAGTCTTGATAACAGCTTCCGCTCTCGCAGCCATATGTTCAATCAGGTGCAGGAAGGTTTTTTGGGGAATGACAACCCATTCTTCACGGAATGATGCACTGAGAAGAGGTATCGATGTCGGTCGGTGAGGCCTGGCACGAAGTTGCGTTCCAAAACATCCCAAAGGTGTTCCATAGGTTTCAGATCAGGACTCTGTGCAGGCCAGTCTGTTACAGGGATGTTACTGTCGAGTAACCTCTCTGCCTCAGGACTTGCATTATGAAGAGCGGCTCGATTGTGTTGAAAGATGCAATCGCAACCCACAAATTGCTTTTCAACAGTGGGAAGCAAGAAGATGCTTAAAGCATCAATGTAGGCCTGTGTTGTGATAGTTCCATTCAAAACAACAAGGGGTGCAAGCACCACCACCTAAAGTGAAGGCCTCGGCGTGCTCTTGTGACGTCACGCAAAGCGGGCCAGGGTTGGCTTGTCGCTGCGCTTAAGGATTCGAGACGCACGGCCTGCAAATCTTTGTCAAACGGTTTTACAGAACCTGTTCCGTAAAAAATAATTAATTTCTGAGATACTTCTAGCTTTATAGGGCAGCTTCATGATGAAGTGCCAACCATTTCGATAATGGTCATAACTATTGTGGTATTTCACAGATGAGTATCAAATTTGAGAACGTTGCCATCAAAACTAGGGGTCGCTATGACTTTGTGTTTGATGCATATTATACATTCCATTGCAGAGTTTGAAATACAGTTGAGGTTTGGAAATTTTCGTAAAACTTTAGATCAATATCTGCTTCCAGTCTCGAAAAAATTGAGCATCTGCAACAACTTCACTTCCGATCGCAACGCGCGGGAATGAAATATTCATGACGCCTCTCATATCTCGTAAACCGCTGGAGATAACGAAACGAGATCTTGGCAAATGATACCACGCAAAGAGGAGAGTACTTTGCCGTATGGTTAAAATACGTAACTTTATCAATCGCGATATAGCAGAAACTAAAGTTTATAATTCTTCTTTACCGGTAATGTAATTGTTTAAGACTTATCAATAGCTAGTGAAAACGTACGAGTGCGGGATGTAAATAATATTGCGATATACATGATAAAACAAGGTACATTTGTGAAAAATGCACTGTGACTTTCTGGACCAGACGACTATTATTTACTCTCACTTGAAAAATTCTGCACTAATACAGTGTATAATATTAAATTCCTCTGCCTTCAGTATCCTAAATAAATATATTTATAGAGCGCCCTCAGGAAAGCTGAGTACATTCCCCAAGCAAACAGTCACTTTTAACTCACCTTTTGTCAGAAACAAAAACAATTATGCATTGTTATTGTAATGTAAATTTTCTTTCCTGTAAAAATATGGCAGATTTTGAGCATGTAATGAGACCTGTGCAGGTGTTGACTTTCTCACAAGAGTTGCAAAGAACTTTACAAGCCTGATTGACAATACTCTGCAGATAAAAGAATTAGCAACATATGATTAAGTGAAATTTTAGATGTATTCCTGACCATAATGTTCAGCTGTTCAAAGTGCATGCTATAAGCCCTGCTAACAACAGTAGTTTTATTGACAGGACCTTTATATAAGTCAACAGTGAAAATCTACAAACCTTCAGCAGACATTTGCACCAGTTGGAATGAGACAATGTGTCACGCTAAAAATGTCAGTAATAAATTTAACCTATTTCTAGATTAATTTGTTCCATTGTTTGAAGCTGTATTTCGTAATAGAATTTCATTAAGTGTCTACCTACGTGACTGCAAGAGACAGTGACTAATTAAGGGAATCAAGCTATCCTGTAAAAAAGGAATGCTGTGTACAATACTAAGTATTGTATTAAACTTCAGAACAAGGGACACTACAATTCACATTTGCACTTTAGTAACTCCAGGGATAGATCAGAAATCACTGGCTGGTGACTACAGCATGTTAAATTCTTTGTCATATGTAGACAGATTACTGTAACACGAGAATGGTAGTACTCAGTGTGCTTAAAATAATGTAATTATTAATAGTTTATGTTAATGTAGGACTACAAAACACTAGAAGTAATGAACTATAATTTATTTAAGTCAGTCATATGTACATCTACTTCCTCAAAATGCTGTTACAAAATCCAGGGCACAACATGGTTCCATTACAGAAACAGATCACGAACTCCATCATAAAAGGCAGCAAGCCTTTTCTACTTTCAGAATGATTTATTAGTTGTGCACATTTGATATATTGTATTTTGTGAAAAATGACAGTTGCAAAACATGTCAGATGCCTATAACAGGTTACATTACCAGTCTTACTGTCTATAAAATTTAATAATTGTGACTAACAATGACTTATGTTGCTGACAAAAGTATTAACTCAGACACAGTAATAGAGCAACAAACATTTGTTGGAATGTATGCACCAAGATATAAAGGTGTGCTGGGATGAGGCACTACTGAAGAACATTCAACGAAGTGAAAATGTAGCTAGTCGTTGGAAACTAATAATTAATGGTAATACTGAGTACAACAACATATCAGACCAACCTCACATTAGAGTTGAATACCTAAGCCATAACTGAAAGAACTCTTTTATATTGTTACTGCACAGCTATGCAACATTTGTTGAAAACCCTGCCATAAGCTAGAAGTAGGCAAATTTCCTTGTAATGAACTTAACTGTAATCAGAGGAACCAACTCTGGGATTAACTAAAGATGTACAACATAAATCAAAACTGTAACAATTTTACACTGATTCCAAATTAAACTGAATGGTGTAGGATATAATGTCCTACACGTTCAAATAAAATGCAGCAACATGACACTCCTTAATGTTTGTAAGGATACTCTCCCTCTATACAGGTGGGAAGAACTTTTCCTTAATTACTATATAAACACCACCTTTCACATTATTCCTGTTAGAATAAACTGTTTCAATTAAACTGACTGTATGGAACACCAAAGCTGTATTTTAATGCTGTGAAGTGATTTTCTGTAACAGCTACTGGCAGAAACAATTCAAGAACACACTTTTCACTCAGTACCAAAGTGTGTGCTGTTGTGAAATTTTTTAGCATATTAAACACATGTGCCATCCAAGTCTGACACACAGCGCCACACTACCAAGGGGTTTCATAAGTTTAATTAAAAAAAAACACACAATAAGATTAGTAACAAACTATTCCAAACTGTGAGTGGAATAAGCAACTACTAGAATCTAACTATGTCTCAGTAAAATAATATATGCAAAGCAATAACTAATTGTTACCCATATGCAACAATACTGACAGCTTGTATCAAAATTTAGATGAACAACTGTTATGAGAAGTAACTACATTAGGAAACACCCTGGTGTCATTCTGATTCAGGAAAATTGGAGAAATCCATTTTTGGCTTTCCCAAATTGAAAGGAAGATGTAAATATTTCTGCACAGAATAGCTGAAAGACATAAAAACTTTACTAGTAAAAACTGGTCCAGTTTCAACCTTAGGCCAGTATCAGGTGCACAGATGGATGTGTACACAAACTGATAAAATTTTACAATGATGAGATTGAAACTAGCGATTAGTGCTGGACAAAGTATTTACTTCAGCTGAATAGTCTGCATAGAAACAGTTGTGATCTTCTGACATTTGAAACTGTTGGAAGCAAATTATCCAAAACTTACAGGCTATGTGGACCAATGACATTCAATTGAAGGTATTACACCAATATGGATTATGGAACCTGCCTCTGCTTTCAGTGGACCAAATACAGTGTAACTGAATGTGTGAGACACAATAAAAATTTCCTGTGACACCTGATAAATGTCCTAGCATGTAAAGTGTACACAAATTAAAATGTGCTAAGCTTCCGTTTCTTAAAAGAAGCAGTAAAGGTGTCATTCTTTTTCTTCATGTAATTATTTAATAATGTGTTGGTGGATGCTTTGACTAACAACTTCAGTATTTTATCTGCCGAATGACCATTACTGCAAATAAAGTCTGTTAAGACGAAACTTTTCTTCTGAACAGCATTTATGGTTACATTTTGAACAAGCACCCTTGGACTATTGGATGACAATTTTTTTTCATTAGGGCAGATATTAATATCTGCACAGTAATGTAATTGTAAATAATAACATTCACAACATCAGGCTGAGGCAAAAACAAACCACCCCTGTCCAAATTTTTGATTAAACTAAGATGTTGTTCACCATGCCGACACATTTCTTTGTCTAAAAGAAGGTGTTTGCTGCACACCTCACACTGCTGTTTCTTCAGTACACTGCGAACACAATAGCCTGCTAAATATGTTAATATTGGAAGGTATGTTTCTGCCTGCCTGAAATCTTCCTCCAAATACATAATGTCAACCATAAACTCAGTCTATTTGTATAGTCTCTTTTGTGTCATCATTACAATTAAAGATGAACCCTTCTGCAACAGGCAGTTTACCAAAAGTACTTGAATACAACATGAGTGGTAAGATGTTCTGCATCCTCATCTTCGCTTCCACTTCAAAAATCTGTCTCACAGATATGAGATACTGAGAGCCAGCCATTGATCGGTAACTGGTAAACCTTGCTTCCAGAAAATCAGTTTGAATTTTTCCAGGCAAAAAATAAGTGAAACCAAGCTCTTTAGTACAGTACCTTGCCATCTTAATCAAACCATAGGTTGTAAATAAAATAGAAAGAAACTTCCACATGGGAAAAATATATTAAAAACAAAGATTCCAAGACTTACCAAGTGGGAAAGCGCCGGTAGATAGGCACAATAAATAAAACACACACACAGAATTTCGAGCTTTCGCAACCGGCGGCTGCTTCGTCAGGAAAGAGGGAAGGAAAAGGAAAGATGAAAGGATGTGGGTTTTAAGGGAGAGGGTAAGGAGTCATTCCAATCCCGGGAGCGGAAAGACTTACCTTAGGGGACAAAAAGGATAGGTATATACTCGCTCACACACACACACACACACACACACACACACACATCCATCCATACATACACAGACACAAGCAGACATTTTGTAACACAACCATAGGTTGTGTGTGTCAGAGCTATATGTGTATCTTTTGAAAGGGTATTATTTTTCAGGCCTAAGTCCTTCCACTTATCGAGCCACACAAAAAACTTTTCCAAAAAAACTAATTTTTCATCATTATTACTTAAAGACAGAGGCCACTGGAAGAGATCATTTAGTCGAACACCTTTGTGAACTGTCTTAACATTTACAATTTTCCACCATGTAAGTATAATTTTAATATATCCTGCAGTGGTCTGGTAATGTAACAAGTTTTTCTGTTCTCCTACAGTTGTACCGGCTTCAGTCGTATATTCATCTAATACCTGCAAAACAAGGTGCACATTCTGTTTCTCAAGTGAAGATGGATAAAGAGACTTCAAAGAAAGACGATAAGAATGCTTAAGTAGACCGTTACATTCAATCTTATGAAGCTGCCTCAATGCTTCGAAAGGTGCCATTAAAACCTGACAATCATCACTGCTTTCATCAAATTGTGGATATTTGAGCAAAACTTGAGAGTCCTTTTGATTAAACCAATTATTACGTATACACTTAGGGTGTGGACAGAATCAATTATAAAAAATAGTGGCTAAGTTGGATTAGCTGGATGTGGGTAAACTATACTGAGTTTTGGAGGTGAGCTAAAAAGTGCCATAGATTTCCTATTTATAGCATTGTTGTCACTAACTACACAAATAACTTCGAAACCGATGTCATAAAGGCCACATAATATTTTCTTCATATAGAAAAATAACTGTTCAGCTACAAGGTTTCTCACTGGAAGGACATGCACTACTTCTTTAAAAGAAGACAGCAATGATTGTATCATAGACATATGCTGTAGTAGCAGCCTTGTCACAATCAAATGCTGCCCCACAATGTTTCCTCCCTTGTAATCAAAATAAGGTTTAATATGAATTTCATCCATCATTAAAGAAATTGTACAATCACTTTCCTGCAAAGATTTAAATCTTTCCTTAATATACAGGAGCACAGCACCTTCATTTTGTTCATTATGAGGACCATTAGTATACGAGGAACATATTTTCTGTAAAGTTCTTGGATGAGGAAGAATAAGATTGCCAGTTGATCTCAAAAATTTATAGGTATGAGGGGAGATAGAATACAGAATACAACAAAATACAGGAAAGTGAGGATTAAACCTATAGTTTTCCTCACAGCTACATAGCAACTTAACTTGCTCACTTAAGAATTGAATTTGTTTCTGTTTTTTCTTCATCTACAGAACTGCACACGTCATTTAAAATGTCCTGTATAAGAAGGCACTGGCTTTTTAATGAATTTTCTTTTGCACTGACTAATTCTTTCACTTTGTCTAAAACTGTAAACAGGTCATTCATATTTGAAAGTTTGTGTGATATTTTTCTACTGCCTATCTTTCTTATCTCAGTGTTACTTTGATAAGCAGACAACTGCAAATCATTTGTCACTACAACAGATACAGACACAGATGGAGCAGGTAATACAGTAAGCAATAGAAATAAGACACAGTCACTTCTCCTAACAATGGACTATTCACTCGGAATGGTTTCTCTTTTTAGGCACTGCAGAAATGCTTCAAAAGTAGAAAATAACTTCCTCGAATCATACTCTGTTTTGGTGGCTATACTGTCTTTAATTGCTTGTAGAAGATGTTCATTGTCCAATCTAGCTCTCTTTTCCTCTGCACTTTCTCGAGAGCTGGTGGATGGAGTAGACAAATAGCTTGGGCAGCCTGGTAACACTGATGGGACAGCACCCTCTCTAAGCCTTGGTCTTGAAAGCTTGACACCAAGTTTGTGCCTTTCACTTCATCATAACATTCCGTATGCCGGCAGATGTCAGATTCGGTGAAGTGAAGTTCACAAACCTAAAACAAAGTAGTGTGAGTCAGTACAATATACAGCACGATCTAGAGATGTGTGTCTGTATGTTAAAGTAAAAACACTGGATACTCATTCATTTTCCACCAATATCAGCTTGACAGGTCACACCTAAGTGGAAGTACACAAATTATTTATGCTTAACAGCAACATACCATGTTCTACAACAACATGCATATTCCATTTTAATATTCTTTTATTAATTAGTACTATAAGCACTAGGAGCATACCTCACCAGGCATCAGTATATGATGAATATACCTGTGAACTGCTTGTGTTGCAGCAGTACTGTGATATTTATGGAACTATAAGAGTGAAGTTCCTATTATGGATTAAGTGGCACCAAATTTTGAGTAATCTGTTGAATTCTGCATGTTAACATAGCAATTATTTTATAATTTTGACTTTACAGTTTCTTCATTGTCATGTTATAAGAGATATCAACAGCTGCAGAATACTATTTCACTGTGGGTGTTTTTATGCCAGCACATATTAAAACCGTGTCATTGCAGGTAACACTGAATGAGGGTCTTGATATATGCCTAGCACAAATTTCATGTTTGGATAGAACAACAACGCCAAAGCAAACGCATGCCAAACACAAAATGAAGTTGAACAGATGCCAACATAAATGACACACCTCAGTAAGACAGTCATGACCATCCAACTGGAAGTATGTTAAGAAGATATCAACTAAACATTCCGTGCCAAGCTGTGTTGTATGAACTAAATGACACTTGTCATTTCAATTAACCATCTGAAACATTTAAAATACCGGACAGATTAAATAACTGGATGCGTTATTAACGAGAATGTCGTTATATGAGGCGGCTCAAGTGATACAGAACGTCATTGAAATCTGTTTGTGAAGACACCTATTCTGCATTATAACCTGAAGTCAGATGATTGGGTGTCACTTGTGTCACACGCCTGTACGAGAGATTTCCAGACTTCTAAACATCCCTAGGTCCACAGTTTCCGATGTGTTAGTGAAGTGGAAACGTGAAGGGACGCGTACAGCACAAAAGCGTAGAGGCCGAACTCGTCTATTGACTGGCAGAGACCGCCAACAGTTGAAGAGGGTCGTAATGTGTAATAGGCAGGCCATCTCACATGAATTCCAAACTGCATCAGGATGCACTGCAAGTACTATGACAGTTAGGCAGGAGGTCAGAAAACTTGTATTTTGTGGTCGAGCGGCTGCTCATAAGCCACAGATCACGCCGGTAAATGCCAAACGACGCCTCCCTTGGTGTAAGGAGGACGACTGAACAGCGGCAAAACGTTGAGTGGAGGGACGAACCACGGTACACAACGTGGCGATCCGACGGCAGGGTGTAGGGATGCCGAATGCCCGGTGAACGTCATCTGCCAGCGTGTGTGGTGCCAACAGTAAAATTCGGAGGCGGTGGTGTTACAGTGTGGTCGTGTTTGTCATGGAGGGGGCTTGCACCACCACCACCACCTAGAGACAAGGCCGCAGCGCGAAACTCATAGCAGGCCGTGACGTCACTCCAAGCGGGCCACCATGTTGTGTTTCGAAGAGTTTGTTTATCTACACGTTTATTGGATCGAGTGCTATATTCCTGCTTTAAACTAGCGATTACAGAGTTTACGCGTAGTGAAGCCACTGTGAACATGGTTTACAAATGTTGTGTGCCAAGGTGTCGTGGGAATTACGGAACTGGGCCGAAAGTAATGTTGTTTTCCTTTCCGAAAGACGCAAATCTGCGTTGAAATGGCTTTCAGCGATTCATCGGGACAATTTCCAACCCACTGAGCACACGAAGGTATGTAAAAACTATATACGTAGTACAATTATTATTTTTCTGGTGGAATATCTTGCATTTTGGATACATTTGACTAAAATTGAGTTCAATGCAGCAGCCCATTTTGCTCTCTCACATTACAATGGAGCTAATATGAAAAACGTTTGTTTTTTGAGGTGTTCTGATACTTTTGATAACACAGTATTCACATGTTTAACTTCTGAGGCCTGAACTAATATCTTACTTCATTATTTCGTAGTTAATATTACTACACCTAAATTATGTGGTGCGCAAAACTTGTACCATAAAAAAAAATCTGAATTTAAATTACATAAAAGTGAGGAAGCGTTACATCGAGAAATAACTGCGTTAAAGTGAAAAATGGAAAGGTGTGACAAAAATTTTATGCAGAAGATTTACAGGTGCTGATGATAGACAGTCTACCTTTATACATAAAGTTCTAAGAGACAAGGCTCTCCGACATGCAGATTAGATGAAAGTTGGTGACTCCTTGAGGTGGTCAAGCATATCCAAGTAATCATACAGAAATACTAAGTTTATTTATGTCAACGGTTAGAGGAGATGCATTTGTACAGAATACTACGCAGAATGTTCTACCTTATATTAAGATAAAGCTTGCTGTTATCCCTGCAACTACGGTATACTGGTCGTCCACATTCAGGAGAAGCAACTGAAATACTGCTTTGCAAACGATAACCATAACAAAATATTATGTAATTATAATCACATGGTTATTCAGTAATATACAGATAAAACCAGGCCAGCTTTTGGAAATACATACAGGGCGAAGAACAATTTGCGCACTCTGACTTTGCGGCGCGATTCCTCACATACTGGCAATAAATGGACGTTGAAGATTGGCAGTCTGGTAACACTGTTATCACATGTCGGTAAGTACATATGTTAGAGGAGAGACCAGTGCTGTGCAGTTGGTGCAGTGGATAGTATTTTGGGTTAGGATGCAGGAGGTCGGAAGTTCGATTCTGGGTCGAAGCTTATTTGTTTTTATTTTCTAAAAGTAGTCTCCTTGGTACGATATCTGGAGAATTAATCACCAAACAACTTTTAAAGTTAAGCTTCTACAATACATTTGAAGTTACATACTATGAACGCAGAAATGGAAGTACAATCATTTTTATTGGTCAGCTTTTAAAGAAGCCTTTTGCACGTCGTGGACGCGAATTGTTTTGCACCACTGTAACTAGTACATTCTAAACTTGTTTTCCCTGCAACTTCTTCCAATGGTCCAATCGAAGTTATTTGCAAAGCATGTTGCTTGCCTTACTGGTGCTCTAAAGCCGCAGCAGCATTCCGTCTTCAGGCCACAGGTGGCCCATTGGGACCATCCGACCGCCGTGTCATCCTCAGCGGAGGATGTGGATAGGAGGGATGTGTTGTCAGCACACCGCTCACCCAGTCGTTATGATGGTTTTCTTTGACTGCACGCCACTGGTCAACAGTAACTGATATCGTAGCATCATAAAAGTTTTGGTAGTCTGCTACATGGGTCCCAACCAAATCCAAAAATAATATAAATGCTGCATTAATTTTGTTCAGAAACATATTTTCGCTTTCCTTTCATTGATGTCTGTAATATTTTGGTGTTTATGTATTATGGTATATAGGAGATGTAATTTATAAGTTAGTGCGGTATATGTGCAACATGACGACCACTTGACTACTGTGGACTTAACTGTGCATAAATAATATTTGTGGTCTATTTATGGTCTACATATGTAGTCAATGAAAACAGAGCATAGCATTCTACGAAAGTAAGAAGCTGTGCAAGAGGAAAACGACGGCACTTTTGTACCAGAGCAGTGTGCACTCTTCGCATGTTGGTGTTTTTCTATTTATTTAAACAAACAATCAGATTTCAAATAGTGTAGTGGTTCCATATTCACTATGTTGCAAGGTCTGCATTTCTGACAAGAATATTCTGCAGCCCTCGACACTTAATTCTTTCTCCCACAGCTAATCTGACACTGAGCTTATAATCTTTGATCTGTCAGAAGAAGTCAAGCAGTTGCAGCTCTGTGGGTTTGCGGTCTGCAGGTGTTTATAAACTACATCCTACAGGTAATAAACAAGTGACAAGAGGTTACCAAAATTGAAAGGTGAAATGATCAAAACTTATCTCCGAACATAATTATCACATTTTTAATCTCATAATTGACTGTGCCTCGTTAAGTATTTTTCCAACAACTTGTACTGTAGTGACAGTTCGTAGTAATGTCGTGTTAATGTTATGTTGCGGCGTGTTTTGAATTTATTTATTTATTTTTGGATTTTGAAACGGGTTAGTCGGAATCAACGTTGGTGAATTTGTTTATTGTTTGGGACAACGTGTGGATTTAGTACATCGGTAATTGCTTTAGGTTAGGTTTCTCAAAACAAACCACCGGTGTTATTGCCCACGAGCTTGTAATTTTTCTAAATACGACTAATAAGTTAATTTTTCCACCAGTATTTTGGTGCGTATCAAATACGCAACGTATACTGTGCATCAGATATGAAAAATACATGTAACATCGTGCAGAGCGTCTTGTGAATTACATGCTATTTTCGCCATCCTATACAGACTCTACATACATCTTCAGTGAATTCTTAAAGGAAACGGTTTGTACTTCGAAATTTTTGCAACAGTTTATGTATGCTATGATCTCCAGTGAGAGTGGAAGTCATTGTTAATTTCGTTGTGGTGGAAGACAACCAACTTTTTACCTGATCTGTCTGGCTATGCAAATTTGTATACCAGTTGCGATGTAATAATGTTTACTAAGGATTCACAAGGGCCAAGAAGAGCTTTTGCTGTGATCTAATGTATTGCTCTTTTTTCTAGCTTGAGGTATTTTATCGCCTTCTTCAATATTTCTCTTTTAAGCGCAGATAGCGCATCATTTCGGGGCTGCGTACTTGGAGATAAAAGAAAATGTCACCGCATGTATTTATTGGTTTTATTAATTTAGCATCGTTGTCATCGTAAAAACTATATCATACTTGTCAAACACAGAAATACAAAAAAGTCTGGTATGTACAAAATGAAATTGTCTGCAATACATACTAGAATTTTTTTAATTTTTGTTTGCATAAGAATGGTGTATAATAATTTGTTTCCCAGTAATAACTACATATAGAATAAATAGTAATGTAGATTAAGTAGGCCTAGTACAGTATAGACTGAAACATACAAAGATAGGATTTATCACACAGCTGCTTTACATGTATCGGGGCTTGATTTACGAAATCATTTTCTCAATCTTTAGGATATTCATTTTCTTAGGTCTAGCAACTTTTATCACTGTGAAATTTAAGTTCTAATTTAAAACTGATATTGTCCTTTGTCTTTTA